>NC_081841.1:142410978-142730278 GCF_963259705.1 Myotis daubentonii | reverse complement strand
ACATGGTCAACTTCACTTATCATCAAGGAAATGCCAATTAAAACCACAAAGAGCTAATACTTCACATCTGTAGGTTGGGTATCATAAAAAAGACAAGAGATAAGTGTTGCTAAGGATGTGAAAAAAGGGAATTCCTGTGTATTGTTGGTGAAAATATAAATTGGTACAGTCACTCTAGAAAATAGTGTAGAGCTTCCACTAAAAATTAAAAAGATATTTTTATGATTCAGCAATTCCACTTCTGGATTTATATCCAAAGGAAATTATATCACTATCTCAAAGAGATATCTATACTCACATGTTTGTTGCAACATTACTCTCTTACTCAGTGTCTATTGCCTGGTAGATAGATAGAGTAAACATGAGTTATAGTACGTATGGATGTAGACTATTATTTAGCAATGCGAAATAAAGAAATCTGTTATTTGTGACAACACAAATCTTGAGGGTATTGTGCTAAGTGAAATGAGTCAGATAGAGAAAGACAAATACTGTATAATACCACTTACTTATATGTTGAATCTAAAAAATGTCAAAATCAGAATAAGTAGAAAAGAGATTAACAGAAACTAGAAGGTAGGGAAGGTGTTGGTCAAAGGGTACAAACTTCTGGTTCTCAGATAAGTAAGTTTTGAGGATCTAATGTACAGCCTGGGGCTATAGTTAACATAAATGTATTATATACTTGAAAATAGCTAAGAAAGTAGGTCTTAAATGCTAGCATGTGCGTGCACGTGCACGCACACACAGGCACACACACATGCATGCATTATAATTTTGTGAAGTGATGAATGTGTTAACTAACTTGATTGGGATAATCATTTCACAATATATCTATGGGGCCCTAGGCAGTTTATCTCACTGGATAGAGCGTTGGCCCTCAGACTGAAGGGTCACTGGTTTGATTCCTGTCAAGGGCATGTACCTTGGTTGCAGTCTTAATCCCCAGCCCCAGTTGGGGGTGCATGTAGGATGCAACTAATCAATGTGTCTCTCTCACATTGATGTTTCTCTTCCTCTATCTCTATCTCTTCCTCTCCCCTCCACCCTCTATGAAAATCAATGGATAAAATATCCTTCAGTGAGGATTAACAACAATAACAACCATATATATATCACATTGTCCACCTTAAATTTACACATTATATGTCAACTGTATCTCAAAGCTAGGGAAAAATCATTTATCATCAAAGCACCTTTAAAAATGCATGCATTATTATACCCTTAAATGTAGGATAAGTAAATGGAGATACAAGAATTTGGATAACTTGTTCCAGGTTATCTGAAACCAACCAACCAAATAAATAAACAAACATATATATTTTGAAATTTGAGGCAAAATGAACAACTCTTACTCCAGAAATGACCTTCTAAATAAGTAACATATGTTACAGTGGTAGTCTGAGAATTTTTATTTCTTCAAATTTACCTGGAATATAATAAGCTCTAAATAATATAACATGTAATAATAGAAGACTAAAAAAGTTTACCCATTTTCTCAGGTGTTATGAACAGATATGATTCAAACAGATTAGCCCATATACTATTGTACATACATATTCATGTGTATTTAAAATCTTTAGAAATATGCAATTCTTGTTAAAACATATTAATCAACCATAAACATATCTAAATTTAAATAGATTTTAATCTTATTGTTAAGAGGGATTTATATAAGTACAATGAATTTGTTTATGACACTGTCTATATCAGAGTGAATCTAGAATAAGTATTTCACTGGGCATATTAAAGAATGCATATTTTTATAATGTGAAAATATTTTAATAATATTATTCATTAAAAATACAACAATCCTTTACTAACACCTACAATATCAGAGAGAATTTTAAGAGGTAGTACTATTGTGTCCTAAAAAAGGGAATTAAAGATAGTGTATAAATTATGTCTTTTTTTACAAACAAAATTTTTTAAAAATAATATTGAAACACAATACTTTTAAAATATTGTATTTACCAAACTTGAAGATGACTAAGTAATACATAATACTGCAGATATAACTACCATTACTATTAATAAAATATCTAAAACATCTTGATGTTTACTTGGTAAAAATACATTTCCTCATGTTAAAATAGCTGTGGTAAGTCATTACACCATATACTGATATATTGTATTTACATATTATTAGAAGGAAGGCATTTGTGTAAATTAGGAATATTGCTTTAAAAGAAGAATGTATTATTTTTTTTAATCTCTAAAATGCAGACTATTGCTTTTGGGAATTCATAATGTTTTATGTATAATGTTGATATACATCAATTATTTTTAGAAGAAAATGCATTTTATGCTAAGCTGATTGCAAAGTATTATTTAACTTACCAGAACATTTTTAAAAATTATCATAAGAAGCTTTCAAGAAAAAAAAAAAACCTTCCACCTATAAGTGTTGAAAATCATTCAAGGTATGCTAACCATTTCAACATATTAAGTGAAGTTAAATATCATTAAAAAATAAATTTAGTACTGAAAATTCTGATTCATGAATACAGAATCAATTACATATGGAGAACTACTCATCAGAAAGAATAACAAATGCCTAAATCAGAACCAAAATTTTATTAAATAAAAATTCTAAAGCCATGCACATTTATTCATTTTTTTCCAGTTTGGAAATCAATTCTGTCCTGAATACAAATAAATAGTATATTTTTATTATAAACTAGTGAGATTCAGAAACAATAGATTGCAAAAGATAATTGCTTATTTAAAAGCATCTACTAGAGATAAAATACTGTGTTTTCTATGTTAAATACAATCTCACCAAGTTAAAATATATATATATATATATTTCTAAAAGAAGGGAAGGAAGGAAGGAAGGAAGGAAGGAAGGAAGGAAGGAAGGAAGGAAGGAAGGAAGGAAGGAAGGAAGGAAGGGAGGGAGGAAGGAAGGAAAGTTACACAATACTAACTCGTTCTTCCAATGTTCATGACTAAATACAGAACCTGCTTCATGTATTGTTTTATGTAGTCTTATCCTTGTGAATAGCTTTCAATTTTTTTATCATTTCAGATAGAATCTATTTTATAGTCCTATCTTAATGAATGTTGGCTTTTTTATAAAATCCTTTTTTAAATATGAAAAACTAAAGCTATTCAAAATGCACTTTTGTGAATTAACAATTATTTTAAAAATTATCACTTTGTTCTAATTTATTAATATGCAGTGAAGATAATTTCAACATTTCTAACTGTTATGAATATTATAAAATATTAAAGCCATCATTCCACACAATACAAAAAGGATACATTTTTAAAGTACATTCTATGTAAAATATATATGGTATCACCATATTTTTAGTACAGTCAAGAACCTGACTATAATTTACAATTTATCTACAGATTATTTTCTTAGGATTTATTTTACATATTCAGGTATATGTACTCAAACACACACACAGCTATTTAAATGTCTCCTTTGATTAAGTTAGGATTCTGGGTATTTTTCCCCCCTTTAAATTAACTTTTAATGTTTTTTTATTTAATATTATATTATTATTAGAAAAAAAATAATACTTTTGAAATATCAACAAAAAACAGTAACATTAGAAAGTTTCAGAATTATCAAAGAAAATGGTATCTTATATACCCTATTACTAATGTTGTGGCCTCACCCCATAGCAAAGAAACAGAATTTCCGGAGGATGAGGCCCAGAAATGAGGATTTTAAAAAGATTCCCAGGTGATTCTAATGTGCAGCCCAGGTTGAGAACCACTGCCCTAGGCTGAAGTTTAATTATAAAGCATATATAATTTAATAAAAATAACAATTTTAATATTTTACAAACTTTAGAAATGAACAGATAAATAAGGCAGATTTCAAGCCCTGCATAATCTCACAATCTAGTGTAGTATGTAGAAATATAAACACAGCAATGAAATGGTGAACTGCATAACATCATGGCCATTCAGGAGGGAAAAAGAATCATCATGGCTTGGGAAACTCTTTTTCACAAAATGAAGAATATGTCTTGTTTATTGTCTTGCAATAACAAGTATTAGAGAGGTTGTATAGAAAAGGGAACCTCATTCACTGTTGGTGGGAATGTAGACTGGTACAACCACTATGGAAACTAGTTTGGCAATTCCTCAAAAAATTAAGAGTAAAGCTACCATATGACTCAGCAACCTTTCTTCTGGGTATATACCCAAAAACCTTGAAAACATGTTTTCTCAAAGATATATGCACCCCTATGTTCATTGCAGCATCATTAACGGTGGCCAAGACATGGAAACAACAAAAGTGTCTTATGTTAGAGCACTGGATTGGTACATATGCACAATGGAATACCACAATAAAATATATAGCATATATTTTATTCCTCCTTAATTGTCTATTAAATATCTGGATTTTCAGAGATTTGCTACACGCAGCTCACATGGTGAATGAAAATAGTAAGCATTAGTTTTACTGATAATTCAGTGAACACAAGAAAGCCCCATACTTTGTGACAGAATATTTTTTGTTAATAAGGTTAATATCAATACTGAAATTCATTTATTCATATCTTGTAATCTCTAACTATGGTTGATTCTAGTTCATGTTAAAGGTTACATAATTGAAAAGACTAATTAGGATCACATAAGAATGGCTAATAGTGGCAGGATAAAAGTAGAAACAAATTATCTACTTTGTTATATATAACATATACTTCCTATATGTAGTCACATAAATAGCTATTTATAGAAAAAAAAATCTCCAAGCAGTAAAACTTTAACATTTCACCAAGATCATCTGAGAAATGAACAATGGATGAAGCAGAACAAATAAAACCATTATGGTCATGGGTATTTCATAAAGTTCAAAATTGTAATAGAAATCATTTTCAACCTTCAGTATGTCAATCCTCATTGTAAAATTTGTGAAGCTCAGGCAGAAATTAATTTTAATAGTTATTTAAAATACACACTTATAAAGCACATTTATTTTATTGAATATATATATATATATATATATATATATATATATCTCACAGAAAAACAAAAATTATAGAAGAAAGAATTGACATTTTTTTTCTGAGAATGTAAGTTCTAGCAGTATAACCAATTAACAAGGAAAGGAAAATTAAAGCCTGGGGTTGTACAGGGAAATGTTGGCACAACTGAAATCATTTAAAAGAAGTAAAGCAGGTATTAAAGGTTAAGAAATAACCTTAATATGAACATACTTTAAAGCATTGTTTTAATGTGGTCTATAAAGCTTTTAATATATTGGCGCTATTTCTCAATGTTCGTGAAACCCAACAAAAACTATTAAGAGGTAGTCACCATTAATCATAGATATAGGCATTAAATGACTTCAGATTATAACTTAAAGACCTACATTATTCTGACTTTTAAACATGGATTCAAATAATTACACATTTTTAAAATAATTAAATACACTAAATTAAGTATATTTGATATAATATGCTTAAATTATTATATGCTCATCAATCTGGTTAAATATATTTGATGTTATATGATTACAAACCTCCAACTTAGGTAAGTTCAGTATATAAATAATAGCATTTTATTTTTTTCTTTAGGCTACCATGACAAATATATTTTTAAAATACTTTTCCTTCTAATCATATAAATTTTTACTGCAAATATCTTTGTATTTTAAAAGTTTGAAATTTGTATCAGGAAATCCTGAATGCAAATATCATTCTAATGTGATAAACATTAGTTGTATTTACCCATATCAACTTATTCTTCCCTTCTAGTAGAGAACACTAATTTTTTTTTGCCCTGTTTCATTCAGGCAGTGTATATACACCTAATTTGTCCCAAAGGCATCAGTAGAAGTGATGTGTGTCAGTTCAAGGCCACATCAATTATGTTTGTGTATAAGACTTTTCAGTTGCCTCTTGCTCCATACCGAAGTGAATGTAGAGGAGATCTTGGTGTGAAGATGGTACTCCCAAAAAGATCAATAGCTGCCTGAATAGAAGAAGAGAGCCACTTATGAGAACCTTTGGTACAAATAGAAGCAAGTGGCCCAAAAGATAAGCACCTTTTGTACCCTAAAATTGTAAATATTTTGGAAATTACTGAAAAGACCAGAAATGTATTGATGAAAAAAATAGTAAAAATAGTTAACTTACAAAATGAACTAGTTCATTGCACAAATTCGTCTATAGGTGGGGCCCCTCACCCTTGCTGGCAATTGATGCCTATCGGGGGGCTGGCTGGCTGGGGGTAGGGACCCTGGGAGGTTCACCAGCCAGCGGGGGGAGGGACCATGGGCGGTTCGCCAGCCAGGGGAAGGGGTTGCTGGAGGTTGGCTGTGGGAGAGCACTAAACACCAGGGGGCATCTCCTGCATTGAGTGTCTGACCCCTGGTGATCAGTGCACGTCATAGTGACTGGTTGACTGGTGGTTCCAGTCGTTCCAGTTGTTCTGGTCATTTGGTCGTAACAGTCACTTAGGCTTTTATATATAAGAATAGAGGTCCAGTGCACCAAGTTCGTGCATGTAGGGGGTGTCCCTCAACCCGGCCTGCACCCTCTCCAATCTGGGACCCCTCAGGGGATGTCCGACTGCCGGTTTAAGCCCAATCCTGCAGGGCTTAAACTGGCAGTCGGACATCCCTCTCACAATCTGGGACTGCTGGCTTCTAACCATTAGCCTGCTTGCCTTCCAGATTGCCCCTAACCACTCTGCCTGCCAGCCTGATAGCCCCCTAACCTTTCCCCTGCCAGCCTGATAGTCGCCTAATTGCTCCCCTGCCACCATGATCATCCCCAACTGCCCTCCCCTGCTGGCCCGATTGCCCCCAACAGCCTTCCCCTGCAGGGTTGAGGGAACTGGGGGACTCCAGCTGGATGAGGCGGGGCTGAGGGGACTGGGTGCCGCCATCTTGTGGCTGTGGGCACTGCCATCTTGTGAGGGCATGGCAGTCAATTATCGTATCCCCTCTTTATTAGATAGGATGATGTAGTATTTTATGTAATTTTGGGTATAACCAACTAGAATTGGGATGATGCAACTGCAAATTTCAAAAACAACGAAGTTCACCTAAAATACTTAGACTTCTTAATAGTATGTGAGATTTAACCCTCTGAATCCCTCCTAATGCACCAAACTCAATTGAGAACTGTGACATGCTAACTGTAAGGCAGCTCCAACACTCTCTGCAGATTGGAAGACAATGTTGAGCTGAAGGAACATATCACAACTATATGATATATTCTAGTGAATGTTGTCTACACAGGGAGTAAGATACTTCTACACTCTTTCCTCTCCTGTTTGATCACAGTTGTCACTTTGCTTGCTAAGAGAAATAATTGATACCTGTTAAGTTGAGTGTATTGTATTTTGAACCTAGGTCCTTGTTTAATTTTTTAAAATATATTTTATTGATTTAAAAGAGTAAAGAAGAGGGAGAGAGAGATAAAAACACCAGTGATGAGAGAGAATCATAAATTGGCTGTCTCCTGCATTCCCCCCACTGGTGATCAAGCTCGCAACCCAGACATGTGCCTTGACCAGGAATTGAACCATTACCACCAGGTTCATAGGTCAACACTTAACCACTGAGCAATGCCAGCCCGCCCCGAGTCTTTGTTTTAACCTTGAGGTATAATGCCTCAGAATAAAACACTTATACTTGCAAAATATGATACATTTGAAAAATATAAGTAATTGTATGCATTTTAGTTTATAATTTAACATTCCATCAATATAATTAAAACTATAGCAAATCAATCAAGCAAGACCAATGTCTAAGTCAAACAAAATTCTGGAATTTGAGAGACAAATTACGAAATTATTTGTACTATCCTACATAATAAAAGCCAAGGTGGCATTACACAACGCCCTCAAGTGATGTTGTCACAAGATGGCCACCACAACTTTGTCACAAGATAGCTGCCACAAGATGGCTGGCAGGGGAGGGCAGTTGGGCATTAGGCAGGCAGGCAGCTGCGTGGTTAGGAGCCAGTGGTCCTGGATTGAGAGAGGGATAACCAACTGCTAGTTTAGGCCCCGTGGGATCAGGCCTAAACCAGCAGCCTGACATCCCCTGAGGGGTCCCAGATTGGAGAGGGTGCAGGCCAGGTTGAGGGACAACCCCCCATGTACAAATTTTGTGCACTGGGCCTCTTGTTATTTATAAATGAGAAAAAAGAAGGGGAAATATCAAAGTTTTGCTTTTGGAAAAGATGGATAGAAGAAAACATAATGTTGAGAATTTTGGATAACACACAAGTACTCCATCCCCCTTTTCTATTACATCTATATACATTAAACAATGTAAACTAATCAATTACACTGCCCATATACATCTTTCTCAGTAAGCCAGCTAAAAAAAAATGTTACTTCATTCAATATTTGAAAAGAATTCTATAATTAAAGTTCCAATATATGTTCAAATGAGCCTGTCTCAACTTTATTTTAACCTATAATCCATTTTGGTAAATATTAAACTCTTATGTTCTCCATTAATGTCATTTGAGTTTCAAAGTAAATTAGGTATTGTCACCAAAGCATGTCAAATCAATGCTAATATTAGTAAAAAAAATTACATAATTTGAAAGATTAAGATCATTGTGTGCTTAAGGTCTTCTTGTTTGTCACAAGGTTCACTGTCCTCGGAAGTGAAGAAGTTTAAAGACAATACAGGTCATTATCAATGTCAAGTCTGTTTTATTCTTTAGTTTCCAAGCTAAATTTTTATTGCAAAATTTTGACTTTTTTATTATTATTGATATCAGAGAGAAAGAGAGAGATAGAAACATCAATGTTGAGAGAGAATCATTGATCAGCTGCCTCTTGCATGGCCCCCACTGGGGATCGAGCCCACAACCCAAGCATGTGTCCTGACCAGGAATTGAACCATGACCTCCTGGTTCATAGGCCAATGCTCAACCTCTGAGCCACACAGCTGGGATATAATTTGTTTGGCATATTATTTCTACACTGATTGGCAAAAGATATTCTTATCGATGCAAGTGGAGTTCTTGGAGGTACTGCAGGAAATAGAATTTCCCAAGGCACCCACAGGATGAAATGTTCACGGAAAGCTTTATTGATGATGTAAAATTAAGGGGGTTTTCCTTCCAGGTCCCATGTATGTTATCTCATCATGGAAGTCCAGTCTTCTCTTCAGCAGAGTGAGATTTAAGGCCACTGACCAGAATATCTGCTCCATATTAAAGTCTAGTCCAGTCCAGCATCTGGCTAGCTTAGCTTGTGTTCCCAGCTACAAACTGCATGGCCATGGGCACTTGTGAGTGCAGGTCGCACAGCAAGAGAGCACAAGAGTGAACAAGAAGCAAGGGAGAGGGAACTCTAGTCATTATGATTTCACTGTGCGTGTGCCCATCTCCCCCTCTGCCCCATTCCTTCTCCCAGTGAATTGCAGGGAATGAACAGGTGGTTTCCTAGGGAATATGATGCTGTAGCTTCCCGGTGAAGCTGCCCACATGACTATGCTTGTAACGTTTGACCTCCCCTTTGCTCTCTTCCCATTATTAATATTAATGAACTAGCTAATTATGGTGATGATAATATGAGTTCTTGATAGTTAAGTAGAAAAAGTTTCACTGTTGACATTTTGTCCTTGCAAGTGCTTACTTTTTCATATGTCAATAATACAGTCAAACTACTCAGGAATGGTTCCCTCCATTATTTTGAGAAATATCAGCACTCTGTCATGTTTCATAATGTCTTACACTGATATACTGTCTCTGTGTTGATACACCAATAATACATCACAATCTTAAACAGATTAAAAAGCAATTCTATTTAATTATAGGATAGGAGATATATTAAGACAAAACATACTCAGAAGGTATACTCAGGAAAAATAGTAGTATGTTTAGAAATAATATATTTTGCATGACATGCCAAGTAAGCAGAAGTACCTGACAAGACTTAACTTTGTAGAGGCATTATACATATAACAAACAAATAAACAAGAAAGGAAGGAGGCTCATCTTTTCATAATAACAATGAACTTCTTCGAATTCTTAAAATTTAATGTCACTTTGTTTCCTACCTTTACATTGTTTTAGAAAATATGCAGATTTAAGCTATTATTGAATACTGGTGCAGAGAGTCATATTCATGGAACAAGAAACTTCTTAAAACCATGAGTTTCTCCTTCAATATCTTGTCTGGGATAAATAGAAAGAAAAAACAGAAATGGGAATGAATAGATCCTGAACAAATTAATAAATATCTTTTTAGATTTAAAGTTACTGTTTATTTACCGAATTGTTATGAAGCACCCATGAGCATACAAAGTTTAATGGCAACACTTATAACAGGTATATAGTGCTGTAAAAACTGCAGCCTACCTAAAATATCAATCAATCAATCAATGACAAATGCTTTAGCAGTTTTCTGGTATGTTGCTGTTATTTTGCTAAACAAGATAAATTAGCAAAATAACTTGAGTGGAAATTAATTTACAGTAAATACATGCCACCATAAGTACTATGTTATATTGCTTAAATGTCATTTCATGTGAACTTTATTATATTGGATAATTTAATTTCTTAAATTAACTTTCCTTCAAACACTATCTTATTACTTTGTTATTTCCCAAAGCACCAAACATGAGAAAGAAAATCTATTCCTTAAATTTATAAATACAGAATTAAAACATATTTAATGAGTTGATGAACACACTTAACATGGATTTCTTATATAATGAAACTCCTTTAAATATTTATAAATGTCTTTTGATGTTTAGGTTTTCGGTTTTATTTTGCACAATTTAAATGTACATTATATCCCTTTTCACAATAATTTAAATTGTGCTCTTGACATTTTCTTTAAATCCAAACTTTATATTGAAGTAAAAGGCAAGAAAGAAAATATGTCTGCTTAGATATACATGCTCTGGTAGTACCTTTAAAAAGTTATTTTCACACTGATTTTGAATAATTTTTATTATTTTTTTTTATTTTTTCCCCCCACCCACCCCCATGCTTGTGTCCAAGACCTGATACTGAGAGCCACCATCAGACGGTCAGTGTGGTAGTGTGGTGGCAGTCGGGCTGCTGTAGCACTGGAATTGAGTAATTTTTAGAATAGTAAAGTGCACATTTATGTATGAATAGTGATCTAATTTTTTACAGCTACTAACAAAAACATTTGTAACCAAATTAAACATCCCACAGGAGTGAAGGTGTGACAGATGTCACCAAGTTGCCACCTAGGAGGCTCCTGCATTTTCCTCCTCCCATGGACACACCACATCCTATAAAATAAAAGGCTAATATGCAAATAGAATGAACGGCGAAACAACCGAACAACCAAACAACCAGTCGTGCAGAACATGGCAGGCATGGGCAGCAGCCGGCAGAGTGCGGAACATGGCGGGCATCAACTGTGGCGGGATGGTGGAGCAGGTGAGCGGGGCCGCCAGACCAAGGTGGGGTGCCAGTTGTCATCCTGTCATCAGGGCGAGACTCTGATGGTTACTGAAAATTCTTTGCTCCCTCCTGCTGCGGTTCTGCCCGGTGCTCGCACCTGCTGCCGACACTGGAGCCACTGCTCACACCCACTGCCGGAGCCCAGTGCTGTCAGCAGGTGTGAGCAGTGGCTGCCAGCTCAGATCACCCCTCAGGGCTTCTCCAAGTCTCCCTGCTCCTGAAGGGCAATCATGGCAGCGACTGCCACTCGCACCCACTGACGGCACCAGCCCTGCTCGCACCCACTTCTGATGCTGGCCCCAATCGCTCTGGGGCCGCCACCATCAGCGCATGGGAACAGCAGGAACAGGGCTGCCGGCAGACAGGGGACCAGGGGCCATGGTGGGAGGGGCCGGGTAGGGGTGCAGAGGATGGGCTGAGGCCCACCATGTGCCCACTGCAGCCTTGCAGCCCACAGTTCCTTTCAAGGTGCACAAATTTATGCACTGGGGCCCTAGTATATAGATACACATGGATTAATACCCTCTGAGAGAAATCTAGAAACTAGTTGGATAGCCCCTACACATTGGTAAACTGAGATAATAACAACTTAAATGTGGTTTTAAAAGTCAGAGAGATGCTTTGGCTATAAACCTCAAATCCCTGCCCAGCACCTTACAATTGGGAGGGACCCCTCAACTCCCAGCATTCCCATGAGGAGGGAAAGTTTGGGGTCAAATTCGCACCCTACCTTTTAAGGACGCCATGGAAGGGAAAGACCCTCAAACCATCCAGCTCCAGTAGCCAATGGAGTTTGTGTTCATGAATCCCACAGGGCTGGAGCAAACAAAGAAGCAGTTGCTAAGCAGGTGTTTGAGCACTCACCCACGTGGCTATGGCTCATGCCCAGTTCAGAGGGAACAGACATAAATGACCATCTCCCGGCTTTTCCCTGGAAGGGGTTTGACTACAGGCTTCCCTTGTTTCTGGCTTCTAATTAGCTGGCATGGGGGATCAGATTGGAATCCTCATGAGAGCCTTATAGAACTGGTGACTGTGTCCCTGGCTGTTTCCCTCCGGCTGGCTCCAAAAGTGAAACCAAGTCTCCAGCTTCTCCCTGGAAGAAGTTGTCCACCCATCTGACATCCCAATTATGGCTCCCATCTGAGGGAACTGCCTCTCAAATCACCTAGGTCTGGAAGCTGATAGGGCTCACCATTCATGAGTCGCCCCCAGGACCACACCAAAATAGAGAGTTACTTCTATTCAGATGCAAAACACTGCTAGCCACTCTTCCCTCTGGCTCAGCACAGAGTGGGTGTGCAAAAGCACCCAGCCTCTGGTTTCCCTGTCACAGGGGTAGACTGCATATCCAATGTCCTCACTTTCCAGGCTGCTGCCTGAAGGTGGAGCTTCCAATTTGCCTGCATCAAGGAGCTGAAGGGGCAGAGCCCTGACAGGCCCTTGGACATTTTCCACGCATTTGGATGCCGTAGATATCTGTAAGTATGATAGCAACTTCTGTACGCTTTTCTATTGAAGTCAGTGAAGAATACTGTAATTCACATTTGACTCTTGTTTTTATGGATTTGCATTAATACCAGTAATAGAGGTAAATTTTGCTTCAATCTCACTGTTGTAAGTAACTACATTTCTCTCTCTCACTGAAGTGAGCATATGTGAAGTCAAGTGAGTGAGACTGATTTTATAAGAAGGAAGCTTCCATTACCCTGATTTATTGTTATAAATTAGTTTTCACATACATTCCTATTTTAACTTGTTTTGGTAAGAGATTTGATAAAGCATAAGTCATAATTGATTGAGGCATATTAATGAATCATGCCATCACTGTTCAGTTGCCTTGATACACAGTGTTGTGCAATACTTCTGATATAGGAGACCATAGAAATGCTGGGCATTAATGTACCAGGGATCTGTTATTGTAAAAACATTCAAAACTGTAAAGAATTTTTGTGAGTTTATTTGAGCCAAACTATCAGCAACTGCCAGGAATCAGAATCTCAAAGGATTGGGATAATGCTCCAGAGAATGGCAGTTTTTCACCTATTTTTATATATTACATCAAAGAAGGAAACGTAGGTGGGTTATATGAAATCCATTGCTAATAGATTAGAGAGGTGGGAGAAAACAAAGCAGGGAAACATCTGGGATTGAATAAAAAGTAACATGATAGATACATACTTCTTTTAACTTAGATGGGTACAGGATAGTTAACAGTCAACAATTAACATGATGACAATAACAATGAAGGGATCTGTGGTATCTGTCCTGGCACCCAGAGCATTCAGTTATGCCCCGAAGGGTCCAGAAAACAGGGAAGTTTCAAGTTAACCGGACATTTCAAAGATATGTTGTCATCGATGCAAAAAGACAATAAGCTCAGTTAAGGAAAAGACTGATCTTGTCAGGGAAGATGACGGCCTAGGAGGTGACGACCCTCCATAACTGCTTTTAGCTAAAGCTTAATTTCAGACAGTTCTTTGTGGTTACTTTAGGGATTTGAGTTTGAAAGATTGCCATGCAGGCCTTCCCTGACCTTGTCAGGTTAGCATGTGGCCCCTTTCATCCACAGATGCTCTCACCCATTTCTCTCATATGATGCAAGAATGAAGTCTTAAAGTCCTGAGACATTTTAACAAGCACATTTGTGTCCAAACTGAGATTATTATAATTATTATCAATACTAGAAGCCTGGTGCATGAAATTCGTGCATAGGTGGGGTGGTCCCCTCAGCTCCTGCACCCTCTTCAATCTGAGATCCCTAAACTGACAGTCAGACATCCCTCTCACAATACAGGACCACTAGCTCCTAACTGCTCAGCTGCTTGCCTGGTCGCCCCTAACTTCCCCCACTGCCAGTCTGGTTCCCCCCAACTGCCCCCTTTGCTGGCCTGGTCACCCCTCACTGCCCCCCCTGCCAGCCTAGTTGCCCCCAACTGCCCCCCTGCCAGCTTGGTCGCCCCTCACAGCCCCTCCTGCTGGCCTGGTCGCCCCCAACTGACCCCCCTGCTGGCCTGGTCGCCTCTCACTGCCCCCCCCCCCCCCTGCCAGTCTTGTCACCACACAGCCTGCTGCTCAGTCGTTTGGTCGTCCCTCACTAATCCCCCTGTTAGCCTGGTCGCGCCACTCAACCTGTTCAGTAATCCATTCGGTTGTTTCTGATACAACGGCCCCTTGCTCTCTCTCTCTCTCTCTCTCGCTCTCTCTCTCTCTATATATATATATATATATATATATGTATATATATATATATATATATATATATATATATATATATATATAGTTTAGTATTATGATACTCTAGTGCATTAAAGATTAGTATTTATTGTTTATGATCTCTCTCTCTCTCTCTCTCTCTCTCTCTCTCTCTCTCTCTCTCTCTTATATATTTGTGGAGGTTCAGAGCTAGTCACCCCAACATGTGCTTTTGTGGTATGTAGAATGTTTTGAGCTGAGGATAACTTTAGCTGTAGGATTAGAAGAAATGTCTGCCCATCCCTCAACTATAGGGAAGAACTGGGATTAAAGACCTTGTCCATAATGGGAGATTATCAGAGATAACCTCTGTAGGGCAGG
This sequence comes from Myotis daubentonii, assembly GCF_963259705.1. Lineage (NCBI taxonomy): Eukaryota > Metazoa > Chordata > Mammalia > Chiroptera > Vespertilionidae > Myotis > Myotis daubentonii. Next base: position 142,715,315 of record NC_081841.1, on the reverse strand, counting down.
ACAAACTTTTACTTACCAAATAAAAGTTTAAAAGCACTTTACCAAATAAAGGCTTGAAGCCTCCAGACTCCTTACCTCATCCCCAGCTCAGGATGTCTTTCATACCCATTCTTTCTCTGAACCTCTCCTGCACGTGGGGTCTCTGGCTCTTTCATGTGTGCAGGGTTCCCATACATATGCTGAAAGGGTGAGGACTGAGCCCTCCATCCTGCTCCAGGGTAAGGGCTACGCCCTCCATCTTACCTTGGCCATGTGCTCGGCAAGGCTTCTTCCCGGAAGCCCAAGCATCTGCTAGCCACACCCAGGACTTCTTTAAACTAACCAATGACAATCAAGGGAAGCCGCCATAGATATGACCACATCCTGTGTAACAAGACACCGACTTGCGCCTGACCAATCGGCAGTGCCCACAGTCCTTTCTTCTCCCCTTACTCCAACCCCCCTATAATACCTCTCTCCACACAGAGTTCTCTCTCTCTCTGCCACTTGGCTTGCCGTTGCATCGGTGAGTGTGGTTGGGGAGCCGAACTAGTTCGAATAAAGATTCTTTGCTTTTGCATGGGACACGGCTGGTTCCCTGGTGTGGTCTATTGGGGATCTTGAAATCTGGGCATAACAATGCATGCATTATTTTCTCTTGCTAACTCATCTCATGTTTATTTGATTATTAGACCAGCTGAAAGAACCTGGAGGATAGAGGAAAGTTTGGTTCTAGGCAGCGGTTTCTGCTCCAGGTATTAGACCAGTGGGGTCTGACCAGAGTTCAGCAAACTTGGTACTTAAGTTGTGGCTAGGAAAGAATTCAGAGCCAAGACCCAAACTATAAGAGAACATTTCTTTGGTAAATCACAGAGGTAGAAAAATACTTCATAGAAGAAATGGGCTTAGTAAACAAGTTATAGCGGTAAAGGAAGGGCCCTTGAAGCTTGGGAGTGAGGAAGTTAATGATAATGTGCCTGAGGGGTGGGGGTGGGGGTGGGGGTGGAGGAAGTGAAAGGGAAAGCCAAGGGCGAGCTCTCTGGAGGGAGAGCACACTGGGCCCTCGCTCCTAAGGGTTTTAAAGGTTGAGATTTAGGGGAGGTCCCAGGGGAAGATCTTAATAGAACATTTAGCAGTTTTCCTGGTGTGTCCTTTCACGGGGTCATTATTCAGTGCAGCTGGTCCTGAGGCAGCCATAGCACCACTTGTCTGGTTTTGTTGCCTTCCTGGGCCTGGAGCTGAAATACACCCGAGGCCTAGATGTTATCTATAGGGAGGAAAGCTGGGGGGGGGGGGGGGGGGTCCAAACTACTTGGTCAGCGATATGCTAGGAAGGGAGGTCACCATGGGGAAAATGTCCTGCCCTACAGTTGTCCTTTGCTAGGCAGCCAGGAATTTCCATCCTGGTGACCTTCTGTACCCGGCCCGTCCTCCTTGCTCTGCTCATGTCTGTCCAACTGCCTACAACAATTACGCATAGCTACAAATATTTTTTTCTTGTGCTGAGAATTTTTAAGATCTGCTGTCCCAGCCACTTTCAAACAGGTGATACAATATTATTGACTAGTCACCATGCTGTACATTATATCCCTATTACTTAGTAATTTTATAACTGAGACTTTAAAAAAAAAACCCATATGTAATTATGCATTGTTAGTATGATGTATAACCAAGAGAGATGTCATGGTACAGTGACACATTTAAAGTTAATACCAATGTAAGGCAATAATATAGAAATTGTTATAAGGAAAAAAGAGTAAAATTATATGTGAGATAAGCAATAAATATATTATTTCAAATTAATGTTAATGAATTAATAGGCAATGCAGATTATTATCTGTATTTTATTGACTATACTCATCAATATAAGTCAGAGTACTAAGGTAATGAGGAATTGTATAGTTTGGAAGAATCAATGAGCAAATGAAGAAGATATTACTGGATAATATAGCACTAGCAGCTGGCTGCTTTTCCTTTCTTTAAATTATCTTCAAGTTTCAATGAAAGACATAATATTGGTCCTAGTAAAACACTTCCTCAAATATGAGTTTTATGACATGTTGTGGCAGATAAGCTGCCAGGTGGCATTTGAGAATTAATCAGCTGGGCACTCAGAAGATTCAGAAAAGTAGCCTTTATTTGCAGATGCATTAGTGTCATGACTCAGGGGAGTCAGTTGCCAAATCCTGAGCAATGAATATGGATGAAGCTTTCCCTTTGTCCCCCAAATATGGATCAGGCTTCTGGACTTTTCACAGGCTTCACAGCCCCCCACCCCCCATCAGTTGGGATGGGGGAAGTGAGATCACACCCAGAGGCTTGCCAGCACTGGCGCCAGCCCCTCCAGAGTTATATATGGTTCATGGGTTATGGCCTCTGTAAGATGGGAGTATTCCGGCAAATAGGTTCTGCAAGGTAGGACAGGCATCACAGATAAGAATGGAGTTTATTGGCAAGCAAGAGTGTGCGTCAGAATGCAAGCTACTGGCACAGATTCAGATAGCCAGCCCCACAATGTCTTATTTTCCCTTTCAATGTTTTACTCTAAATAAATGTGACTCTCAGTATATCTCATACAGTATGAAATTAAATATATTTAAGTACAGATCACAAGTAATTTATACTAGTTCTACCTAGGTAAATTTGTCATGTCATATTAATCAATTTTATAGTTCACAATATGTGGTCATTAACTATCATCATATGAGAAAATTATAAATTTCCTAAAACAATATTCTGAGAAATTATTCCCAATTTATACCTTTTTACAGCATATAATATATTAAGTAACTTTAAATATATATATATATATATATATATATATATATATATATATATATATATAGAGAGAGAGAGAGAGAGAGAGAGAGAGAGAGAGAGAGAGAGATAGATATATATATGTGTATATATATATTTCAAGTATGCTTTATATATGTTTTAAAAATATCTTTTAAAAAGAACTAAAGATAAGAATTAAGAGATGGACTTTGCTTCCTCAAGAGAGCTGTACTGTTTAACATCTTTCTTACATTATTTTTTTCTTTAAATAGAAAAAAGTGTTTAAATTTCAATGAAAAGGAAGTTTCTACTTGCATGATGGTTTCTCTCTATTTAAAGATGCTAGTGATTTTCATCCAGAGCTTTCATGCCATTTCCATGCTATCTCATCAGCTAGTCAATAAAGAATTATGTTCAAAGCTGTAATTCCTTTCTTTTTCTAAATTGAGCAATGACTCACACTTTTGTCCTGTAGGCTTGGATTTGTCAAACACAAATCCAGATGTTTAGTATTTTTTTATACAGGTTCTTTAGTATTGCATCTATTTTCCACTTTGAATCAGCAGTGTAGCACCCAATGGACATGAAGATAAGTCATATCTGCAGTGAGGTTATTATAATTTCTCATATTAAATGAAAAATTCCTTTCATTTCATGTTTGCTTACATGCGATATGAAAAACTTTAATAATTTCACAACATATTTTTGTAGTGGCTATGTTAATTATAATTTGTAGAAGTTTTGTTAAGTAGCATATGTTCTTTTTATAAATTACTCATCCCTTAATGAACTGGAAAATTGGACTAATGAACTCACAGTATTTTTAATTACTGTGGTTTTGAATATGTGTACACTCTTTATGCTTCCTTTTAAAAGTTCTAAAAAGAACATTAATGGAAAAAAAAGAACATAAAGAAAAAAATGAAGATAAAAGAAGAAATTAATGAAACAAGATAAAATACAAATGAGAGCAATGACAATGCTAAGAGATTAATCAAATTGATAATATTCTTTTAAAACCTAATAGAAAAAGAACCAAAATTATAATCTCCAAAAATCCTAGATATGAAAATAAAGTATTTATCTTGTTTTACCAATGAATTTGACTATATTAGACAAATTTCTCAAAAATCCTAAAACTCACACAAAAATAGAAAATTTGAATTATTATATATAGTATAAAAGTAAATCTATTATTTTCTTTAAAATTAAAGAAAAAATCTCATGTCCAGATGGCTTCCAACAGATTTATTCCATATTTTATAGAAAGAAGTAGCTTTAATGTGATTTTTAAATTTTAGGTAAGATGAATTTTATGTGGCCAACATAACTTTCATACCAAAAGCTTAAGAAAACTTTCTAAAACCCAGAAAGAACAAACTGATCAATAGAGCTTATGAACATGGATGCAGAATCTTTAACAGCATATTAACAAATCAAAGTAAATAATATATAACTGAGGAGGAAACTGGTCTTGCAAGGCCTGTCAGGCCATAAAATCTGAACAATACACTGCCCTGGCGGGGTGTGGGGGGTGGGGGGGTGGTGGAAGGTCGTTATCACTGCCCCCAGGACAGGTCATTGGATATGACCTGGGAACCCCCAACACCTGGGGGCTTTCCTGTAAGTCCACAAGGGGGCGGAACCATACCTGCAAGACAAAGACCCCAGGGGATATATATAGACAGACTCTCTGCATGTTTCTTCACTCTGATTTGGAAATTATTCCCGGAGTCCACTAGTGTTAATAAACGGCATCCCTCCCTTTCTCTAGAAAGTGTGCTTGGTATTTCTTTGCTCTTCTGTAACATAACAAGAATAACATCCTATCTAATAATAGACAAACATGGTAATTAACTGTACCTCCTACACGCTTCCTATAGGCTAATCAGGGAGATATAGAAATTAACTGCCAACCAAGATGGCAGCCGGCAGCCAGGCAGCTGAAGTGAACAGGAGGCTTGCTTGCTCCAGTGATGGAGGAAGCCAAGGTTCCCCACCTGCCTGGCTGGCCTCTGAGCTGCTCTCTAAGAAACAATGTTGAAATTATAGAAGCTAAACAAAACCCAGATACCTACTTTCAGCCGTCAGAGCTGGAGCGATCAGAACCAAAAGAATGTTGCAATTATAGAACCCAAACAAACCCTAGATTCCTGCTTTCAGCAGCCGAGGCCTCAAGCTGGAGCCAGCCTCAGAGCTAAAGCCAGCTCTCAGCTCCAGTGACAGCCATAGAAAGTAAATAAATCCAAGAATAAAGGAAAAAAAGAAAAAAAGGAGAGGTTGGGAACTTCAGTCGCCCGCCAGCCTAAAAACAGCCCTCAGCCCCTCACCCAGACTGGCCAGGCACCCCAGTGGGGACTCTCACACTGAAGGGGGTGTGACCAGCTGCAAACAGCCATCAGCCCCTCACCGAGGCTGTCCAGGCACCCAAGCGGGACCCCCACCCTGATCCGGGACATCCTTCAGGGCAAACCAGCCAGCCCCCACCCGAGCACCAGGTCTCTATCCTATATAGTAAAAGGGTGATATGCAACTGACCCTAACAGCAGAAAGACTGCGAATGACTGGTCACTATGACACACACTGACCACCAGGGGGCAGACGCTCAATGCAGGAGCTGCCCTCTGTTGGTCAGGGTGCTCCCACATTGGGAGCTCTGCTCAACCACAAGCCAGGCTGATGGCTGCCAGTACAGCGGTGGTGATGGGAGCCTCTCCTGCCTCCTCAGCAGCGCTAAGGATGTTTGACTGCAGCTTAGGTCTGCTCCCTGCTGGCAAATGGGCATCCCCCAAGGGCTGCCGAGCTGCCAGAGGGATGTCTGATTGCCATCTTAGGCCCAATCCCCTGGGGAGCAGGCCTAAGCCAGCAAGTGGTCATCCCCCGAGGGGTCCCAGACTGTGAGAGGGCACAGGTCGGGCTGAGGGACCTCCTACCCCCGCGTGCACAAATTTTTGTGCACTGGACCTCTAGTATGATTATAAAAAAGCTTGTTTATAGGACCTGGCCAGGTGCTCAGTTGGTTGGAATGTTGTCCTGTATACCAATAGGTTGCAGGCTGGAATGTAATGTAACTGGTTTTGGGCTCCATCCCCTATCAGGGTGCATTTGGAAGGCAATCAATAGATGTCTCTCTCTCTCTCTCTTTCTCTCTCTCTCTCTCTTTCTCTCTCTCTCTCTCTCTATCTCTCTCTCTCTCTCTTTCTCTCTCTCTCACTCTCTCTCTCTCTCTCTCCTTTCCCCTATCTCTAAATGGCAATAAAAGTATATTCTCAGGTGAGGATTAAAAAAATCTGTTTTTCATAAGTAAAAAATGTAATTTATTATTATTTATCATTTTAAAATATGTTGTGTAATTTGTTACATTAACAGGTAAATAAAGAACTGTCATATGATCACCAAGACATAAAAACCTGATGAGAAAACCAGCATCCATTATTGATGGGAGAAAGAACTTAGCCATACTTTTGCTGTTTGATAAAGTGTATGGAACAGCTTTCTCTCTGAGACCAAGGAGAGTCACTATTAATACTTCTATAGTATGATAACAGAAGTCCTAGAGAGTGTAAACAAAGAAGGAAACTAACAAGTAACAGACATAGGAAAGCAAAGATATAAAACTCGTTTGTCTTCAGTTTTTCTAGAAATATTTGTGTAGTATTTGAGATCCTGCATAGACATTCATCTGCTCTTCTCCAAAGTGCTTCTTTGTTTTGGGAACAAATGCGTAATATTTATTTCATCATGATATTCACAGAAATTAATAGTTTTTTAAACTCATTTTATTTGTTAAACATGTCTAAAAGTCAGAGAAACCTTCACTGAACTATTTGAATGGTTGTTTTGTTAGTGTTTTTAACGAAACTAAAAATTCTGAGTTAATTAGTAGAGGCTCTCAGGAACAGGGTTTTAACTTCAAATGTGTACTTCTGCTTGCAGATATAAAAATGCTTGAACATTCTCAGGATATGTTTATAGAATTTTTTTATTTTACTTAGCAATACTACAGGCAGGCTTAAAAGTGATTCACGAGATGTGAGAATATTTATTTTATGTAGGTTTGTTTTGCAGAGAAGGCTCGGGGTAATACAAATCCATGTTTTATGTAAACACCTTTTTAAATATTTCATTGAAAGTATCCTGTGTATTTTTGTGATGGAAAGATATAAGGGACATCTTCAACATAGTTGTCTTCATACTTCTGTATCAGCAAAATTTTTTGGAATGAGTGAGCATGTTAGAGATGATTATGAGATTAAGATGATCCCTGAATTTACAACCCATTAAGAACATAGAGGAAAATATTCTGGGAGAACCAAGATGGCGGCATAGGTTAACGCCGGAGTTTGCTGCTTTGAACAACTACTTCAAAAGTGAAACTAAAACACGGAACGGACATCACCCAGAACCACAGGAACGCTGGCTGAGTGGAAGTCCTACAACTAGGAGGAAAGAGAAACGCACACGGACACTCAGAGGAGGCGCAGTGGTGAAGTCAAATTCTGAGGTGCGGAGTGCGCGGAGCGGGCTGGCGGCGGAGGGCGCGGTTGTTGTTTTCAATCGGGAGGGAGTCGCAGACTCTGAGCACCAGATCCGGGCGAGTCTTTAGGGACCCAGACTCAGGCGGGAGAGGCGGGACTGTCTGGCTTCGGTCAGAGCAAGTGCAGCTTTCTCTCCGAGCTTTGCAGCGAGTGGGTGCTGGGACTCAGAGAGGCAGAGCCCCTGGGGACAGGACTGAGAGCCGCCATAACTGCTCTCTCCGGCCCACCCTGTTGATCCTGTGCGACCCGCCCCGCCCAAGCCCAGCGCAGAACCATTTGCCGGATAGCCTCAGGCAAAGGCTAGATTAGCACCTCCCTAGAGGACAGAAGTTCTCTCACTGCTGACACAGCTGATTCTCATAGCCACTTGGCCTGGAGGTCAAACCCTCCCTGGAATTAGCTACAACAATCAAGATTTAACTATAAGACTTCTAACAAAGACCACTAGGGGGTACACCAAGGAAACATAACAAAATGCGGAGACAAAGAAACAGGACAAAATTGTCAATGGAAGATATAGAGTTCAGAACCACACTTTTAAGGTCTCTCAAGAACTGTTTAGAAGCTGTCGATAAACTTAATGAGATCTACACGAAAACTAATAAGACCCTCGATCTTATATTGGGGAACCAACGAGAAATTAAGCATACACGGACTGAAATAACGAATATTATACAGACGCCTGACAGCAGACCAGAGGAGCGCAAGAATCAAGTCAATGATTTGAATTGCGAGGAAGCAAAAAACATCCAACGGGAAAAGCAAAATGAAAAAAGAATCCAAAAATGCGAGGATAGTGTAAGGAGCCTCTGGGACAGCTTCAAGCGTACCAACATCAGAATTATAGGGGTGCCAGAAGATGAGAGAGAGCAAGATATTGAAAACCTATTTGAAGAAATAATGACAGAAAACTTCCCCCACCTGGTGAAAGAAATGGACTTACAGGTCCAAGAAGCGCGGAGAACCCCAAACAAAAGGAATCCAAAGAGGACCACACCAAGACACATCATAATTAAAATGCCAAGAGCAAAAGATAAAGAGAGAATCTTAAAAACAGCAAGAGAAAGAAACTCAGTTACCTACAAGGGAATACCCATACGACTGTCAGCTGATTTCTCAACAGAAACTTTGCAGGCCAGAAGGGAATGGCAAGAAATATTCAAAGTGATGAATACCAAGAACCTACAACCAAGATTACTTTATCCAGCAAAGCTATCATTCAGAATTGAAGGTCAGATAAAGAGCTTCACAGATAAGGAAAAGCTAAAGGAGTTCATCACCACCAAACCAGGATTATATGAAATGCTGAAAGGTATCCTTTAAGAAGAGGAAGAGGAAGAAAAAGGTAAAGATACACATTATGAACAACAAATATGCATCTATCAACAAGTGAATCTAAGAATCAAGTGAATTAATAATCTGATGAACAGAATGAACTGTTGATTATAATAGAATCAGGGACATAGAAAGGGAATGGACTGACTATTCTTGGGGGGGAAAGGGGTGTGGGAGATGTGGGAAGAGACTGGACAAAAATCGTGCACCTATGGATGAGGACAGTGGGTGGGGAGTGAGGGTGGAGGGTGGGGCGGGAACTGGGAGGAGGGGAGTTATGGGGGGGGAAAAAAAAGGAACAAATGTAATAATCTGAACAATAAAGATTTAATAATAAAAAAAAGAACATAGATAATATTTTTAATTTTGTGAAGTTAGTTTTATCAAAACTTGAGATTTTTATAATCATGTCTAGGTATACTCAGGTTAATTCTAATTAAATATCAATGAGTAAATGTAAAAATAAAAATGTTTGGCGTAATAATTCACTTCTTTCCAATTTTAAGGTGTCTTTATTCTGGAACTGAGTAAACTATTCTATGATTCATTTAATTTTCTCGACCACAGTAATGTCTCCCACCCAATCAACTGAATCCCTGCAAGATCTGATGCAACTTAAAAATAATACATCTATCATGCCCTGGCCAGTGATATCTGCTGCCCAAATGATCAGATAGGTTTGCCAATAAAGCAAGGTGTGTGCGTGTGTGTGTCTGTGCCTGTGTGTGTGTGTGTGTGTGTGTGTGTGTATGTGTGTAATGAGTATTTCTATTGTCAAAAATTTTGATTTTAGGTGGTGAATACATAATGCAACATACAGATGATGCGTTATAGAAATGTACACTTGAAACCTATATAATCCTATTAATCAAATTTAATAATATTAAAACATATTGTTTATACAATTAATTGGAAAAAATTATGTTGACACTTAGACATAGCCACTACAGATGGGATATGACTTCAAATGATATTACCTAGCAAATGTTAAGACTAACATTTTTCAAGAATGACTGACCTTTGGGGAAAAAAAAAAGCTTATGTGCTTAGATTTCATCAGTCTGTCATTAACATGTATTATTTTTCATATGTGCCCAATACAGAAAAAAAATCACTATTTTACCTGTTTATGTTGTTCTAATAAAATGAGTGGTACCTGCATTCAAATAGATCCCTCATATGTATGTGAAATTTTAATAATTATTAATTTCTATTAAAAGCGAATTAGGAGTAAACACAGTGTGCTCACCAAAGAATGAGTTTGTCCTCCAGTAGATACTGGCAATGTTTGGAAACATTTTTAGATTTCAGCAAAATGTGAGCAAGTGTTCTACTGCACACAAGGCGGGTAGAGCCCAGAGATGCCGCTAAGAACCTCACCATGAACAGCAGCATTATGCACAGTGAAGAAAAATCCTGCCCCAGTGGAGGAATTTGGGAGGAATAAAATTAAGTCCATAAGAGCTATATATGATTTTCCTGTTTTTCATGAGTGTGGCAATACAAATATAAGTTCAGTTTATTTGTTAAAAATATAAGAATTCTATTGGTTATCAGATACTGTACCAATCTGCCAGAGAAAGTAGAGGGGAAAACAGAAAATGTATTGATATCTTGCAACTAATGGCCTAGTAGGAGAGATTTTTGAACAAGTTTAATAATATCAGGCTATGTGTGTTTATTCCTATAGGATGAGAGATTTCACGATAAGTATGTTCTTACTCCTGGCTTTTATTTTCATTCTAAAATACAAGGTTTGCTTATGAGAATGATGAGGAACAGAGTTAGCAGTAGGTAAGGGCTTGGAAGACAATAGAGATAACTGGAAAATGAATTAGTTTCTTTGAGAAGGCAAGGATAAAAAAATGAAAACAAAGTAACTGTGACTCACTGTTGAAAATCCAGTTAAAGATGGTGACCATAATTTAAAATTATAATAAATTTAAGCTCTGCCTCAATTTTATCATACACATGGACAGAGAAATTAATGGCAACAATAATGATTCCTAAAGCTACTAATACTAACTTTGTAAACACTGTGATAAATACACTTACTGTATTATTTCATTATTTTAATAGCTATTTTATGAAATATCTATAATTACTATCATATGGTGGTTGGGCAAAATGAGGCTTACAAATATTTGAATAGTTCTCCAAATAATGATTAATCAAGATAGGGATGCAGGCAGTCTGAGTTCTTTAAAAACAAGACTCTTTGACCTTTCACCGTTTCTTACAGGTCAGAATTTTGGCAGGTGCATGTGATGTGGCATCAAAGTTACAATAAAATTAAATCACCCATGGGAGCAATTTAAAAATTAAATCATATAATGTATGTTAAATGGGGTTGTGGGTAAACACTAAAGAACGTGTTAGACCCATGAAGGTCAATGGTTACATGCGCAATAAGGAAGAGGATAAACTGGATTTGAAGTACTTGAGTAAGGGAATGGAAAGAGAAAAAAAGAGAAGTGGCTTCATAGTACAATGTATAAATTATTAATTAGTTTTGCTGGCACTTTTTCTAAAGAAAAATACAAATTGTGATTGCTGAAATTAGTGAGGACAAGTGAGAAAAAAAAAATAATTGGAAAGTAGGTCAAAAATCCTAAGTGCCAAAATCTAGAGTCCTGGGTATTTAAGATTTATTAAAGAAAATAAAATGCAACAACACTGTTGTCAGGATCTGATGTGTCATCTATACCCAAGTCAACAATGAATTAAAGGAAGGGAAGTTGACTGATCCAATATTTTTTAAAAATATATTTTATTGATTTTTTACAGCAAAGAAGGGAGAGGAATATAGAGTTAGAAACATCGATGAGAGAGGAACATCGATCAGCTGCCTCCTGCACACCCCCCACTGGGGATATGCCCACAAACCAAGGTACATGACCTTGACCGGAACCAAACCCAGGATCCTTCAGTCTGCAGGCCAATGCTCTATCCACTGAGCCAAACCGGTCAGGGCTGACTGATCCAATATTAATAATACAATACTAAAATATTTTTATTTTTGTCTATGTTCTATATGAAGAAGAAATGATATGAGAGCAGTAGTGACTGTCACAGATAGAATTTTCACTCTTGCTCCAAATTTGGAAGAATTTAAATAAATAAATAAATAACTATTTTTACTTTGTGACTGCAAGAAAATCAGTATCCTTTGAGAATGGGCAGATTTCATTTGAAGAAATAAGGTGAAGGAAGTGTTCAAAGACTGAATTATGGATACAGTGTTGACAGATTGCAGAGCAGGTATTCAAGAGATTAAGTGAAAATTGGAGAAGAAAACTAGAAATGAAATATAAAGTGACAAGAGAGTAGTTGAAGTAAGCAAGGGTGTGACAATTGAGTAAATCATAGATTAAAAAATCAACTTATATGTTAACAGAAAATAACAAAGAACAGCAAATAGTGATTTTAGGCATGATGACATTAAACTCAATAGTCTTTAAAGGTGCTCTGCATGGGTACTTGACGATTATAGCTGTGAATTTGAAATGAGGCCTAAAAGATAAAGGCTTGTGAGTTGGCATTAATTTTCTTCATGGTCTGTTAGTGTGGGCAAATGTAGTAAGGATAGCATTGCCAGATAGCAGTAAGGAAGCAAAAAAATGAATCATATCATCCTACATTCTGAGTTTGGAGGCTAAGGCTGGTGTTGGCAGAGTCCAAAAAACACATATCTACACTAATAAAAGAGAAAGATGCAAATTAAACATCACTCCGCCACTCTGCTACACCCACAAGCCAATTAGGAGTGAGTATGCAAATTAACCCAACTAAGATGGTGGCAGCCACAGAGCTGGAGTGAGCAGGAGGCTTGGGTTGCCCCCAGTGATGGAGGAAGCCAAGCTTCCCACCTGCCCTGGCAGGCGCTGGGCTCCACTCAGGGTTACAAAGTTTCAATTATAGAAGATAAATAAATCCCAGATACTTGCTTCCAGCCTGTCCTAGCCTCTGCTCAAGGAGGTGCTGAAAAAAAAATAGAAAAAAAGGAGAGCCTGGGAGCTTGGGTCCCCGGGGGTGTGGCCAGCCTGAAAACGGCCATCAGCCCCTCACCCAGGCTGTCCAGGCACCCCAGTGGGACCCCCACCCTAATCTGGGACACCCTTAAGGCAAACCAGCTGGCCCCCACCCCTGCACCAGGCCTCTATCCTATATAGTAAAAGGGTAATATGCAAATTTACCTTAACAGCAGAAAGACTGGGAATGACTGGTCACTATGACACCCACTGACCACCAGGAGGCAGGTGCTCAATGCAAGAGCTGCCCTCTGGTGGTCAGTGCCCTCTCACAGGGAGTAGCTCTGCTCAGCCACAAGACGGGCTGATGGCTGCCAGCACAGTGGTGGTGGCTGGAGCCTCTTTTGCCTCCTCAGCAGCACTAAGGATGTCCAACTGCAGCTTAGGCCTGTTCCCCACTGAGAAGTGGAGATCCCCTGAGGGCTCCTGGGCTGCCAGAGGGATGTCTGACTGCCATCTTAGGCCCAATCCCTCAGGGAGCAGACCTAAGCCAGCAGTTGGACATCCCATGAGGGACCCAGACTATGAGAGGGCACAGGCCGGGCTGAGGGACCGCCCCACCGAGTGCACTAATTTCATGCACTGGACCTCTACTATAGTTCATATTTTTCAGAAATGACAAGATTTTTTCTCTTATTGTTCTTTTGGGTTTAAGAAGTACTCTACTTCATAACATCATAGTCATTGCAGAGTAGTCTTTGGTCTTGACCCCTTTCTCCTCTTCATTGCAATGGTATTGCTTTGGTATGTAAAAATATATATTTGTGGAACAGATTCTTATTTATAAAATGCCACATTAAATAGTATCCTAACAGTTATCTTTCTTCCCAAGTATAAATATCTCAGTATTTTTAAATTTTTAATCCTGGTGCTTTATTCAAATAAATCTTTCTTATATGAGATTCCCATTTTGATTTTCATTCCCTCATTCATCAGAAAGAACCCTAGAAAATTTGCATTCCCTATAATTATGTTTCTAGATACAATCTATAAGGAAATATGTACAGATTAACCATAATAGTGGCTGAAATTCCACTATGTTTTTATAAATTTATTATTACATAAAGATATAAATTACCTTTATTTTAAAAATATTTTTATATTTTTATTATGTTTGATCCCCATATTAAGTTTAATGATTTATTCAGTCATTCATCCATTTCACAAATATTTATAAAATGCTACATGTTTAGAATTCTATTGGTTGCTCTGGCTTGAATAATAAATAGTAGTTGATTGCTACCCTTAAGGAGACATAATGGACAATGTAAGCAGTGTAATAAGATAATTATGTACAAAGGGTACAATACTAAGACAGAAGAGTGATAATCTGTATAAAAAGTAATGTATCTCAGCTATATTTTTAAGAAAGTATTGACATTAGAATGAGGTTATAAAATATGAATAATCTCTTACCATAGATGCCAAAAAGAGGTAAAAGCCAAATGGACCAACATTTGCTAAGACAGAGATCCATACCCTAGTAAAGTTTCAAGGAATTGTAGTACTGCTAGGTGATGGTTATATTATTTACAAAAAATATATAGTTGCTTCTTGGACAATAGGAGTTTGAAATGCATGGGAACACTTACATGTGACTATTTTCAATAACTGTTGCAAATGTATAATCCTTATGATTTCTTAATAGCCTTTTATTTTCTCTAGCTTACTTTTTTGTAAGACTACAATATAATACATATAACATAAAATATGTGTTAATTGATTATTTATGTTATTGTTAAGGCCAACAGTAGATAATAAACAGTTAAGTTTCTAGAGAAGCAAAAGTTGTATGTGGATTTTTAATTATGTGGTAGGTCAGAATTCCTACCCTCTTCACTGTTCAAGGGTCAACTGTACAGAACTTGCTAACAAGTGAAGTTGGAAGTTTCTTATATATTGCAATCAATTCTGAAATATGGAGCTGTAAGCAAGGGAAAAGAGACTTAAAATAGTTGTATTTTTCTTTCTTTCTTCCTATAATCCTGAATTATTTATTAAAATATTTTTATTGATTTCAGAGAGAAAGGGAGAGGGAGAGGGAAAGACAGATAGAAACATCAATGATGAAAGAGAATCATGGATCGGTTGCCTTGTGCACTTCCCACACTGGGGACCAAGCCCTCAACCTGAGCATGTGCCCCAACTGGGAATAGAACCATGACCTCCTGGTTCATAGGTTGATGCTCAATCACTGAGCCATGCTGGCCAGGCTTCCTGTAATCTTTGAAAAAAAGATTGGTTTTAGCCGAAACCGGTTTGGCTCAGTGGATAGAGCGTCGGCCTGCGGACTGAAGGGTCCCGGGTTTGATTCCGGTCAAGGGCATGTACCTAGGTTGCGGGAGCATCCCCAGTGGGGGATGTGCAGGAGGCAGCTGATCGATGTTTCTTTCTCATCGATGTTTCTAGCTCTCTATCTCTCTCCCTTCCTCTCTGTAAAAAATCAATAAAATATATTAAAAAAAAGATTGGTTTTAAATAAATGAATAAGATGCTACAAGAGGATAATTATTTTAAATATTCATTATAGTCTATATGCTTTTCATAAATTATTGGTTTGATTTTTTCTCAAGTTGAATGCTTTGATTTCTATAGGTAGGAAGGCATATAGATAATGAATGATAGATAACTAGATAGATGATAAATACACATATATAATTAATATTAATAATTCAACATTAATAGGATTATATATGATAGTGAAGCTTCCATATGCCCATAACTGAGATATCCTTAATGATATCCTCAATTTGAATAAACTTCAGACAGTTTTCTTCATTATTCTATTCTTTTAAACTCTCCTGCCTTTCAAAGTTGTTGGCTTTAGTATCTATTTAAATAATCTTGAATAAAGTTTTCCTTGTCTATTTCACTCCACCCAATGCAATTTCTTCTGGCATCATGAGGCTAAGTATAAGAGGCCATGAATTAAAAACCTACGTAAATTTCTTTCAGTCCAGCTGAAATTCCTTTCATATACAATGGATATATACATTGCAGAGAATGTAACAGGCTTTCCCCTTAATTCTTAATATTAGATACTGATGTAATTTTTCATGATATTTCTGTCTCCACACCAGTTTTATTGGTTAAATTGTAGTGGCTGTCTCAACAGTACTCTGCAGATTATATTTAAAATAGTTAAGCATTGCTATTATATATAAAGTTCCCTGAACAGAGAGAACATCATTTCATTGCTTTCTATCCATCATCACACCTTAAAAAGAATGTTGAAACAAGCAGACATTTAATAAATGTTTTGCATGGTAGGAAAATTCTGGTAACAGTGGACTCAAGCATGGTTAAAATCATTGAAATAGAAAACAGGTGCAGGGCCACACTAACTAAAATTACAGAGATTATTTCATCTGATTATAATCATGATGGCTAATGCTTGGTAATGTCCATATAATTTCAGTAAATGGGTTTGGTCACCATATGGCAGAATTTGACTTACTATGAAAAGAAGATTGGGTGTGTACACACACACACACACACACACACACACACACATGCACATTCCTGTGATCATGATGACTTTGCTTAACATACAGATGTGTCCTTCTAAAAGATGTGTGTCTATATTTATAGCTATGTAAATATAGCTCAATATACATAAGAATTTGAAAATGCAAACTAGGTTTAGGTAATTACTCCTACAGAATTTAAAATCTATTCTTATCTTCACACATTACCAAATCATTTAGCATTGAGTATATCTAAATAGAGGCATACACTATTACATTTAATTGTTTTATGGATCATTAACTGCTTGTCCAATGGGAGTAGGGTTAATAGTCACTAGCATCCAGGATTAAAGTGAAGAAAGATAAAACTTATATATACATATTTGTTTTATCTACAGAGATTTTATTTATAAAATTTTTATTTATAAGAATTTCATATCAGATATATATATTTAACAACCTAAACTATGTGTGGTATTTTCCACTGGAACAGTTTTTTTTAAATATTTTTATTGATTTCAGAGAGGAAGGGAGAGGGAGAGAGAGACAGAAACATCATGCTCCCCACTGTATGCCCCCAAATGGGGATCAAGCATGCAACCCAGACATGTAACCTTGACTGGAATCAAACCCGGGACCCTTCAGTCTGCAGGCTGATGCTCTATCCACGATGCAGGGTAGGGCTGGAACATTTTTTAAGTACTTATATTGGGATTATTTAAAACTAAAAAGGAAGACAAAAATTTACATAAATTATCTTCCATCTGTTTAGTGCTCTGGAGCAGTCACTTAGCACATGGCATCCTAACATCTAAAAAGTTTGGTTTCTTTTCAAAGACAGTTTAATTTGGTAAGAATAAACATTTTCTATATCACTCATAATAGTAATACAGGAAAACAGAATATATTATTTCTATTCTTTCTTAAGATTATGTTCAACTAATTTACCATTAGAAGAAGTCAAACTTAAATGTATATTCTCAAGTTGATATTTATACAAGCCTGATACAATTTAACCAAATATTTAGAAATTAAATTTATTTTTAAAACATTCTTTAATGAGGGGAGATAAAATGGTGGTGGAATCGACAGAGGTGTCCTGAGCCTTGTCCCAGAGCAGATAGAATGAACAAGGAAATCGAATAACGTCCACCCCAAATTGGCAAAGTAGACACAGCTGGGGAGAGCTGCTGTGACTGGGAGTCCAGCCTCACCTCTACCAGGGTGCTCTCAGATAACACCCAGGACTCTACAGCCACCCACACCAGGGACCTGCTACCTCAGCTGTGGTCCCACGGTCACTGAGACTCCAGCCACCCCAGGCATTCGCTCCTGTGAGTTCCACAGCATGCTCCCATCTGACCAGCCCAACGCTTTAGCCCAGGGCACTGTGATCACACAAGCAGCAGACACATGAGCAGCCTGCTCCCATCTGAAGAACAGCATCCCCGCAAGCAGCCCACTTCAGGCTGAGGACTGGCAGCCTCATGCGGCCGGATCCTGCCAAGGAGCAGCAGCTGTGTGAGTAGTTCGCCACTCCCCCCAGTCTGAGGAGCAGCAGCTGTGTGCACAGCCCACCTGCATCTGAGAAGCAGCAGCTGCACGAGCAGTCCACCACAGTCCAAGGAGCGGCAGCTGCACCCAACCCATATGTGTCTGAGAAGCAGCAGCTGTGTGAGCAGCCCGACCCATTCAAGGAGCAGCAGCTGTGTGTGTCCCCCCCCCCCCCGCCCGCATCTGAGCAGCATCAACCTCGTGAGCAGCCCACCCCCATCCAAGGAGCAGCAGCTGCGCAAGCAGCTTCCCCCCACCAGCCAGAGGAGCCACCACTGCTGCAAACAGCACCTATCACGGGAGCTGCTGCCAACCGAGGAGCAGCCGCTGCAGCAAACACACGAGGAGCAGCCGCAGCCCGAGTAGCTACTGCCACCCAAGGAGCAGCCCCTACATGACTCAACATCTAGATCCTTCAGTGAAAACAAAAATGGGAAGGCAAAGAGACCCCCAAAGGAAAGAAAAGGAGGTATCACCAGAAAAGCAGCTAAGTGAAACAGAGGCATGAAATATGTCAGAAAAAGAATTCAGAATAAGGGTCACATAGTTCATAAACTAGAGGGATGAAAAGTTCGACAACTTATGTAAGAATCAAGAAGAAATAAAGAGAGATACAGCTGCAATAAAAAACATTATGGAAAGTTTCAACAGTAGACTAGGAGAAAAGGATGACCAATTTAGCGAATTAGAAGACAGAAAAGCAAAACACACCCAAACTGAACTATGAGAAAAAAATTAAGACTAGAGGAGAGCCTAAGAGAGCTTTGGGACAATATGAACTAAAGCAACATATGAATAATAGGGGTTCCAGAACAACAGAAAGAGGAACAAAAATTAGAAAACCTATTTGAAGAAATAATAATCAGAAAACTTCCCTGATGTATGTAAGAAAAAAGTCACACAAGCATAGAGAGTCCCAAATAAGATGAACCCAAAAAGACCCGTACAAAACATGTCATAATTATCATGGGAAATTTTTAGGACAAAGAGAGAATCTTAAAGGCTGCAAGAGATGGACAAATTTATGTACAAGGGATCTCTCAGTAGATTATCAAATGGTTTCTCAACAGAAACACATCAGGCCAGAAAGGAATGGAAGGAAATTTACAAAGAGATGCAAAGCAAAGAACTGAATCTAAGAGTACTCTATCCAGCAATGCTATCATTCAAAATTGAAGGGGGAAATAAGGAGCTTCACAGACAAAAAAAGGCTAAGGGAATTTATCACTACCAAGCCAACAATGCCAGAAATGTTAAAGGAACTGGTGTAAAAAGAATAAATAAAAAAGGAAGAAGGAACACAGGCACAAAAAATAAAAGTGGCTACAAAAAAGTAACTATCAGTAAAACTTTAAATGTAAACAAATTAATGCTTCAATCAAAAGAGATCCAGTGTCTGAATAGATAAAAAAAAAAACATGACCTATATATATGCTGTCTACAAGAGACCCACCTCAGAACAGGGGACTCACACAGACTGAAAATGAAGAGATGAAAAAATATATTTCAGGCAAATGGAAATGAAAAAAAAGCTGGGGTAGCAATACTTATATCTGACAAAATAGACCTCAAAGTTAAAGCCATAACAAAAGACAAGGAAGGCCACTTCTTAATACTTAAGGGAATGATACAACAAGAGGATATAACTTTGGTAAACATATATGCACAATGCAGGAGCACCCAAATACATAAAAAAAAAAAAAATCCTGGAAGACATCAAGGGAGAGATTGACAACAACACAATCATAGTAGGGGACTTTAATGACCTCCTGACATCACTGAATAAATCCTCTAGACAAAAAAATAAATAAATAAAAACAACAACAACAACAACACAACAACAAAAAAAAACGCAGCAAAGAAACAGCAATCCTAAATGACTCACTAGATCAGATGGACTTAATTGGCATCTTCAGAACATTTCACACCAAAGCCACAGAATATACATTCTTCTCAAGTGCACATGGGGAATTTTCAAAGATAGACCACATATGGGTCACAAGCAAAGGCTCTCCAAATTCAAGAAGACTGCAATAATATCATCTTCTCAGACCACAAAGGCATAATATTAGAAATAAAATACAATTAAACAATAAAAAAATGTAAACACTTGGAAGCTGAATAGCATGTTATTAAACAATGGTTGGGTTACTAAAGAGATCAAAGAAAAAATGAAAAACATCCTGAAAACAAATGACAATGAAAACACAATGCAAAATCTATGGGACACAATGAAAGTAGTCCTGAGAGGAAAGTTTATAGCTCTACAGGCTACCTCAAAAAACAAGAAAAAATGGTAGTAAATCATCTAACTCTACAACTTAAAGAATTAGAAATAGAGCAACAAGAAAAGCACAGAGTGAGTAGAAGGAAGGAGATAAAAATGATCAGAGCAGAAATAAATGTAGAGGGAAAAAATACAAAACATTAATGAAACCAGGAGCTGGTTTTTTGAAAGGATAAACAAGATTGATGAACCTCTAGTCAGGCTCACCAATAAGCAAAGGGAGAGGAAACAAATAAATAAAATCAGAAATGAAAGAGGCAAAATAACAACAGAAACCACAGAAATATACAGGATTGTTAAAAAATTCTATGAACAAATCTATTCCAACAAATTAGACAACATGGAGGAAATGGGCATATTCCTAGAAAAATGCAATCTTCCAAAACTCAGTCAGGAAGATTCTAAAAATCTCAATAGGCCAACTATGGAAGAAATTGAAGCAGTCATCAAAAAGCTTCCAGCAAACAAAAGCCCAGGGCCAGATGGCTTCAGGGGAGTTTTACCAAACATTCAAGGAATAACTAAAACCTATCCTCCTAAGGCTATTCCAAAAAATCAAGAGGAAGAAATATTTTTAAGCCCATTCTATGAAGCCAGCATTACCCTAGTACCAAAACCAGATAAAGACAACACAATGAAAGAAAATTACAGGCCAATATCCCTCATGAACATAGATGCCAAAATCTTCAACAAAATTCTAGCAAATTGGATCCAGAAATACATCAGAAAGATCATACACTATGACAAAGTGGGATTTATTCCAGGGATGTAAGGATGGTACAATATCCACAAATCAATAAACGTGATACATCACATAAATAAATTGAGAGATTAAAATCACATAGTCTTATCAACTGATGCAGAAAAAGCATTTGACAAAATCCAACACCTTTTCTTGACAAAAACTCTCACCAAGTTGAGAATGGAAGGATCATACCTGAACATAATAAAAGCCATATATGACAAACCCACAGCCAACATCATACTCAATGGGCAAAAACTAACACCATTTCCCCTAAGAACAGGAACAAGAGAGGGATGCCCACTCTCACCACTCCTGTTCGACATAGTACTGGAAATACTAGCCATTGTGATCAGGCAAGAAGAAGAAATAAATGGCATCCAAATTGGAAAGAAGAAGTAAAACTGTCCTTATTCACAGATGTCATGATACTGTACATAGAAAACCCTAAAGACTCCATCAAATATTATTAGACTTAATAAATGAATTCGGCAATGTAGCAGGATACAAAATTAATGCCAAGAAAACTATGGCATTTCTATACACGAATAGTGAACTTACAGAAGAGAGAGTTAAAAAAAAAATCCCATTTAGCATTGCACCAAAAATATAAGATACCTAGGAATAAACTTAACTAAGGTGGTAAAAGACCTCTTTGCAAAAAACTACAGGACACTGAAAAAAAGTCATAGAGGAAGATATAAACAAATGGAAGAACATACCATATTCATGGATTGGTAGAATCAACATCATCAAAATGTCCATACTACCCAAAGCAATCTATATATTCAATGCACTCCCCATTAAAACACCAACAGCATATTTCACAGACCTAGAACAAACTCTCCAAAAATTAATCTGGAATAAAAAAAAGACCTCGAATAGCTGCAGCGATCCTGAGAAAGAAGAACAAAGTAGGAGGGATCTCAATACCAGATATCAGACTCCATTATAAAGCCACTGTTCTCAAAACCGCCTGGTACTGACACAAGAATAGACACATAGATCAATGGAATAGAATAGAGAACCCAGAAATCAACCCAAACCACTATGCTCAATTAATATTTGACAAAAGAGGCAAGAACATACAATGGAATCCTAGCCGTTTTGGCTCAGTGGATAGAGCATGGGCCTGCAAACTGAAGGGTCCCAGCTTTTATTCCGGTCAAGGGCACATGCCCAGGTTGTGGGCTCAATTCCCAGTGGGAGACTTGCAGGAGGCAGCCAATCTATGATTCTCTCTCATCATGGATGTTTCTATCTCTCTCTCCCTCTTTTTTCCTCTCTGAAATCTCTAAAAATATATATATATTTAAAAAAGAACATACAATGGAGTCAAGACAGTCTCTTTAATAAATGGTGTTGAAAAAATTGGACAGATACAAGAAAAAAAAATGAAACTAGACCACCAACTTACACCATACATAAAAATAAACTCAAAATGGATAAAGGACTTAAACATAAGATGAGAAACCATAAAAATACTAGAGAAATCCACAGGCAGCAAAATCTCAGACATATGCCCAAGCAATTTCTTCACCAATACAGTTCTTGGGGCAATGGAAACTAAAGAGAAAATAAACAGATGGGACTACACAAAAATAAAAAACTTTAGCTCAGCAAAAGAAACCATCAACAAAACAACAAGAAAGCCTACTGCATGGAAGAATATATTTGCCAATGTTATCACTGATAAGGATTTAATCTCCAACAATTACAGGGAACTCATACAACTTAATAAAAGAAAGATAAACAACCCAATCAAAAAATTGGCAATGGACCTAAATAGATACTTTTCGAAAGAAGACATAAGGGAAGCCAAGAGACATATGAAAACATGCTCAAAATCACTAATCATCCCAGAGATGCAAATCAAAGGACAATGGGGTACCATCTCACACCTGTCAGAATGGCTATCATCAATAAATCAACAAATGATAAGTGCTGGCAAGGATGTGAAGAAAAAGAAACCCTCGTGCACTGATGGTGGGATTGTAGACTGGTGCATCCACTGTGGAGAAGAGTATGGAGTTATCTTCTTGGCTTAAACGGCTAAATTGCCACTTTTTAATCACATACTTTAATAAGAGAGAGGACTATTTTAAATGAACTAATATTTTTTAAAATGCAAGTTTTACTTTTTATTTGGTATGTATCCTAGTGAGCAATGCAAAAGGTTCATAAAAATCGTGTTTAATGTTACAGAAGGAAAAAGGTTAAATAAAGAAGGAAACATTAAAGCACAGAACATCAGTTCTGTTCTGGGACTCTTCTATTTTCACCCTGGACTAGGGCAGTTACCCTTCACATCTTCTTTTTTATATTATACTAAAGGCCCGGTGCACGGCATTCATGCACTGGAGGGAAGGGGTCCCTCAGCCCAGCCTGCACCCTCTCACAGTATGGGACTCAATTGGGAGATGTCCACTTGGGCCTCAGCCAGCAGTCAGACATCTCCCCAGGGGTCTTTAGTGTTGCCATGGAGACACGAGATACTCCCGCTAACACCACTGTGCTTGCCAGACATGAGTCAGGCTTCTGGCTGAGTGGCGCTCCCACTATGTGAGCACATTTACCACCAGGAGGCAGCTCCTATGTTGAGTGTCTGCCCCCTGATGGTCAGTGGGCATCATAGCAACTGGACATTTGGTTGATTTGCATATTAGCTTTTTATTATATAGAATAGACAACATTCAGACATGTAAGTCAAACATGGGAATAACCAATATCATGAGTTTCTTTTTCAAGAGAGTTAATTTGTAAAAAATCATATCAAGTAATCTCTTCCTGAAAAAAAATAAATTAAAAACCCACAACATATTCACCCTGATAAACACTTCTGTAAAATTTGAGAGTAATTTTATCATAATTTGAAGTCATATTTTGGTCCTTAATCTCAATGGCTATACTTTATATAGTGAAATATTCTACTTATAAGTAAAAACCTCAAATCACAGAAAAATAATTAAATACTATAAATATATCTATTAACTTATTATTCAGATTGTTTTTTCATTAGGATCATATTTTCCCTCTTCAACGGCTCTATTAATTTTACTTTTTAAAAAAGTCCTTAAAATTAAAAAAAAAAGAAAATAATACCTAAATGTTCAAAACATCTTAGTAGAGCATTTCTTAAGACATCATGTTATTCCAAATTTCTTCCATGAAAAATAAAAATTTTATAATTCTCAATTTGATCCTTAAGATTTAATTGACACTAATGGTTTCCGTTGAGTAAACAGGCTAGAGTGTTTGTCTCTAGATAGCCTTTACATGACCATTCCAGAATACATGTGATCTAATTATTACTCTAAATTAACTAATTAGTGGAAAGCTCTTGGCAGGCTTTTTATTTTTTCAAAATGGAAGCATAGGTGACATT
This sequence comes from Myotis daubentonii, assembly GCF_963259705.1. Lineage (NCBI taxonomy): Eukaryota > Metazoa > Chordata > Mammalia > Chiroptera > Vespertilionidae > Myotis > Myotis daubentonii. The sequence continues at coordinate 142,691,219 of NC_081841.1, read as the reverse complement.
CACTTAAACCCAAGTGCTAAGTCCCAGTTCAAATTATCATATCAACTAGAGGCCCAATGCACAAAAATTTGTGCACTCTGGGGGCCCTCAGCCAGGCCTGTGCCCTCTCACAGTCTGGGACACCTCGGGGGATGTCCCCATGCTGGCTTCTGCCCACTGCCCAGGGGATTGGGCCTAATTTGGCAGTCAGACATCCCTCTGGCAGCCCAGGAGCCACTGGGGGATGTCCACTTGCCAGTGGAGAGCAGGCCTAAGCTGCAGTCAGACACCCTTAGTGCTGCTAAAGAGGTGGAAGAGGGTCCCACAACCACCGCTATGCTGGAAGCCATCAGCCTTGCTTGTGGCTGAGCAGAGCTCCCCCTGTGGGGACTTTAGAGTGTTTCAAGTGATATCTACACACAAAAACTTTAACGCTACCTCTGTACTAATACACTCACTAATACATAGCTCTGAGCAGTTGCATTGTTATTCTAGAAGGCCCCTGAGCAAAGGCATCTTGCTAGTTACTCTCTAAGCAGAGTTTTTCTGTATGTGTATATATTTTTAGTTTTTGGGAGTATGTATGTATTTTGATGAATCCATCTCTGTGCAAAAACCATTTTAGTTTGTGGTCATTTCATTTATTTAATTATTATTATTATTTTTTCTGTTTCGTTTGCCTGAGGAGATTTATCAGAAAAAAATTACTAACAACAAGGTCAGAGAGTTTACTGCCTATATTTTCTTCTAGGAGTTTTATGATTTCAGGTCTTACATTTAAGTTTTTAATCTATTTTGAGATTATTCTTGTACATGGTGTAAGAAGTTGGTGTAATTTCTTTTTTCGTTTTCTTTTTCTTTCTTTTTTTTTCTTTTTTTCAGGATTCAGCTCCTGGTTAAAAATCTCTGTGACTTTTCATCCCCAGCATAGGCAGTTACAAAGACTTTGCCTACCAGCCTCATGGGGAAAGCTGTCCTCCCAGAAGACTTGGTGCACCATCACAGGATTGCAATCTGAGGGAGTTGCAGTCAAGGACTCAAGATCTCCTGGATGATAATGCTATTGTAATGCTTGCACGCCTACCCCAACACCTTCATCGTGGGTGGCTTTATCTGTGGTCTTGGTCAAAGGTGTTACTCAGGTTCCTCTATGGAGGCCTCCTTATGGGAGAGTGAAGAGGAAGTGAAAACCTAAAAAGACACTTTTCCCCACAATGACTCACTACTAAGGAGTTTTCCATTCCTATCCCTTCCACCTCTATCTTCCCTCTGTGACTCAAAAGTCTTTTCCATACTTCTATCTCTCTGGATCTATTTTGTTCATCAGTTCAGTTTGTTCAACAAATTCCACATAAAAGTGAGATCATTTGATACTTGTCTTTCTCTGACTGGCTTATTACACTTAGCATGATGCTCTCCAGGTCCTTCCATACTTGCTCAAAGGTTAAGAGATTCTACTTTTTTATTGTTGCACTAGAGGCTTGGTGCACAGATTGGTGTACAGGCATGGTTCCTAGACCTGGATGGCGATCAAGGCCTATTTGGGGTCCAGCCAGGTGGGAGGAGGGGCTGTGAGAGGTTGACCAGCCAGGGGGAGGGGCTGTGGGAGGGTGGTTGTGGGAGCACACTGACCACTAGGGGGAAGCTCCTACATGTGCCCTTGGTGGTCAGTGACTGTCATAGCAACTGGTTAACTGGTCATTCTGGTCATTTGGTAGTAATGGTCACTTAGGCTTATATATATATATATATATATATATATATATATATATATATATATATATATATATACATGAGAGGCCAGGTGCACAAAAATTTGTGCATTTTGGGGGTTCCTCAGCCAGGCCTGTGCCCTCTTGCAGTCTGGGACCCTTTGATAGATGACCACCTGCTGGCTTAGGCCTGCTCCCTGGGGGATTGGGCCTAAACTGGCAGTCAGACATCCCTCTGGTATCCCAGGAGCCCTCGGGAGATGTCCACCTGCCAGTGGGGAGCAGGCCTAAGCTGCAGTCATACATCCTTAGCGCTGCTGAGGAGGTGGGAGAGGCTCCCACTACCACTGTTGTACTGGCAGCTATCAGCCTGGCTTGTGGCTGAGCAGAGCTCCCCCTGTGGGAGTGCACTTACCACCAGGGGGAAGCTGCTGCATTGAGCATCTGCCCACCGGTGGTCAGTGTGTGTCATAGTGCCAAGTCATTCCCAGTCGTTCTGCTGCTAGAGTCAATTTGCATATTACCCTTTTATTATATAGGAGTGCCTGGCCAGGCTGGGTGAGGGGCTGATGGCTGTTTGCAGGCTGGTCACACCCCCTTCACGGTTGGGGTTACCCTGGGGTGCCTGGCCAGCCTGGGTGAGGGGCTGATGGCTGTTTTCAGGCTGGCCAAACCCCCCCGCAGGAACCCTCACCCCATGAAGGTGTGGCCATCCTGGGTGAGGGGCTGAGGGCTCTTTGCAGGCTGGCCACAGCCCCCAGCCACCCAAGCTCCCAGTGGAGGCTGGCTGGAGGCAGGTATCTGGTATTTATTTTTCTTCTATAATTGAAACTTTGTTGCCATGAGTGGAGGTCACAGCTGGCCAGGGCAGGCGGGAAGTTTGGCTTCCTCCATTGCCGGACAACCAAGCCTCCTGCTTGCCACAACTCCATGGCTGCCGGCCGCTATCTTGGTTGGGTTAATTTGCATATAGGTGTTGTGATTGGCTTGTGGGTGTGGCTTGTGACTGTAGCAGAGGTACGGTCAATTTGCATGTTTCTCTTTTATTAGATAAGACTAGTAGCCCGGTGCACAAAAATTTGTGCATTCAGGGGTGGGGGGGTGAGTGGTGGGGTCAGACCCCTCAGCTCGACCTGCACCCTCTGTCATGTTCAGAGATCCCAGCCCCTCCTGGCATAGGCACAGGCCTTCAGGCTTGGGGCAGCCTGGCTCCCAAGGCCTCATTTTATCAAGAGAACAAAGTCGGTGTTAGTTACAGCCCTTACCAAACCCAGTACAGTGCATCTGTGCATACAACGGCCTCATTCATGTGCCTGCTTCGCCCTACTGAATTATAATATCTTGAGGACATAGCTCTGTCTTATCCTGCTTCAACTTCAGTGCCTGGACTGGTGCCAGGGACCTGAGAGGCGTTGCTGAGTGAATGAATGAATGTATGAGCGAGTAAGTGAATGAGCAAGCAGCTATGGGGCAGGAACTTCTGCCGCTTTGCCATGGAAATGCAGCAGAAGTTCTGGTCCCACTCCTGGCGGCCTGACGCCCACCCTGGGAAGTTCTTGCCCTGTGCCCAGCGGCCAGGTGCCCCTCTCCTGGCTGCATAGTTTGCACCCCACTCTCAGCTGCCTGATGCAAACTCTGGGAAGTTCCTGCCCTGCTCCCAGCAGCCCCACGCCCCTCTCCCAGCTACATAGTTCATGCAGGGCAAAGGTGGCCTGGGTTCTCCGCCTTTGCCCTGCCACCCAGCTCTTGCCTGCCGCCTGGGTTTCCGATCACTGTCAGCGGCAGGCAGCTTCTCCCATCCTTCCCCTTTCACCTCCCATCATTGTGCCTATGTATGCAAATTAACCACCATCTTTGTTGGCGGTTAATCGCCATCTTTGTTGGCAGTTAATTTGCATATCACCCTGGTTAGCCAATGGGAAGCATAGCGGAGGTATGGTTAATTACCCTTTTTGTCTTTTATTAGATAAGATAGTATTTCATAATGGAAATGTATCACAGATTTTTTTATCCACTCATCTACTGATGGGCACTTGGCTATTTCCAGATCTTAGCTATTGTGGATTGTGCTGCTATGAACATAGGGGTGCATACATTCTTTCTGATTGGTTTTCAATTTTCTTAGGATATATTCATAGTATTGGGATTACTGGATCAAATGGCAGTTCCATATTTAATTTTTTGAGGAAACTCCATACTTTTTTCCACAGTGCCTGTCTGCATTCTCACTAGCAGTGCACTACGGTTCCCTTTTTTCCATGTCCTCGCCTGCACTTGTCATGTGTTGATTTGTTGATAGTAGCCATTTTGGTGTAAGGTGATATTTCATTGCTGTTTTAATTTGCATCTCACTGATTATGAATGATTTTGAGCATTTTTTTCATATGTCTCTTGGTCATTTGTGTGTCCACTTTGGAGAAGTGTCTATTTAGGTCCTTTTACCCATTTTTAAATTGGATTGTTTGACTTCCTTTTGTTAAGTTGTATGAGTTCTTTATATATTTTGGATATTAATCCTTTATCAGATATATTGTTGCCAAATATGTTCTCCCATACAGTGGGATCCTTTTTCATTTTGCTGATGGTTTTTTTTTGTGCAGAAAATTTTTATTTCCATGTAGCCCCATTTACTTATTTTCTCCTTAGTTTCCTTTGCCCTAGGAAATGTATCCACAAACATATGAGAGATGTCTGAGATTTTGCTGCCTATAGTTTAATCTAAGGTTTTTATGGTTTTGTGACTCACATTTAAGTATTTATCCATTATGAGTTTATTCTTGTGTCTGGTGTGAGGTGGTGGTCTAGTTGCATTTTTTGCATTTATCTGTCCAATTTTCTCAACACCATTTATTGAAGAGACTGTCTTGGCTCCATTGTATGCTCTTGCCTTCTTTGTCAAATATTAATGGAGCATAATGGCCTGGGTTGTTTTCTGGATTCTCTGTTCTGTTACATTGATCTATATGTTCTTGTGCCAGTACCAGGCCATTTTGATTACAGTGGCTTTATAATATAACTTGATATCTGGTATTATGATTCCTCCAACTTTGTTCTTCTTTCTCAATATTGCTACAGGGACTTGGGTCATTTATAGTTTCGAATAGATTTTTGGAACATTTGTTCTATATCTGTGAAATATGCTGCTGATATTTTAATAGAGGTTGCATTGAATCTATAGATTAATTTGGGTAATATGGACATTTTAATGATGTTAATTCCACCAATCTATGAACAGATATATTCTTCCTCTATCTCTTTTCAATGTCTATATTTTTTCTGAGTACCGGTCATTTACCTCCTTGTTTAAGTTTATTGCTAAGTGTATTAATTTTTTATTGCAGTGGTAAATGAAATTGTTTGTTTAGTTTCTATTTCTGAGAATTCATCTATATATATAAAATCCCAATATGCAAAGTGTCCCCTCGGAAGTTTGACTGACTGAGAGTTCGATTGCTCGCTATGACGTGCATTGACCACCAGGAGGCGGCACAGAATGAAAGCCCTGGCTGGCAGCTGGTAGCTCGCAGCCAGAGAACGGAGGCCCTGGACCCTACCCTTGCACAAATTTTGTGCACTGGGCCTCTAGTTATCTATAATAATAAAAGTGTAATATGCTAATTAGACCAGACATTCTTCTGGATGACCTTCTGGATGAAGGTGGGGCTGTGAGGGAAGCCTGGGTCCTGGGTGCCAGAGGGAAGCCAGTGCTGGCAGTTGGGGGAAGGAAGGCCTACTCTTGCATGAATTTTGTGCATGGGACGTCTAATTGGTATATAAAAATGCCATTGATTTCTCTCTGTTAATTTTGTATCCTGCTGTGTTTCCAAATTCATTTACTAAATCTTGAATAATTTTTGGTGGAGTCTTTAGGGTTTTCTATGTACAATATCATGTAACCTGCGAATAATGGGAGATTGACTTCCTCCTTTCCATTTGGATGCCTTTTATGTTTTCTTTTTCCTGTTCTTGGGGGAAGTAGTTTTAATATTAGTAACTATTGATAATAAATAAAATAAAAACATTATTCTCATGTATTTTTAATTAGTTTAGCAGAATCAGTTGTATTAAGATATATAATTATTATCTTATTTAAAGTAGATGTATATTTAATAGAAGTAGGGTAAATCACTTTATGCAATTAGCATTGCTAAAATTATGAATATTATAGTTCTAAACAATCATATATATAGTGTTGGTCATTAATTTAGATTGATATTTCCCACAAAAAACATATTTTAAATTTAAAATTTGCTTATTATTCAGCACAAATAGACAAAAAATAAAACTAAAGAAAAGTGCATTATACTACAAATGCTGATACTAGACATGGATGTGAAACAATGTTATATCATAATGCAGTGACTGTTTGAAATACTATTAATGTCTAGTTTGAATAAACTTCACAGTATTTAGTGAAAGAGTGATAAAAATGGAAGGAAAGACAGAAAGTCATATATATTCTACATACTACATAGAAAAACATTTCTTATCCCCACCCTACAGCATAATGGAAATATTATAAATTTATGTAAAATCACATAATAAAAATCATAATATCTAATTAGAATTATATTCCATTCTAATAAATATAGAAATTAGAAAACTCTAAAATAAAGTTAAATTTCATTTCAATAATTAGTGTAGCTTTGTTTTAATAAAACTGCATTATTAGTGTTAAATTCATAATATTTGAAGTTCAAATTAACATGAGGAATGTTGTCATGGGTGTTTTGCATGTGGGCGTGCATGTGGTGTGAGAGATTTAGGAAATTTCAACTTATTAACAGATTTCCTTCTGTTACATTTAAAAAACATTTTAAGTGTAAATTTTCTTTTAGAAGTGGGTAAGATAACTGCTACTTTATGTTATTTATTTATTTATTTTTATTTTATTTTATTCATTTTTTTAATTGTTTAAAGTATTACAAAGGGTATTACATATGTGTCCTTTTTTTCGTTACTACTGTATGCCTATAGAATATTAAGATCATAGTACATTAAAATTAAATGATAATATTTTATTGGCAACTATACATGTGAAACTATAATTAAATTAAAAGACAAAAAAGTATTGCAATGTTCAAAGTTTGAATACCTTAAAGCTTATTCTAATAACTTATTGTCTCATACCATATATATATATATATATATATATATATATATATATACACACACACACACACACACACACACACACATGTATACCTTTGTCAAAAAAATGTGTAATTATAAAATTAAACTTGCTATCTTTCCATTGCTTATAAAACTGCAATATTTCTAAAAATGTAAAATAAAAGCATAATAACCATGCTCTGTCTATAGTAAATACGTTAAAATATTTTTCACAAATGTTCATATTACATAAGTTCAGACTGTGATTATTTTTTAACTAATAATGGAGTCTAGCATGTCCCTGAGGCCTAGGGCACAAGATCTGTTTGAGAGACTGGGGTATGTGGTATCATTTGTGATAAGGAAAAGTGAGCATTGCAAGGTAGGAGGAAAGGGACTACACACCGGCTATCACTTTAACTTTCAGAGTAAGACACTTTGTGTAATTTATTTTACCTGATTCCTCCTTCCCCTTTTCCCATTCCAATTATCTCTCTTATTCAACTCCTATTACAGATCTCAGCCGCTGGCAAAAGTTGCACACAAGAACGATTCCTCTGAGGGTGAAGCTCATGCTCATCCCCAGATTGCTCAATAGTACCTCTACCTCTTGTAGTTTGAATTCTCAGAGCACATCACCCTTACTATAGCAGCTGGTGACCCCGAAATGATAAGAGGAAGCAAAATGTTCCAATTGCTTATGGTAACTTTACTTGCCCAAGGTCAGAACAACTGAGTTATCTGTTTAGCAATCCCTGGTGAGGAATTATACTGATTTTACCTTTCTTCTGAATGAGTCTGAAACTCCAAAATGCCTTGTACAAAACAGACTGTGAATTTGAAAATACAAATCATCTTCATGATAGCATTGTCTTTAATCTTAAGTGCTAAACTGAGCATTCTTTCCACTATAACATAAGCAATGATTTGCTTGAATAAAAGTAGCTAAAAAGAACATGCATTGTAAGCCCTCTGGGATTTGGTGACAGTGTCTCTTAAATAAACCTAGCAGAGGAAGTTGCAGGGAGGGAAGGCACGGATAAATAAAGAACAGCCTAGAAAGTAGCACAGAAAGGCAGGTCTAATCATTAAGCTAATCAAATAAATGGATTGAACTTCTCTTATTTTTTTCTGGAAGATGGCAGCTTCTTTCTTAGAAAACTCTTAATCATTACAAATTTCATGCTCAGCTAATAAAAAGTTAGTGATTATCCAATTAGTAAGTGGCTCTACTGCTTACATGCTTAATTAAAGATGTTTGACATAATTTCTCTTTCCTAGGTCTTGGAAGCTTAAGACTGAGAATGGATACTGACAATTCAGCAACTACAGAATGTTAGGCTTCTGCACCCTTCAGTGTTGCATTACCCTTCCCAAGTAGTTCCTAGCGATAAGTAATAGCCATAAATGAGAAATGCTTTTTACATGCATTCATTCAATTCTTAAAAGGTTTGAAATCTGGTATTATCTACTAATATTTTCTTAGGCAGATGAAGAAATTGAGGCTCATAATATTACATAATTATTCTAAAGTCTTATTTATAATAAACAGAAAGCAGGTTTCTGAAACCTGAGATTTTTACACTTCAAAGTCCATTGTCTCTCTGTTCAAACCGATCTGTGGGTAAAGTATGCATTATAATAAATGAGACTAGTATATTGTAGAACTTGACTGGCTTTAGGAGGATAAATGCTAACCTTTTAAATTATCTCAACATTAGAATCACAATTTAAACAGCACCCACAAAGAACAAAATATTGAATGTTAATGAGAACATATAATGTTTAATGGAGTTTATGGAAAAAATATACTAAGGAGGGATGTAAAACACCCAAGGAGATATGTACATCTCCTTGTATCTCCATATATACATTTGCATACATATGCATACACAAAAACAAACTTTAAATGCTGTTCTTTTATATCACCTTATTTAGCTACTGTACAACTATTTGTTAATTTATGTTTTTACACAGCATTTGGGTTAATCAGATTAACTAAGTAATCAAATGTTTTGATGGCTAGCATAAATTTATATTTATGTATAAAATATGTAGCTATCTCTAGTTTTTATTTTTTAAAGTTTTTTTAAAATTAAATTTATTGGGATGACAATGGTTAATAAGATTATAAAGGTTTCAAGTGTACATTTCTATGATACATGATCTATATATCTCATTGTGTGTCCACCACCCAAAGTCAAATCATCTTCCATCACCATATATTTGGTTTCCTTTACCCTTTACTACCTACCACTCCTTCCCTCTGGTAACCACCATAGTTTCAAGTTTCTATTTTTAAATTTTACGCAGTAAAACTTTCAAAGATCATAAGAAGTAGCTGCTAAAAATATATTCTTTTATTATTAAACTAAAGGTCTGGTGCACGGAATTTGTACACTCAGGGCAGGGCCGATGGGGAGGTTATGGCTCTACCCTGTCACACACAGAGCAGGGCCCGTGGGGGGGAGAGTTGGGGCGCTGCACCCTGTCACACACAGAGCAGGGCCGATTAGGGGGTTGGGGCACCACACCCTGTCACACACAGAGCCGCAGGGCAATCAGGGGGTTGGGGAGCTCCCCCTATCAGGCACAGAGCAGAGCTGATCAGGGGGTTGGGGTGCCTTTCCCAGTCAGGAACGGAGCAGGGTGGATAGGGAGGTTGTGGCCCCGCCCCCTGTCACACACAGAGCCGCAGGGCGATCAGGGGGTTTGGGCGCTGCCCCCTGTCACGCTGATCCCGGTGCCGGGTGGCCTCTCGGCTCTGCTGATCCCAGTGCTGGGAGGCATATTACCCTTTTACTATAGCATAGGGGCCTGGTGCATGGGTGGGGCCGGCTGGTTTGCCCTGAAGGGTGTCCTGGATCAGAGTGGGGGTCCCTACTGGGGTGCCTGGCCAGCCTGGATGAGGGGATGTTGGCTGTTTGCATCTGGTCACACCCCCTTCAGTGTGGGGGTCCCCACTGGGGTGCCTGGCCAGTCTGGGTGAGGGGCTGAGGGCCGTTTTCAGGCTGGTGAGTGACTGAAGCTCCTAACCTGTCCTTTTTTCCTTTCTTTTTTATTCTGGGCCAGCTTTAGCTCTGTGGCTCGGCTCCAGCTATGAGACCTCCGCTGCTGAAAGCAGGTTTCTGGCCTTTGTTTTCCTTCTGTATTTGAAACAATGTTGCGGTCCGGCTGACTGAAGCCTAGCTGACTAAAGCAGGTTTCTGGGGGTTTGTTTAGCTTCTATATTTGTTACAATGTTTCTTAGAGTTGCAGCATAGAGGCCGGCAAGGCAGGCGGGGAAGCTTGGCTTCCTCCGTCACTGAAGCAAGCAAGCCTCATGTTCAGCTTCAAGCTGCCTGGCTGCCGGCCGCCATCTTGGCTGGCAGTTAATTTGCATATCACCCTGATTAGCCAATGGGACGGCTAATTACCATGTTTCTCTTTTATTAGATAGGATGTTTTAATAACATCCTATTTATTATAGGATGTTTCTTAGGGAAATAGGTATACTGCACAAAAACATGACACATGGCTTATCGAAAAGCATAGGGAACAATTTTACAAGTTTTGTTGAATTAGTGTTTTGTTTTGTTTTAATCTTGAGACACCAATGCTGTACTGGAAAATAGTTGGCAATATTTTTGGAGTGACAATGACTAAATTATTTTATTTTAGCAGCCTTACTATTGATTTTAATGTAATGGAGCTTGATATAATGCCATGCATCATATTTTAAAATACAAATTTTGGGGAATCTATATCTCATATCAATTGGATTTTGGAAAAACAGTTTTGGATTTTTTTTCTATTTTTTTTTCTTTACTCCTTTCTATATATTTTATCTTTGAAAAGTCCCTTCTTGTCAACTTAACACCATTATATATTTTCTGGGTCAATTTACTTTTCTAAACTTAAATTTAAGCTATACTTCCAAAAAAATAATGCAAACTTTAAGTAAATATTAACCTAAAAAACATATAAAACAGTACCCTTTTAGAAAATTTGAAACTTTTATATATTTCAGCTATATATTTTATTAGAAAACTATTCCTTATTATATAATTTTAATGATTATTTTTAAATATAGCCTTAACATTTTAATTTAGCACTATCTTTAAATGCATAAAAGAAAATCACATGATACTTGGCATCCCATATCTCAAGTTACATAATACTAGTACATGTTCTTGGTGATCCTATATGCTGCATTGAATTAGTTATATATTTCTGTTCAATAAATAACCCTTAAAATTATTGGCCTTAAACAAAAATATTAATTTATTATTATTTATTCTGCTTGTGAGTCAAAATTTCAATCAGAAAAGAGCACAGACATTCTCATTGTATGAGGCGTCAGGAGGAAGCAGTAAACGCAGCAGTGGTGGCTTCTGAAGCAGATGAACCACAACATAGCTGGTGGCTGGTTTTGTCTCTAGCCTGGGAGCTTAGCTGGAAATTCGGTCAGGAATAGATGTGCCCTTTCTACATAGCCTCGGCTTCCGTACAACATCTAGGCAAGGTTCCAAGGGTAAGTGTCCCTGGTGAGAGAGAGAAAGCAGGGTAGAGTCAATATTTCCTTTTCTGTTCAATTTTTAGAAGTGAAGGCAGCATCACTTATACTGCATTTGATCCTTACCGCAGTGGCAACGATCTGTCCAGAATAGGTTTCAAGAAACAAAGACCCCTCACTTTTTCAGAGAGGACTGTCAACTTTATGCTGTAAGATTATGTAGGAAGGGATAGCTTACCATGGTTTGTTTTCTAAGCCACACAAATATAAGTAATTCCAACTCCCCCTAATCCCTTTGGTTTATTCCATTATTATATCAGCTCTTAGCCCAGGATCTTATTGTGTAATTAAGGTTCAAGTTCTCCTTTCTTGCTGTTCCTGGAATGCAGCTCTTTCAGTACAGTTTCTAAAGATCCATGAAATTAAGAGAAAAGTGAATATGCTCCCCACATACAATTTGCAATGGTTATACAGACATGGCTTCATAGACAACTCTGTTTAATGAGAGAGAAAAATGAAGTCACACAAATATGACCAGTCCATAGAAATTATGAAATTCAGCGGAGTATATGATATATGCTGATTACTTGATTTGGACCTATTTCCTGGGAATAATTTCCCATGGCTGTTTGATGTACACTCTTTTTTCTTGGCTACCTTGTGAGCCATTTTTCCATCTCCATAAGATGTGGCCAATGCTTGCAGCTGCATATTGTTCTCAACCTGCTCCCGTTTGTAGTTTGGACTCCAAAGGTATATTTGTATTTTGTACTATCTTTGCCTCTGATTCTGATCTGTTAAAAATGTGTCAATATAAGTCTCTTAAAATATTTGTGAGTTCTCTGTGGGTCTTATGGGGGGTTTTCCATTAAAAAAACATATAAAAATTTGGATGAAATATACTCTTCTCTACATTAGGTTTCCTATAAAGCAGCTGTAGAATAATACTAGAAACATTCTTTGAGGGGACACATATTTTCTGTCTAAGGCACTGACTTAAAATTTTCTGAGATCTAAACAAGACTTTTACTATCACAATGTCAGCTTTATTTTTAGATTGTTTGTCATTAATACCCTTGATGTAAGATTAGCTCATAAGCCATTTCATAATTTTAGCATCACTGATCATCTACAAGGCTAGGAACGAGAAAATTCATTTTAGAAAAAGAAAACCATAGTTTCTTTATGTTTATTCACGTATTCTTTTTTATAAAAAAATATATTTTATTGATTTTTTACAGAAAGGAAGTGAGAGAGATAGAGAGTTAGAAACATCGATGAGAGAGAAACATCGATCAGCTGCCTCTTGCACACCCCCTACTGGGGATGTGCCCACAACCAAGGTACATGCCCTTTTACTGGAATCAAACCCAGGACCCTTCAGTCCGCAGGCCGATGTTCTATCCACTGAGCCAAACTTCCCAGGGCTATTTACAGATTCTTAAGCTTATCCCTCTGCATTCACATTTTACTAAATTCATTTAGAAGAATCAAGTCAGTAACTTCAAGAGAAATCTTGTTAACTTCTCATTAGGTACACTTTTTTAAGATGATAATTAATTTTTTTCCTTATTTTTCTTTTTTAATGTTTTTCTACCATCCTATATAATAAAAAGCTAATATGCAAATTGACTGAACAGTGGAACAACCGGTCACTATGACACGCACTGACCACCAGGAAGTAGACGCTCAATGTAGGGGGCGCGCCGCTCAGCCAGAAGCTGCGCTCATGGCTGGTGAGCACAGCAGCAGTGGCAGGAGCTCCTCCTATCTCTGCGGCAGCACTAATGATGTCCAACTGCTGGCTTAGGCCCATTGGAAGCGGGCCTAAGCCTTCAGTTGGACATCCCCCAAGTGCTCCCGGGCTGTGAGAGAGCACAGGCTGGGCTAAAGGACCCCCCATCCCCAAGTGCACAAATTCCATGCACCAGGCCTCTAGTTACATAATAACACTTATAGAATCATCCAAAGGTCATCATACTTCTGCTAACTTTATCTTCAAGGTCATTTTAACTTTAACCGCCACTTGATCTCAAAGTCACTGACCCAAATTTCAGGGTTATTTTTGTTTTGTTTTCTCTTGTTTGTGGAAGAACTACACTCTTAGTTTTGTAGCCTTAAGTAATGTATGTTAGTTATTTATCACTGTGTAACACATTATCCCTAAACAGTGATTTAATAGCAATGATCTAACAATTTCTATAGATGGGATTTCAGGCAGAGCACAATGAACACTGCTTTTTTTCTCTGCTCTACAAGGCCTACTATCTCATTTAGGATACTTGAAAGCTGGATACTGGAATTATCTGAAGGGTTACCACTTAGATTTTTGGTAGCTACAGAAAGTGTTGGCTGAGTGACTTAGCCAGAGTTATTTTTAGAGTATACACACAAGGACCCTGAGGAGACTTATGTTTCCTGCAACATGATGGCTGGGTCTGAAACAAGTGTACCCAGAGAGAAAGAGGGATGGCCAGAAGTGATTTTACCTTTTGTAAATTTGTACTACCTTTCAGCTTCAAAAGTCATGCAGGATTAATTCTATCACATTTTCCAAAGTAAGGTATTCTGCTCTGTCCAGTTTTGAGTAGGAAGAGGAATCCTTCTTTGGTATAGGTATGTCAACATCATAATGGAAGCAGAGTATATGGAATTGAATATAAATGGGTGTGGTCATACTTGGAAAATGCTATCTTCAGCATCTAGCACCATGTGTTGACTAAAAAGTATTAAGAACATGAGAAATTTCAGAACTCATGAGAAAAATCTTATAGACATAGCATGTTGTGCAATAAAACAGTTACTTTAATCAAAGCACCTATATTTCAGAATATATTGAAGTACAAGCAAATTTTCTGTCAACACTTTTATGGGATGCATTTTTAATGTTAAGAGTAAAGGCATAGAAGAATATGTACAGTCTCAGATTACTCTTAAAAATTTCATTTTACCAAGTGATTCCCAGCTACTTTATAATAGGTGGAAAATCAAATATATATACAAGTTTCAATGGAGGTGAAATTTTATAGGTGTGTATGATGTGCATATTTTTAAATAAAATTATATGCTGTGTTAATGTGTTCATTGAAGTATTTAGTAATATATTAATACAAATTATCATAGTTTTTTGTGTGTTTTTTTCTGCCAGCAAAAGTCTCCATCCTGCCTAACTGTGGTCATAGTCTTTAGCTAAAGGTTTGAGACAGTAATGGTAAAGCATAAATGAAAATAATGCATACCCAAGATTTAAATGCACACAGGAACTTCATTCTTAACTCATTTCTTTCTATAATTTCCTGGTGTTCAGTGAAAAGATACTGAAATTATGGCCAGAAGAAAGTTTCAGAAAGCAGAAATTTGAGCTGCTTGCCCAAAAGCTGTCTGCTAAAAAGATTAGAAAATTTGGATGATCTAGGATCTAAAATTTTATATTCTGGCAGAAAATATAGGTTGAAATATAATTCCCATGAAGTCTGTATACTTTTACTAAAGGTGAATCAAGACAAACAAACCAACAGACCGGTAACGAATAAAGGCATAAAGGCAATGGATTTACACTCAGTTAGCTGAAGATAAAAAGTATTCTCTGAGTGAGAAGGCCTCATTTCTCGCACAAGAAGCTCTAACAATGCCTATCATTTATCGCAGCCTTGGCACTTAAGGTAGGTGAATGGCAGGCAGAACACAAATCAACTAACCATTATCATTATCATCATTCTCATTCATCAAGAGCATATCAGTACTTTGTGCATATGTTGAATGAAAAAAATCCACTATTAAGTGTGGATTGATGGATAAGTTCACCTACCTCAGAGTTTCCCCAGTGAATGACCTCTTAGAAGAGATTAGAACTCATCATAAACACTGTCATTAGTGTAATCAGTAGAATTCCATTACACTTGCTGCTTATTTGTCAAATGTGCTTCAGTTGAAAGCTGAATAGAAAAGCCTCGTGTGCTTTGTCTCCCACAGGTCCTCACGAAGCCAGCAACCACTGTCCCTTCATGAATGATGCTCCTGGGATAGGCAGACTGTCTGGACTATACAACATCCTGTGTCCTTGCAGAAAAGTGAGCAAAACTCCACAAAAATTACCTGGGTTTGTTTTCCCTTTTTTTTTTTAATCTTTCGCAGTGCAGTGGGATCATTGCTTTTATAATGCCTGAACAGGTGTTGGTAAAGCCAGGTTAAAATATATATATATATTTTTTACCTGCTGACTTTCTAAAAGGCTCCAACTACCTCTTTCTGATTATCCCATGCTCCACCTAGGAGTGTAAATTGGAACTCTGAGTTAGTGGAGTTTGCTTGAGACCTGCTGTGTACTATATTGTCAGTGGTTATTTCAACGTCCAGCACTAATAAACATTCAACTCTATTTCCTATAAATGATAGTTTGTTAACCTTCACTATAAGCCTCAGAACTATGCAAGAAAAATTTTCGGCTGCTAACTTTGAATTTGAATAGAGGACATTCAAATTTGAAACTCTGTGTGGGCAAATTTTATCCAAGTGGCAGTAACACAGAACATTAAGAAAGACTTTTCTGCTTTTTTTTCCCCTTTGTTGACAATTGCTTTCCCATTTTTTTTCTGCATTCTGAAGTACAATATGCACGTAGACATGAGCCATTTGAAAGTACTAATATTAAGAGGCGACAGCTCTGGACAGCATCTTGTTTACCCTCATGAGCATAAAAGGGAGATAAGCCAGGGGGTCTTGTTTAGGAGATTATGAAATCAACTGGAAGTCAATTGATTATAATAACCGCCTATATTTTCAACATTTAAAAATAAGTATATTTCATAGCTTAAATATTTCAGGAAGATTATTTGTGCTTAAAAGTATGTGGAAAGCGCCATTGATCCATATTGTCATGATACACTATGCTATCTATATATGAGGATGTATAAGGCACTGATATTTGCTAATAACTACAAGGATACATCATTAGTTTAAGTGAATCGATAATTTCATCCTACATGTGTGGAATACTTTCAAGTCAATATACTGTGAAGTGCCGCAGCATTAACTAAATTTCTATAGATAGGATGTCTTGTATATTATTTGTGTAATGTTTCAAATAGAAATTACACTGAAAATCTATTTCCTTTTAAGGTTATATAAAGGAAAACAAGAATTCCATTAATAAAATATTAAAATTTATTAATTTAAGTATATGAGGATTAAATTTATCACAACAGTAGCATGATATTTTCTTAGATTATTCATGTTCTTAATGTATCTCTCCACTTGCACCTACTAGATCATGTTGAATGCAGTAGGTATTTAAATATTTAGTGATTGTAGGGTCATATCAATGTACAGAATAAAAATATTAAAACAATTTGGTAAATCACAAAAAAATCTACCTTAATCATCATTGTCAGTTAATCAAAATAGTCAAAGCATGAAATTATAAATAATGATACCTACATAATTCACACATTTTATGTTAAAATATATACATTTATTAATGTATAATCATTATGATGATCTTACGTTGTGGAGAGTATTTTCTTTAGAAATTTTTCTTATTTTTTGTTTGTTTTATGCCTAAACAACACTCATAAAGGGTCATCTATAATTTTTTTTCTAAAATACTCAATAAGACAGAATAATTTTAGTTTTTCATATTTACAGAGTTTTACAAATTATTTAACTTAGTTTTTCATTAAAATGATCATTCATTTTGCAATTTAAATTTTTACCTTCTTAAAAGTATTTAATTAAAAACAGAATTATAGAAACAATTATAACTGGCATATAGTGGCTTGTTAAGTAATGCAGCTCACTTGTAAGAGCACACAGCTTAATAGATTGGAGCAGAAGTGCACATGGGGTCATGAGAAAAGGAATCTGCTATTTCTCAGTGTGCCAGGTGCATCTGCCAGGAGGTATTATAAAAAGGAACAAAGATAAATAGTTAAGACTGAATATTAATTAAGCCAGTGATTTTGTTAAGTTGGGGTTCTATTGTTCACATTGGTGGACATACTTCCCTCTGGCCCTTAGAAATAGTATTTATTGTAGTGCAATGTGTAAGGTAGGTGTTCAATAAAAGTTTGGTGCATTATTCAGGAATTCCATATTGGCTAATGAGAGAGTGTAAGCAAACTAGAAACATGCACTTTTTACCATGTGTTTATAAGCAGAATTATCTATTTTTAATGTCTTAGAATGGCAAGCAAGCTAACACCAGCATTGAAAGACACTGGGTCACAAGCTATTTGGGCTTTTTCTCTGTCTTCATTTTAGTCTCACCACTGTTTCTAAAAATTGAAACAAAGATTAGCTGAAAGCTCATTCTGAGGAGACATATTGTGTGAGTTATTCAATTTGTTTTCTATGTTATTTAAGGTGCTAGAAAAGTAAATATATATATATATATATATATATATATATATATATATATCCTTAAATAGGCAAATCGACTGAACGGTGAAACCCCTGGCAGAATGACCGCTCGCTATGATGTGCACTGACCACTAGGGGGCAGATGTTCAACTTAAGAGCTGCCCCCAGCCTGCAGGCCCCAACCGGCAGCGGTGGGGGGCGGGGACAGCTAGTAGGTGGTGCCAGGCCAGCCAAGGTGAGTGTGAGAGGGGGCCCCGATCACTCTGCTGGTTGCCCCATAGATCAGCCCTGATTGCCAGCCAGGCCTGGGGACCTTACCTGTGCATGAATTTTGTGCACTGGACGCCATTCAATATATATATATATATATATATATATATATATATATATATATGAGCATTTGAGATGGTATGGAGGAAAGCCTAATTCACTAGAATTTCTATATTTGGGCAAAATATTATAAAGTGTGTGAGAGAGAAAAAATTAAGGTGTTTTTCAGGTATACATGGTGGGACAAAAGTAGGTTTATGGTTCTATGTGAAATATGGAGTTTATTATTGTATTATTATTTATTAATTACTGTAATATTTTCTGTATGAACAACTGTAAACCTACTTTTGCCCCTTCCTGTATATGAGTTCAGAAAATAAACCTCCAATACACTCTCCTGTGAATCTAATTGAATTAAATTATTTTTATAACTATTGTTAAAAGAAGATAAGAAACCAAGAAGAGGGGGCCAGGCAATCCACAAATTAAGGGAATATTTAAAAGAAACTAAGTGACATTTCTGGAGTAACTGTCTTAGTGAGTAACCATTTAGATTGGATATAGATACAAATCAGAAGAGAGGTCACCAAAGAAAGGAACTGATTACAAAATGATATGAACAACTTTATTTTTCTAAAGATTCTAATTGCAATTCTTTCTATTACAGTATTTGTACTAATGAACAAAAACAGATCCAGAGACATAGAAGCATTAAACAGACCATCAAACCTCAGAGGGAGGGTAGAGGAGGTTGGGGGGGGGTGGTAAGAGATCTACCAAAGGACTTACATGTAAGCATGCAAGCATAATCGATGGACATAGACAATAGGGGGGTGAGGGCTTGTGCTGGGGGGGCAGGAGTGAGTGAGGAAAAGTCAATAGGGGAAAAAGAAGATATATGTAATACTTTCAATAATAAAGAATTAAAAAAAGAAAATTCATAAAATAAAAAACATGTCACCATAGTTTATTATTACTGCAATATTACTTTTTTATTTGAGCCTTTAAATAGATCTTTTCTAATTTCATTATTTTTCCTTGATCATAGTCTCATATATTAAAAGCATCCTTTGATTATGGAAAATCTGAGACATTTTTCTTGTTATATATGTGATACATGTTTTCAAAGACATTTTTACCTTGCAGTGCCATCACAATATTCTCTGTGTCTGCTAAATAAATCTCTGTAAATTGTCTGAGGATCCCGATTGATGTTTTCATGTCTAGAAATCCACTTTAGTTCTTGGAGGTTTGTATGTATTGGTGGGAATAGCTGTTCAATAGATTTCTTTACATGGATTAGATATCATGCTTTAAGACCACATAAACTAAGGTCCAAAATCCTTCAGCTCTCACACAAGCTACCCCAGGTCATGTCACTTATTTAGAATGGGATATCTTTTATTCACTTGAGTTATACATCTATCTGTGGAGGTCGTGGCAGGGGTAAAGGATGAGTGATGGGGTTTGTTGAATTCTGGATTTCTGAGAGTTCTTTGTATAGAGATAGTGGAGAAGTAAGGTGGAATGAGCAACTATTCCAGCTAGAGTATTTCAAATAATGTACAAGTTTTTGTTTCACATCTCATTCTGGGATTCTTTAATTCACTTGGCTTTTCTAACCCTTTATGTGTCTGAATTTCTATGAAAACAGATATGCATTATTCAAGTTCCAGAAGAAGATAGAGAGAAAGAGCAGGAATATTACTTGAAGTAATAATGGCTAAAAATTTTGAAAATCTCCTTAATTTGATGAAATACTGCAAATCCAAGAAAGTCAATGGACTCAAAGTAAGATAAACCCAGAGCCCCACAATGAAACACATTATAATCAAACTGTTGAAAAACAAAGACATAAAATGCTAAAAATAGCCAAAGAGGAGTGACTCACCCCATTAAGGGCATCCTCAATAAATTTATCAGCCAATGGCTCATCAGAATCCTGGAGACTGGCAGGTAGTGGGTAATATATTTCAATGGTTAAAGGTGAAAAATAAAATAAAATAAAAAATAAAGTCAAATTAGAATTCTATAGTAACCAAAGCTATCTTTTAAAATGAGGAAGAAATTAAGACATTTCCAGTTAATTCAATATGACTACATCTACCCTACAAGAAATGTTAAAGGTAGTCCTTCAGATACAAATGAAAGGACACTAGACAGTAACTCAAAGCATATAATGATCTAAATATCTCCACAAATGGTAAATGGACGAGAAAATAAAAAAAGCCAGTATTATTGTAATCTTGGTTTGTAACTTCACTTTTTATTGTCTATACAATTTTAAAGACAAATTCATAAAAAATAAGTTCTATAGCCCTAACCGGTTTGGCTCAGTGGATAGAGCATCAGCCTGCGGACTCAAGAGTCCCAGGTTCGGATTTGAGGGCGATCTGGCTGCGACATCTGTCACCCCATTGATCGCCAGGGTTGATTCGGCTGATCTGGCTGGCTAAGCGGGTGTCCCCCTCTTCCCTCACCGATCCATGTGCGTCCCTCCCGAAGCTGTGTACTCGGTAGAAGAGGACGACCTTCCCCCCCGAAGAGAGGACCGGTCTTCGGTCAAGGGTATACAAGTAGCTGCGCTCCCCTGCTAGAACCTCCAAACAAGCTCTCAAGAGTCCCAGGTTCAATTCCGGTCAAGGGCATGTACCTTGGTTGCAGGCACATCCCCAGTAGGGATGTGCAGGAGGCAGCTGATCGATGTTTCTCTCTCATCGATGTTTCTAACTCTCTATCCCTCTCCCTTCCTCTCTGTGAAAAACCAATAAAATATATATTTTTAAAAAAATAAGTGCTATAATGTTACTTTTATACACTTAATAGCCCTTTTCTTAAAACTATTCAGAAAACCTTAGTTACATATTCCTTAGATTTCTAGTGTCCAATATGAGAAAGAGAAGCCTCATTAGAATCTCCATTGCCGAAAATAGGTTGCATGGCTTTTAACTATAAAAATTAGTCTGTAGACTTTGTGTTTTTAGAGGACCAAAATAACCCTGGATGAAGGGAAGTCAGGAGCAAAGGTATGGGTGGCGAATAGAGATGGCCTTTGCTCAAGACAGTCATTACATCCATTTAGCTGACATAAGGAAAGACAAGACTTAAAATTTAAGTCAGAAGGGGAAAGAGCGCCCCATGACAACTTGCAAAGTGTCTGGTTCTGAAACCTAATATGGTGCAGGGGAACGCCATGATTCAGGAAAATACCTTTTAACAATTTTACTGATCCAGTAAAAAATAAAAGCTGCACAGTAACTCTTAGTATCCCCCCACCCTTGGATAAATCTCTTAGCACAGATTATGGTTCCGAAGAACAGGTTCTCCAATAGCTATCCAAAGGAAAAATTTCGTGAAGGATTGCAGGTCTTACACTACCTATTATATCTGTAAAGGAGAACTGATCAAGCCACAGTGGTGTCAAATGACCATCATGCTGCCCAGCTGGTGTGGCTCAATGGTTGAATGTCGACCTATGAACCAGAAAGTCATGGTTTGACTCCCAGTCAGGGCATAGGCTGGGGTTTCGAGCTCAATCCCCACTGTGTGGCATGCAGGAGGCAGCTGATCAATGATTCTCTCTCATCACTGATGTTTCTATCTCTCTCTCCCTCTCCCTTCCTCTCTGAAATCATTAAAAATGTATTAAAAATGATCATCATGCCAACTCCTTAATTGAACATAGTGCATTGACTACTGAGCGAAAGCAGATTTCATAGGTGTCCCTACTTGTTCCTTTCCTATTCCCTTCCATTACATTTAATGACACTCACATACATTCCCACATATTTTTCATCTGTCAATACAATACATCATAGTATTCTGAAAGTACATGGAGACCTGCTAGTTCCCTACCCCAAATAAGTTCTTCCTTTTTTCTTAGTAACAGAACTCTCATCTTATTCAGGTAGCAATGTAAACAGCTTTAAACAGTGTTTCCCCGTCAACCTAATAGGTTGATGTGGCGTGTAAAATCAGTCTTGCTAATATGTGAAAAAGCAGCATGAATTGTGTGGGAATTGTGAAAAACCTCCTTCGAAAGGTGGCAGAGAGCTCATGTGCAACCCGTTTGGTTCTTCCCACTTCTCTCTTTCCTGCTTAGCATCTGGAAGGATCATGGGGCAAACAGGAAATGGAAGATGGGGCTAAGGACAGTAGAGCAAAAGTGGAAGAGGATATTTGTTCTGGCAAACGAGGAGCTATTATACCAGATCTGGAATGCCTATCTCTGGATTTCTTTTATATAAAAAGTCAATTAATATATTTTAAATTCTTATGTTTCTGACTTATAACTAGAAGGTAAATACAAGACCTGTCATATATACAGACTGGATTTTATTAGACAGTCCACTTTAATTTCCTAATATTAATACTTCCATTTTTATTTTAGAAACTATATTTTTTCCTCTCTAAAAAGCTTAATGTACTTTCCCCTTCGTAAAATGAATTTCCTCATAATGTTCACCTGGAAAAAATATTAATTTGACTATGTTGGGCCTTGCTGAAATATCCTATAAAGTATAAAGTCTTCCCAGATGTTTCTCGTCCATGATGCTGGCTTTCTATTATTGCCACAATACCATCACTTCTGCTTTGCTCTCATAATGTCACCACTTGCTGTTATAAATTGACTAGAGGCCTGGTGCATGAAATTCATGCATGGGAGTGGAGGGGAAGGGGCGTCCCCTCAGCCCAGCCTGCACCCTCTCCAATCTGGGACCCCTCGGGGGGTGTCTGATTGCCGGTTTAGGCCCGATACTGGGGATCGGGCCTAAATCGGCAGTCGGACATCCCCCTCACCATCCAGGACTGCTGGCTCCTAACTGCTCACCTGCCTCCCTGCCTAATCACCCCAAACTGGCCCCACTGCCAGCCTGATTACCCCTAACCACCTCTGACTGCAGACTTAATTGCCCCTAACTGCCCCCCCCTGCCAACCTGGTCACCCCCAACTGCCCTCACCCGCTGGCCTGGTCATTCCTAACTGCCCCCCTCGCCGGGCATGGTTGCCCCTTACTGCCCCCTAGCCAGCCTGCTCACCTCCAACAGCCCCCCTCTGCCAGCCTGGTCTCCCCTAACTGCTCCACCCACCAGCCTGGTTGCCTCTTACTGCTCCCCCTGCAAGCTTGGTCACCCCCAACTGCGCCCCCCTGCCGGCCTGGTTGCCCCATGCAGCCTGCTACTCAGTCGTTTGGTTGTCCCTCACTAAACCCCCTGCTGGCCTTGTCACCTCACTCAGCCTGTATGGTTGGCCATTTGGTTGTTTTGGATGTGACAGCCCCTGGCTCTTTATATATATATTGATTAGCTTTCGCATGTGAGAATTGTGTGTGAATTTGGAACATGTATATCATATCACCCATTTTATATATAAACACATAAAACATATCAATTTATGTCATGCACATATTCACAAAATAAATTCAATATTAAATTTTGATTATTAAACATCAAAAATTATCTAGAGAAACACTCTTATAATGTCACTAATATTTAAAATACATTTTATTTATGTATGTGTCTATATATATATATATATATATATATATATATATATATATATAGAGAGAGAGAGAGAGAGAGAGAGAGAGAGAGAGAGAGAGAGATATCACATCAGCATTACCCCTAAAAGGAACCAATATTTTTCTGAGAATCTTGATATACTAATACCTAATCATTGCTTATTCACTTTCAATTATTTCTAAATTTAAAGCAAACATATTTAAAATGTTAATTAGCTACCTAGACAGTTCATCTGGTTAACCACCTCAATTTAAAAATGACATTTAATCAAGGAAAAATGTGGATGAAAATAACATTTGAGTATATTCCTTTCTAGTGTGTTTTTTTTGTT
This sequence comes from Myotis daubentonii, assembly GCF_963259705.1. Classification (NCBI taxonomy): domain Eukaryota; kingdom Metazoa; phylum Chordata; class Mammalia; order Chiroptera; family Vespertilionidae; genus Myotis; species Myotis daubentonii. Next base: position 142,667,440 of record NC_081841.1, on the reverse strand, counting down.
TTTTATCTTGCAAAATAAAATACTTGAGGAATTTCATGTGTAAAGGAATTCATCCATAATTTTCTAAGACCTAGTTGATAAATATTTTCACTTGAGACTTCCAAAATTCTCACCAGTCCAAACTAAACTTAATATTTTTCTCCCCAAAATAGCTCATTTTCCATTTTCTTATTTTGTATATTACTGTTTTAATCCCTCAAGCCCATAACGTGGTACCTGACTCAAGTTTGTCTGTCATGGCTTTATAACTCTTCCATACCTATCATACACTGTTTATTTCCAGAGTTACCCTGATGATTCATGGCCTCAATTATTACATTGTAAGAATTTAATATTACTGGCTTTATACCATATTACCTAACCTAAAATTTACAATATCTCTTTATTGCATAAAGAAAAAAATTCCTCTGATTTAAAAGGCCTCCATGTTTCTTCCAGCAATTTATCACACACTGCTAATTTATCTTCTCTGCTATAATCGGACACTAGAGTCCCTGAACGTTTCATGTGACTTTTTAAATCCCCAAATGCCTTCTTTTATGTCTATTTGTCTCTTCACTGAGGATCTCAGATCGTTGTGCTTTCTGAAGTTCTTCCTAGTAATTATAGTGGTATTTTTTTTAATGTTAAGAGTCATCACTCATTATCAGCACTTCCTCGCTGCCTCTAATCAGTTACCTCACTGTGCCGGTAATGGCATGTGAGTGGTTTTATGCCTCTTTAATGGAATTTAATTTGTAGCCTCTGTGGGCTTCTCATTTAGAGGCTTTGCTCTCGATGACTGTTTGGTTGTTGCACTGTGCTGTTTGGTTGCTTGTCTGCAAAGTATTAGATGTCTGAACACTTGTTTAGAAGAAAATGGCAAAGTCAACTCAAAATGAAAAATTATATTATTTAATAATAGGAATAAGAGATATTGAATTCATGGACATATATTTAGTAGTAGTAATAGTGTCAATGTTGCCAAGGGCCTTTAACAGTATTTAATAAAATCTTCACAATAATGTTTGAAAATAAGTATCATAATGTTATTTTAATCTCAAAACTGCCTGGTACTGGTGCAAGATCAGACATATAGATCAATGTAATAGAATAGAAAACCCAGAAATCAACCCGAACCAATATGCTCAATTAATATTTGACAAAGGAGTCAAGAACATACAATGGAGTTAAGACAGTCTCTTCAATAAATGGTGTTGGGAAAATTGGACAGATGCATGCAAAACAATGAAACTAGACGACCAACTTACACCATACACAAAAATAAACTCAAAATGGATAAAGGACTTAAATGTAAGATGGGAAACCATAAAAATACTAGAGGAATCCAAAGGCAACAAAATCTCAGACATATGCCTAAGCAATTTCTTCACCAATAAAGCTTCCAGGGCATTGGAAACTAAAGAGAAAATAAACAAATGGGACTACATCAAAATAAAAAGCTTCTGCACAGCTAAAGAAACCATCCACAAAACAACAAGAAAGCCCACTGCATGGGAGAACATATTTGCCAATGTTATCACCGATAAGGGTTTAATCTCCAACATTTATAGGGAACTCATACAACTTAACAAAAGGAAGATAAACAAACCAACCAAAAAATGAGCAAAGGACCTAAATAGACACTTTTCAAAAGAGGACATTCAGAAAGCCAAGAGACATATGAAAACATGATCAAAGTCACTAATCATCTGAGAGATGCAAATCAAAGGACAATGGGGTACCATCTCACACCTGTCAGACTGGCTATCATCAACAAATCAACAAACGACAAGTGCTGGAGAGGATGTGGAGAAAAAGGAACACTCGTGCACTGCTGGTGGGAATGCAGACTGGTGCAGCCACTATGGAAGACAATATGGAGTTTCCTCAAAAAGTTAAAAATGGAACTCCCATTTGACCCAGTGATCCCGCTTCTAGGAAAATATCCCAAGAAACCAGAAACACCAATCAGAAAGGATATATGCATCCCTATGTTCATAGCAGCACAATTTACCATTGCGAAGATTTGGAAACAGCATAAGTGCCCATCAGCAGGTGAGTGGATTAGAAACAGTGGTACATCTACACAATGGAATACTATGCTGCTGTAAAAAAGAAGGAATTCTTACCATTTGCAACAGCATGGATGGAACTGGAGAGCATTATGATAAGTGAAATAAGCCAGTCAATGAAAGAAAAATACCACATGATCTCACTCATTTATGGATAATAAAGACGATTATAAACTGATGAACAAAATAGATACAGAGGCAGAGAAGCTTCGAACAGACTGTCAAACTACAGCAAGAAGGCCAGGGAGGGTTGAGAGGGTAGGTAAGAGATCAACCAAAGGACTGTATGCATGCATATAAGCATAACTAATGGACACAGGACACGGGGGTTTAGGGGAGATGGGAGGAAGGTCAAGGAGGGAAAAAAGGAGACATATGTACTGCTCTTTGTAATATTTTAAGCAATAAAACAACCTTTTTTTAAAAAGAAAAAATTGAAATAAGTTACTGTTAGCATAGGTCACCGACTCTGCAAATGGTAGTGCAGCAATATGTACTCAAATCTATCTTTTTTTAAAATTATTTTTATTTTATTTTTATTTATTTTTATTTTTTATATATTTTATTGATTTTTTTACAGAGAGGAAGGGAGAGAGATAGAGAGTTAGAAACATCAGTGAGAGAGAATCATCAATCAGCTGCCTCCTGCACACCCCCAACTGGGGATGTGCCTGCAACCAAAGTACATGCCCTTGACCGGAATTGAACCTGGGACCCTTCAGTCCGCAGGCCGATGCTCTATCCACTGAGCCAAACTGGTTAGGGCTCAAATCTATCTTATGTAGAAATTTATTCCAATATAAATCTTAGAATTTTATAAGCAGTGAGGAAAGGTTTTGGTATTAAAATAAGAGCAATTTTAAATTTATGTTGAAGAAATTGTTTATTTTTTCACTCCCTATGGTAGCACAGTAACCGGAAATCCTAGAAAAGAGGAACATGTGAAACTCTGTATTTAACATAACAATTTGGTTAAAAGGACGTATTAGTCTCCCTTTTACTTTTGGAAGCTATAGCAAAGCATAATGAGCAGCTGTATGGACATGGCGGAAGCTTATTTGAAGAATAGAAATTTCTCATTTATTTCCAAAGTAATAAACAAAAACTCCTTTAATTTTTCATGGACAATTTAGAAATATGATGGAGACAGGGTCACAGCATAATGAATTTGTTTTGTGGCTAATAGATACAGGTCTATTGTACTTACAAATGCAATCACAGATTAACAAAATAACCCTTATGTAATTAACCCAGTACAAATACACAGATTAATCAGTCCTTTTCATCACTGACAACCTTGTCTAAAAAAATATTAAAAAAAATCTCTCACATCTAAAACTAAACAGCAAAAGGGAACATGAAGAGAAAGGTAATAATTCTATTGTTTTCCTAAGATATTTACAACTGACATATATGAGACAGTATAAATATTCATATTAACATATAATATCTATACTGTTTGTATTTGGCTGGGAAGTTTGGATCCTTACCAAAATATTAATGAAATTTTGTGTAATATATTATGGGATCAGTCATTGGAATGGTAATATAAATCTCAGTTATGTTTGAGAACGCTATGAGTAATTTACCTATATGTTAGGATATGTGGAAGCTTAATTGATTTGTGGAATCATCTGCTTATACTTTTTATTTTCCTTTTATCAAGTATTTATTTTACTTCATTCAAGTAGAGGCAAAAAGAAAATTAATTGCTCTATTTAAAGTACTATCTTACAATCTCCCTCCTTTACCTAATCACCAGCCTTTAGGAAAAAAGACAACAATAACAACACCAAGGTGGTTTACAATTAGAAGTTATAACTGGCCCGTCATAAGTACTCAGCATCATTGATACTCCCTCATGAGGGAAGATATTCCATATGTATAAAAATAGACAGCAATTCCCTTTGATGAGTTAAATATAATTCAAATTTCAAAAATAAACACAATAAATAGAAGGACCAACAAAAAACATGTGGACTATGTAAATGTAGATGACATTTACTATTCTTAACTTAGTTTTGATACATTTACAAAAATGGTAATGTTAGAAAAAAACACGCTTATTTTCAAAATTTTCTTTACAAGTATTTATGTATCATTGGCTTACTCAGTGCTACATTAATTTTAGCCTTCCATAGTTAACTCACATTTGTTGTGGATGTCCTGATGACTAAGCTACTGTTATATAGCAAATAACAATATTTTAAAGTTGTGAGGACTCTGAGAAAAAAAATACTAGCATCTTTCATAAAGAACCAGATAATATTGGAGAAAGTTAATCTGGCCAAAGTCACAGAAGTATTTATTTTCCTTAATTAGCACCTCTAATTCCTTTTACCTTGTTCTCTCCATAACATCTTCATTATGTTCACCAAAGGTATTTGCTATTCTGCTATGGTTAAGAGATTTCAATTTTTCATCTATATGAACACTGTAGTTAAGGAAATGTTTTGATTTTCAAAGTCTTAACTAGAAGCAATATTCCATTTTCTGGCAACATGTATCTGTATACCTAAAGGCATAGTCAAATCCTGAGGGTGCTACCTCAATATGAATTGTGGTAGAGAAAAAAATATTCAGAACAAGAGAGGAAAGGAAAGCTGGAAAGTCCAATGTATTTTTATTTATTTTTTAAACTGATTTTTAGAAAGAGGAGAAAGAAGAGGGATAGAGAGATAGAAACATCCATGAAAAGCATTGATTGGCTGCCTACTGCACACCTCCTACTGGGGATCCAGCCCACAACCCAGGCATGTGCCCTGAGCTAGAATCAAACTGGTGACCTCTTGGCTCATAGAGATGCTCAACAATTGAGCCACCCTGACCAGGAAGTCCAATGTATTTTTAAATAATGTGTTCTTTTTGTTAAATAAAGTTTTTTTTTATCAACATAGCATGTCAAATCGTTTCATATTTAGCTTATTATAGTACACTAGAGGCCCAGTGCATGAAATTTGTGTGTGTGTGTGGGGGTGGTCCCCTCAGCCCAGCCTACACCCTCTCACAATCCTGGACCGCTGGCTCCTAACAGCTCACCTTCCTGCCTGCCTGATCACCCCTGACTGCCTCTGCCTGTCAGCCTGATCGTCCCCAACTGCCCTCCCACCCCCTGCCGGCCTGGTTGCCCCCAACTGCGCCTCCTGCCAGCTTGGTCACCCCACACAGCCTGCTGCTCAGTCGATTGGTCTCCCCTCACTATCCCCCTGTCAGCCAGGTCATCCCACACAGCCTGCTGCTTGGTCATTTGGTCACACCTCACTAACTCCCCTGCTGGCCAGGTCGCCCCACATAACCTGGTACTCGGTCATTTGGTCGTCCCTCACTAATCCCCCTGCAAGCCTGGTTGCCCCACACAGCCTGTTTGGTTGTCCATTCAGTAGAGACAGTCATTAGGCTTTTATATAGATAGATTTCAAACTGTACTAAATTAAGACATTGATACCTTGTTAGCAACACTACAAATTGCCATTGTCACCAAACCCTGTTCATGTACTAATTTCAATATACGAAGTGATAAGAATTTTTCCCATTTTTAACAAGTCAATTAATTCACATTGATAAATTCAACTCAAGTGTTACCCATAGAATAAATATATGTGCATTTTGTATTAATATGATAAAATATTGTGCATATCTTAGATTAGAATACTTGGTAGTCATCTAACAAACACTTATTTAGATATTATAAAGTTGTCAAATTTATTTCATATCTCTGTTAAATAGGAAGAATGACAAGCAGAAATCATCAGAGATGATCTCATAATGCATGAGAACTCATATATGCTTTGCATAGCCATTGTGGTCACAATAAGTCCCAAATAGACATAATAAAAAATGAAACATTCATTTGAGGAAAATAAAATTCATGAGTATTATTGAGTTGCTCTAGCACTTATATGTCAGGAAATAACTGAATAAGTTAGCAGTAAAAGTCTTTTTAAAAATTATACATATTGCGGAGACTGGTTTGGCTCAGTGGATAGAGCATTGGCCTGCGGACTGAGGGGTCCCGGGTTCGATTCCGGTCAGGGGCATGTGCCTTGGTTGTGGGCACATCACAAGTGGGGAGTGTGCAGGTGGCAGCTGGTCGATGTTTCTCTCTCATCGATGTTTCTAACTCTCTATCTCTCTCCTTTCCTCTCTGTAAAAACTCAATAAAATATATTAAAAAAATAAAATAAAAATAAAAATTATACATATTTAACAAGTCATGCTTTGAGCATTAGACCAATGTGAAAAAAAAAAGAAAAGTAAACAAATGTTGGAGTCATTGGCCTAAATACTACTGTTGATGTAAATGATTTAAATTTTCAGCAAGATAGTTACTATCGAGAAGGCTGAGAAGTGCTAATTTTTGTATAATTAATTTTTTTCTTATAAGTACTCTCCTCACATTTTCTGCATGCATGTATTTTTTTGAGGTTGATCTAAATTTAATCACACTGTCACATATCTGTAGCAAATATGCAACTTTGATTATATATATAGTTCTATCCAAAGATATTTCCTTAATATCTCAAAATATTGTGATTTCTAAGGTTTAAATATATGGAATTGGGGGTGAAAGTCTTACATAGAATATTCTTTTGGAAAGAAGATACTGCCTTTTAATGATCAGATTATCAAATTATGATATGCCTCCAAATTCTCCAATTTAATTTCCTCATTTCTGTAAATATTTAGTGAAAAATAAGCAACATCAATGCTCATTGAGTTAAAATGTATTATGCCTAAAGAAGGGTCTTAGACCAGATACAGGGTAGGTCAAAGTAGGCTTACAGTTATTCATATGGAAAAATAATAAAATGATAAATTAATAATAATGTAAGAATAAACTATATTCCTCATTCTCACAACTGTAAGCCTACTTTTGCCCCAGTCTGTCTTGTGGTTCTTTTTTTTTTTTAATTCTAGAAGATTTTCACATCTTAGAATATATTAATACTAGAAGCCCAGTACACAAAATTTGTGCACATGAAGGGCGGGGTTCCTCAGCCCAGCCTGTGTCCTCTTTCAGTCTGGGACCCTTCAGGGGATATCCCACTGCGGTTTATTCTGTGCAATATCATTATTTTATTATATACTAGTTCACTATTTTTCCTATTTTTCATTACCTTTCAGTTTCTGGTTCATTCTATTTTTACAATGTGCAATACTAGGAAATCTAACAGTCTAGGAGAGCCACATAAGAGTATGAGTTTCCCTGCTAGTTGTGTGGAAAAAAAAAAAAAAGGCAGAAAGATAGGATGAAATTACTCATCTTCCAGGGAGAACAATAAATTGTGTACTCTTTTCCCTATTGATCAGGATGTTGCTAATACCTGGAGCTTTCCCTCATCTTATTTTAGATTTCTCACTTAGATTTTGTGGCGGTACTGTTGTGGCAGAATGCACGGGAGAACGATCAGCCAGCACTCTGAGGGAGGAAAGTTTAAACTTTATTTCGCAGATCTGCTAGTCCAGGGGAATTCCACATCTAAAGCCTGAACTCAACTTGTGGGAAGACTCTAATCTATATATCTCCTCCTGCGGCGGGCCCCTGAGCGTCTCCACAGCTCTGCCCAAGTCAGTCAGAGTGGAGAAGTAAGACTGCAGTTTTAACCAGATACTGAACTAGGTTGCAAGTCCCCATTTTCCTTTTCAGTAACATAATTCAATATTTAATGGTATGTTTAATTGTTTTTTAAACATCCTGTAATATAACACAACCATTCACACCTATATTTTTCTATAGTGCCTAATTCTTTATAGGCTAATACTGATTGACAGTGGAATAAAGTGAAACAATGGTCTATGGAAACCTTATTTTTGAGCCCTGCATATGAGAGTAGAAAATTTGAATTTAAAATGACTTAAATAGTTTTTTCTATGGTTTCCAATGTCTCCCATTTTTCTAAACTCTCACAACATTCTATCCTCTTTTGTGTATGGTTTTATGCTCATTGCTGTTTTCTGCTAACCTCAACCCATGCTTCTCTCAGCACCAGACCTAACTATCCAAATACCTATTTTGAATTTCCTTTTAGAAATGTGAAAGTCATTTTTTAGGGGAAGAATTAATTGCTTACTCCTGATATTTCCTTATAAGTGCATAGAGATCTAATAGTATGTGTGTGTGTGTGGGGGGGGACCACTCTAACCTCATTCCATATTTTATGCAATCACAAACAAAATTCATTTGATTGGAAAACTGGGAGTGGTTATGTATAGGCTTGATCCAGCTTTCTTCCCGTTGGAACCAAAGAGTCATCAAGGGATATATTTTTCACTCTGCCCATGCCTATTCCTTCACCGAGTTCTCTTTTCATTGCCACACACTAATAGAAGGAGTTAAATTTAAATTCTCATGTATCAATAGAATAGAAAAGGTTTTTTAGACTACAATTTGCTTTAAGATCCAAGCAACCATAGAGAACAAAACAAGTGTTGCAGAAAGAGTAAACACATTTTTTAAATCCTGCAAACCTTAGCAGTCAAGGTGATTTAACAAACATTACAGAATGACACATTCAGCCTTCAAAAGGTTAATGCCTGAGGCTATCAAATAGGCATGAATTGATTAAATGAGGATAAAGTAGGATAAATTAAAATTTCACCCTTAGCCATGATATTAAATCTTCTCAACTTCAACTATTCATCTCCCATTTCTGCAAATTACTCTCTCAAAAATAAAGAACATGTACTCCAAGTTAGCTCTAACAATAAGGGTTAGAATACTATTCTGAAGATTTTAAAACAATAAGGATACAAAAGTATTTCAAGGGCATAACACTCCCCACAGGAGATCTAATTAGTTGCTTGTGGTCATTCTGAGCATTCTACTGAATGCATCTGCCTCCTAGATGTCCAATATCTCTCCATCTGCTTTGTCAGCTATATTCTTAAGGGCACGACATGAAATATTGAAATCAGCAAATTAAATGCTTGGGTCTTAAATAGAAAATTCAGAGAACCAAATGAGACAGATAGAAATAATGAGAAAGAGTTCTAATCAATGAGGTGTTAAAGAGAACACTAACTGTCAGATGTACAGAAATGATTATATTCAGAAAGTTACAAAACAATAACATGTTTAATATGTTCAAGGTAGAAACTTCATAAAGCACCAAAAGGTGGGAAGAATGGCTGGGCTGTAAAGTTTTATGTTTTTAAAAACAAAACACTAATGCCAATGGATTTGATGACAAGAGCTCTAGTCTTACATTTTAATTCCACTAGGAGTCTAGTTCTCATCCAATGGTATATTTTGTTAGTCATACAAAAAAAAATAAAGAAAAATATTGTGCCAAATTCTGGTACAGTATATAAAATCTCTTTTCTGATACAGTTCATGCTGCCAACAAAACACTCAGTCCAAATCAATAAGTAAATAACTCGAGGAAAATATAGTTGGAAATGAATTGAAACAGAGGTACAGTGTAGAGGAGGAAAATAAATCTTTTCACAATGCTGAGAGATTTCTGCATTATTTTAGTTATATGCACCTTAAAATTGGGCGTTTGTGAATTATATATATTTCACATGTGTAAAACATTGGTAAAAATTGACATAATTTATTTTATTTAATTCTCTTTTTAAGAGTTCTTTTAAAAATAAATTGGAAAATCAATCAGCAAACAAGTTTACATGTTAAGAAGTAGAGGTGAGTTCTTTATATATTGGATACTAACTCCTAATGGAGCTGTTGTTTGCAAGTATATTTTCCCATTATGTTGGTTGCCTTTTTGTTTCATTGGAAGTTTCTTTTTGCTGTGCAAAAGCTTTTTAGTTTGATATAGCCTCATTCATTCAATAATCCAATTAAAAAATGAGCAGGGTTCCTAAGTAGACAATTCTCCCAAAAAGACATACAAATGGACAAGAGACATATGAAAAGATACTCAGCTTCATGAGCTGTTAGGGAAATGCAATCAAAACTCCAGGATACACCTCACAACTGTTAGCATGGATATTATCAATAATTAAAGTAATAACAATTGTTCGAAAGGCTATGGAGAAAAAAAGGCACCTCATCCACTGCTAGTGGGAATATAAACTGGTATAGCCACTATGGGAAACAGTATGGAGGTTTCTCAAAAAAATTAAGAATAGAGTTAGCCCCCTGGGCAGGTGGTTCAGTTGGTTGCAGCATCACCTGCACCAAAAGGTTTCTGGTTTGATTCCTGGTCATGGTGCATATCTGAGTTGCTGGTTTTATCCCCGGTTTGGGAGGCAACCAATTGATGCTGCACATCTCTCTCTCTCTCTTTCTCATTCTCTCTCTCTCTCTTTCTCTCTAGTCCTTTCTTTAAACATATCCTTGGGTGAGGATTAAAAAAAAAGAATAGAGTTACCATATGACCCAAAAAATGTGAAAACATTTATTTACAAATATATATGCACCCCTATATTTTCATTGCAGCATTATTCACGCTGGCCAAGACATGAAAACATGATTGGATACTGAAGATCTGGTACACATGCACAATGCAGTTCTACTAAATCATTAGAAAAGATGAAACGCTGCCATAGCAACAACATGGACGAACCTCGAGAATATCATGCTAAGCAAAATAAGTCAGACAGAAAAAAAATTAAGAACCACATGATCTCACTCATATGCGGGATATAAAACTGAAAGCAACAAAGGAACAAACAAAAGCTCATAGACACAGACAGCAGTATGGTGGTTACCAGGGGGAAGGGGAGTGAGGAGGTAATAAAGCATAAAGGGGCTCAAATATACGGTGCTGGAAGATGATTTTACTTTAGGTGGTCAACACACAATGCAATATACAAATCATGTAACATAGAAATGTACACTTGAAGTCTACATAAGCATCTTAATCAATGTCACCTCAACAAATTCAATAATAAAAAAGGAAGCAGCAAGAACATGTGGCTTTCCAGGTGTTTTGTAGAACTTCTTAAAAAAAATAAACTTTTTTTCTAAGTATAATATTTTAATGATAATTACAAAAGATGTTAAAAACAGCTCATAAAAGCCAATTACTTCTTTAATATAGCAGATATTTGACATAACAACTCACATCAATTTTAATAATTCTCATATAAAGCATGGTGAAAAGAAATTTTGTTTCATAATTAGGAAACTTATACTAAAACTTGCTGCAAAAAAATCCAACAGTTTGAAAATATGATCTATGCCCAAGTAGTATAAAATGAAGCCAGAAGTCTTCAAAACTAAAACATTTTTCTTCCTGATATTTTCTCTCACTCTATCTCTTTTTATGTGTTCTGAAATTGTTGGACTCAAATTCAAGCGATGTTAAGCTGTTATGATTTGGCTCCTTTGGTACCTTTTTTTTTTCTCACCACTATTATCCTTGGATTTATCTTCTTCCTTAACATCTGCTTTTTTGACTTGTTTCCTTCTTTCTTCATACTAGTTTTCTTGCCCCTTTCTTATGATCAGCCACATTTCTATGATCTCCTTCTTCTTCTTTCTCGGAATCAGAATTCTTCATCACAGACTATCTGTTTGTCTTATGCTCAAATAGAAATTCTCTAGTCTGCATCTTCTCCTTCTTCATCTCCACTGTCTTTATGAAAAGCATCTTCTGGAATAGCTTGCATTTGGACCAGGTGCATGAGGGAACACTTGTAAATTTTCAAATAAATACCTTTTCCATATATTCCAGAGTGTTTTGTTTTGTCATGTTTGAAAAACTAACACACAGTTTCAAGCCTGGTCCAAAATCTCAAAGTAATCATTATATGGCAATTCATGGATAATCTCACAAACACACGAGACTGTAATCTCATACGTTGAACATTGAGCAACAATATAAATTGTGTATCTACATTCTCAAGGCGTCAGAAATGATAAATTGAAAGATTTTGTAAGTTCTACATGCTTGAACATCAGATTGAAATAATCAAGTTTATTGCCAGATAGTGAGCCTGCCCCAAACTCTAACTAGGTTGATACATCTCCATCACTTCAGATAATGACTCATCATCCATCTCAATTCTCATTACAAAATTGATAGCATAGTGCTTGCCTTTCCCTGTACCAATATCCCTCAAGTCTCGTTCTAGGAATGATGTAGTTGCTACATGATCTGTTGTATAAAAAGTTACTTCAACCCCATCACCACGATGATATCGATCTATAATAATAAAATGTAATATGCTAATTAGACCAGACATCCTTCTGGACGAAGCCACACCAGGGGAGGGCAGTTGGGGGCAATTGGGCCGTCAGGGGAGCAGTTAGGCGTCTATCAGGCTGGCAGGCAGAAGTGGTTAGAGACAATCAGGCAGGCAGGCAGGTGAGCAGTTAGGAGCCAGCAGTCCCAGATTGTGAGAGGGATGTCTGAATGCCGGTTTAGGCCCGATCCTGTGGCATTCGGACATCCCGCAAGGGGTCCAAAATTGGAGAGGGTGCAGGCCAGGTTGAGGGATACCCACCCCCTCCTCCATGTACAAATTTTGTGCACTGGGCCTCTAGTTGTAGGTATAACTTCACAGCCCCAGCAATTGAGCCACCAGTTGAGAGCTGACAAACAGAGTCCATCAAACATGGAACAATGTTCTCCAACATCAAATCTCTGCATATACTTACTATACTCAGACTTGTTATCTGGTCTTATTGAATACAGCAAAGATTTTTTCATAAATAACAAGAAGCATTTGTTGAGCATTTTGTATGTAACAACATTTTAGATAAATATTTTTAAAATGCATTTATTGTTGGAAGTATTACAGATATCTCCCATTTTTCCACCATTGATGCCCTCCACCTTAACCTCCCAACTTTCCATCACACTATTGTCTCTATCCATGGGTTAAGCATAAGGGCATATAAATTCTTGGGTTAATCTCTTCCCACCTCCCCCCTTCCCTCTGAGACTCCTCAGTCTGTTCCATGCTTTCGTGTTCTGGATCTATATTGCTCATCAGTGTATTTTGTTCACTGGATGCCGTATATAAGTGAGAACATGTGATATTTCTCTTCCAATCAGTCCTTGGGCTCCTCTCCCCTCATGCTCCTTGCTGGGAAGCAGAGCACATTATCTTCAAGCCCAAGAATTGGTACTTTTTCCCTGAAATACTTTTTCCCCGAGTGAAAGACACACTCTGCGGCTATGGCAAGGTCAAGTGCAGGCACCGGAAGGACGCCACAGAAGTCTGCTGGTCGCCATCACTGGGAAGGCAAAGCAACAAAGGAGACAGATTGGGTTCCCCCAGCTCTCTCCACACAGACACATTGAGACTGAGCTTATGGCGGTCATTTGGCTTCAGGGAACAACACTGAGATTGCAGACATTTAGAACCCCATCACCCACTGAATTGCCCTGCGGGGTTGGTCCCCTGGGACCTGAGCCACTGATCACTGGTTCCCAAGGAACAAAGGTCATCTGCATCACCCAAGGGAGATATGTAAAGCCAGAAAAGTACAAGAGTGCTAAAAAATCTTGTGATTCTGCACTATCTACTCAAAATAATAGGAAGACTTCTTATGAATTTACTAGAAAAGAGCTACTTATACCAGTACATAAATGCCTAGACAGAGAATAAATATATTAAATACTGTGAAAAACCAAGGTATTGAGGTAACTCAGAAAGAAATGAAAATCTTCAGAAAATAAATTTAAAGACGTGGAAATATGTGATTTAAATGATAGAGAATTTAAGATTGCAGTTATGGAAGAATTCAACAAAACACAATAAAACATGATAAGTAGTTTAATGAATTCAGAAACCAAATCAATGCGGGGGAAAAAAGGACTACTATGCCAAAGACATTGAAACTTAAGAAAATAAACAAATACAAATTCTGGAGATGAAGAACTCAATAAAAGAGATTAAGAATGAACTAAGCAGGTAGAAAATAGAACTGACCACATGGAGGAAAGGCTTATGGAAGATAAAAATCTAGAAATTATAGAGAGGAAAGAACTTGAGCAATTAAAAACAAACAAACAAAAGCAAAAAACAGCCTGGCTCAGTGGTTAAGTGTTGACTCATGAACCAAGAGGTTGCAAGTTTGATTCCAGGTCAGAACACATGCCCAGGTTGCAAGCTTGATCTCCAATGCGGGGTGCTCAGAAGGCAGCCAGTCAATGTTTCTCTCTCATTGACATTTCTATTTCTCTAGCCCTCTCCCTTCCCTTCTCTCTAAATGAATAAAAATATTTTTTTTAAAAAAAAGGAAACAACAAATGAACAAAAAAAACCTCTATAAGAACTATCTGGCTCTATCAGAAAGAGTAATCAACACTAATAAAAGAGAAAAATGGTAATTGGCGTACGAGCTACCCTTTTCATTGGCTAATCAGGGCTATATGCAAATTAACTGCCAACTAAGATTGGCAGTTAACTGCCAACTAAGATTGGCAGTTAACTGCCAACAAGATGGCGGTTAATTTGCATATGTAGGCACAATGCAGGGAGGCGAAAGGGAAAGCAGGAAGAAGCCCCCTGCCACTGACAGTGATCAGAAACCCAGGGGGGAGCTAAGAGCTGGGGGGCAGCCATGATCAGAGAATCAGGTGCCTTTTCCGCCCTGGCCAGTGATAGCAGGAAGTAGGGGTGGAGCCAGCGATGGGAGCTGGGCACGGTCGAAGCTGGCAGTCCTGGGAGCTAGGGACCCCTTGCCTGGGCCTAAAGCGAAGCCCACGATCGCGGGGCCGCTGCAGCTGCGGGTCCCCGCTGCCCGGGCCGGACGCCTAGGCCAGAGGCGTCAGGCCTGGGCAAGGGGCTGATCCTGCGATTGGAGGGTGATGGGGGTCAACGCCTGAGGGCTCCCAGTATGTGAGAGGGGGCAGGCTGGGCTGAGGGACACTCCCCCCCACACACACCCAGTGCACGAATTTCATGCACCGGGCCCCTAGTATAAGAATAATAGGCATGCCAGTAGAAGAAGAGATGGGACACAGACCCTATTCAAAGAGTTGATGAGAACTTCCCAAATCTATGGAAAGAGCTAGATCCTCAAATTTAAGAAGCAAACAGAATACCTAGTTACCTCAATCCCAAGAGATCTTCTCTAAGGCACATTGTATTAAGACTGTAAAAAATTAATGACAAAGAAAGACTTCTCAAAACAGCCAAGAATTTAAAAAGTAACTTTAAAGCAGTGATTTTCAACCTTTTTCATCTCATAGCACACATAAACTAATTACTAAAATTCTGTGACAAACCAAAATATATGTTTTTTGCCAGTCTGACAAAAAGTAAGTATAATTTTGATTTATTCACACCCGACAGGTATTATTGTGTTGGCTGCTGTCATTTTTAATTCTACAATCTAAGGGAAAAGAGGTCAGTGCCCCTGACTACATAGTCAAGTATTGCATGCTTTAAAACATGCTTGCAGCATGCTACTGTGCCCTGGCACACTGTTTGAAAATCGATGCTATAAAGGAAAGCTCATTAGGTTATCATTGGACTTCTTAGCAGAACAAGTCAAAAGAGAGTGGAACCAAATATTACAACTGATA
The DNA here is from genome assembly GCF_963259705.1 of Myotis daubentonii. Taxonomy (NCBI): domain Eukaryota; kingdom Metazoa; phylum Chordata; class Mammalia; order Chiroptera; family Vespertilionidae; genus Myotis; species Myotis daubentonii. Next base: position 142,651,935 of record NC_081841.1, on the reverse strand, counting down.
GGGGCAGAGATGGAATTATGGGGACCAGCTATAATTGTAAGAAATATTAATCATGCTCTGTGAACAGTGATTGTTTTGTTCTGATTAAATAAGGCACATTCTAACCTGGCTGGTTATTGCTCAAGGGACCTGGGAGCTCACCTAGAAATGCAGCCCATCCTCTCCATCTGGGAGTTGCCTATTATCATGGAAAGATTAATAACTTTGTTGCAGAAACCAGAGCCACCAGCCCTTTGAAGACACCCAGCCCTTTGCATATCAGCAGGCCTTTACAAATCTCCAGCCTGCATTATTTATAAACTGCCCATTTGGCATATACCCTTCCCCATGTTATCTTTGTCCTTCTACCCACTAGAAACAACTAGCTTATCGGAAGAGGCAGAGCAGATGGGTGACCTGCTACACTCCTATACTGCCAGCAGTATTGGAATATGCGCTCGTGTAAGATTCAAACTTGTCTCTGCTTAATTGCCTCAAGTAGTATCAGCCCAGAGCCACTGATTGTCTGGCCACACAACTACTGAAAGAGAAATACAGGAGCAGAGGGAATTTCTCTCCAGAAGGCCCCCATTGCAAGAAATACTCAAGAGAGTTATTCTACCTGTAACAAAGCACAACAACCACAAACGTGTGAGTAAAATCAACCAACTTACGGCATAAACAGAAATAACTTACGAAAACAAAAACATAAAAGGGAGGGGGTGAAAGTCTGAATTTCCATCCTGTACTCTCCATTCTGTCTGAACAGAGAATTTAGTATATCCATTTTCATGTGTATATATGTATGTGAGTGTGTGTGTGTGTGTGTGTGTGTGTGTGTGTGTGTGTGCGCGTGTTGAGAGCTACACTTTAGAATTTGCTTGAGGGCATTAGTTTGAATAAATATTTATTAAGGGTAAACTACTTCAAGAGGTACTTGTTTGCATAAGTTGTCCTTAGATGTTAGGTGCTTAAAGTCGCCTTTGGGGATATTGCTTGGCATAAGCTGTTTGCATTTAGAGTCCCTTTAGGAGATGTTAATTGCTTTAGCTGTCATTAAATTGTGAAGATTTAGATCCTGGTAAAGTAATAACCTGGAGTGTGACTGAGAGGAACTGCTGAGGTAAATTAGAATATGTTTTAATCCTGAAGGTTTGCTCTAGGATGGATAAACCAGGAAGTGAACTGTGTCACCTGACCACTAGAAGGTAAGTTCTGTGCAAGCAAACATTTTGTCTCATTATTGATTTATATCACCATAGCTACTTATGGAAGACACTTAATTATCTAGTAGATGATTGAATGAGTTAGATGATGGATTTTTGCTTAGAAGTTTGTATCTCCTGATCGCTATCCATTTCTGAAATCAAAAGTTCTTAATAATGGATTTTTTTTTTTACTTGACATATTCTTTGTATTCTGAAGGGCATGTACATCCACTTCTGGTGCCTCCATCTGGTGCACACTCATCTTTTCCCCCACCTCCATATACCTTGCTGTGATGTTTAATATTATGTATCAACAGGACTGGGCTATAGTACCAGATTTTGGTCAAACATCAGTCTAGATATTCTGTAAATTATTTTTTATTCTTTTAGTTATGATTAACATTTGAATCAGGAAACTTTAATAAATGCAGCTTATGATCCACAATGAGGGCAGCCCTCATTCAATTATTTAGAGTCCTTAAGAGAAAAGACCATAGTCTCTTTAAGAAAAGAAATTCTGTCTCTATACTGACTTTGAACTCAACACTACAACATCAACTCTTGCCAGCCTACCTTGGTAATTTCAGACTTGCCCAACCTCCACAATCAATTAAGTCTATTCCTTAACAATCTTCTTCATACCCCCTGATTATTGGTTCTGTTTTACTGAAGAATATGGACAAATACACTTACCCTAAGTGATTTAATTGTTGGCAATAAGATTTCTCTACATAGGAAGGGTTAGCATATGAAATGTTTTGTCTCTATTAATATTATTAAAATAATAATCTAATCTGTATTGTAGTATAAATTGGACAAGGCATAGGAATGTGATAAAAAATATTTCTATTTAACCAGGACAATTTTATCTAATCTTCCTATTCCCAATTAATAAGATAGAGTATAATAACCATGACGAAATCTTAGGCTAGATCAATGCTAGGTGGTTTTATCTCTACCACCTACTTCAATAATTAAGCCATGTTTCTTCTTAATTAGTCACATAGTAATTTTGCAATACATTGGAATAAAACAGAGTAAAATTTTAAAATTGTGAAATCTACATATATAAAAGACTAATATGCTAAGTGTCCCTCTGCTCATCTGACCAGTTACTATGATGTGCACTGTCCATGAGTTGGGGAAGATGCTCAATACAGGAGCTGCTGTGACAGAGAAATGGCAGCGCAGACCTGGCACCAACAAAGCAACACATGGCTTCCCCCAAGTGGCACACAGGCCCTGCCACCACCCTGGAGCGACAGCCCGCCAAATTGCAGCCGGCACTGCCGAGACCCCATGGCCAGCCCAGAAACAGTCGCTGTGGGCACTGGGTAGAGACATCACGCAGCAATGTCTGGCTTCCTCTCCCTAGCAACTAGCCTCCTTGCACTTTTTTTCAGCCCAGAAACACAACTTGCTTTATAGCCAGGTGCAAACATTTTACACTGTAGCCAAATGTCTATGAAATGTTTTCCTGTGCCTCACCTCATTTGATCCTCAGAGAAGTCCTGGAGTAGGTAGGTAGGAGACTTGGTGGAATCCTATTTACTTTTCTTTAGCCAGAAAACAGAGATTTAAAAAGCTTAGGAACTTGACCCGACTGAAAAGAAGTAAGAAATGGTGGACCTTGAAAATGACTTCAGGTTTTCTCACTGCACAGAATATAGTCAAACACTGCTGCAGTTAATTATTTTAGCCTTTGTTCTCCCTGCATGATCTACAATAATAATCTGCTTCATGTTGCTGACAATTACCTGAAAGAGAAGTTGGGGTGCTTCACTGGGCTGGAAAAAGTTTAGCTACATTAGAAAGCAGGTCTAATGAATCGTTTATTCTATATATATAAAAGGCTAAGTTGATTCACCCATGCTCAATACATATAAAGCCCTCACTGGCACCAATCCCATGCGTGTGTTTCGATCTGTCATTGTTGATTGTGAATTTGATTGACACTTCTATTATAAAGAAAAGGTGAATAGTGATATTAAAATAATTTTTCTAATTAATTTCCTTTCAATGTGCACAAATTCATGCACTGGGCCATTAGTATTTTATATAAAAATGATAACTAGTAAATTGAATAACGCTCCTCCCCCAATGAGATCTATGTTCTAATTCCTGCAACATGTGAATATGTTATCTTACATGGAAAGTGGAATTAAGTTTGCATATAAAATTCAGCTTTCTTACCCCATATGACCCAGATCTTAAAAGAAGGTAATTATCCCAAATTATCCCTGTGAGCTGAATGTAATCACAAGCGTCCTTAAAAGAATAAGAGGGATGCAGAAGTGCAAGTTGGAAGAATTTAATGCACCATTGCACCTTTGAAAATGGAAGAAGTCACAAGGCAAGGAATAAAATCTATAGAAATGTAAGATAAATTTTTATTGTTTTTATTCACTAAATTTAAGGTAATTAATTACAGGAACAATAGGAAACTAATACAATAACAATATTGTGATCTAAAAATAATAACTATAATAAAATAAATATCTAGTATAATATGTAACTATATACTATATGCTAAGCATACTTTAATATTATTTTAGGGGCACCCTATTTTTGCATACCCAGTTTTTCACCCATTCATCTCATAAAATTAAGTAATTTGATACATGCCTCAATTGTTAGAACCTATTTGTTACTTCTTTTACTAGTAAACAACATCCTATTGGTCATAATGTTACCTTTGGGGAGAGGACCTCATCTCCACCAGTTGCTTGTGGGAGTGGGTTTCTTGTGATATCCTGAGAAAAAGAATTTTCTGAGACTTGCAAAGGAGAACAAGTGATTTTTATTTGCATGGAATTAATTCCCTGAGTTTCCAAGGTCCCATTTCCCTTACACCAGTTATAGAAGTGAAGCTGTGGCCTCAGCAGAGCTAAAATCAGAGCCAGTGTCCAGAGTTTCCTTTCCATGTTGGAGCTGAATCCAGTCCAGCATCAGGGTAGCTAAGCTTGTGTTTCCCGCTGCAGCCCATCAGTTCATTGTCTGTGGGGTCCACATGGCCATGAGCCATAAGGCGAGTGCAAGGGAGCCAAGCACAGCAAGAGCAGTCACTCCTTCCTTTGGGGGTTTTATATTGTAAAGTTTTCATGCGCCTCCATTGGCTCCACCCATTCTGGCCAATTCAGGTGTCCCCAGGCTTGACTGATCAGCAAGTACTTCCTCTAGCCACCCCGACTTCACTGAACAAGCATCTATCTCCCCTTTGTTGGGACCTTTCCCCCAGTGATTCTTCAGGCCAGTGGTTCTCTGAAGAGTGTCAAATTACAGCTTTTTGTTGAAGCTGTCCAAATGACATGACTATACTGTCTGGCCTCCCTTTTGCTTTTTCCTATTATTAATAACTAGTTAATTATAACGGTATCAATAGCAGTGTCTTAGAATTTACTAATGCCTGAAATAGTCCAGAAGATGTAAGATTCTATTACTTTTGATAATATAATTTTCTCATATATTGCTTATTTGAGGTAGAGATTAGAAGTAGAGGATTGAGATTACATGATTTACCATATCCTAACACACATTGTTTCACTACACCTGTACCCATCTTTAGGTTTAAGACTTCTAGTTATTCTCTCTAGCATTCTCCAATCTGAAATTAATTTTGGATTTTTTTCCTTCCTTCCTTCCTTCCTTCCTTCCTTCCTTCCTTCCTTCCTTCCTTCCTTCCTTCCTTCCTTCCTTTTTGGTTCTTCCTTTCTATCTGTCCATCCCTCCATTCATTATTTCAACTGTCTAGAGCTTTGTCAATTTTATGTTTAGTTTACTGTTGTTTTCTTTATTCATCCATTTACTTATCCATTCAACATATATTAATTGAGAATTTGTTACAATTCAGAAATATTCCAATTGTTAAAGATAGAGCAGTGCACAGAACAATCAATGTCTCCATACTCAAAAGATTAATATTTTCGTAAGAAAAAGAAATACCAAACAAATAAATAAAGAATTTAGGTTACTTTAGGTAGTGATTATTACTATGAAGAAAATAAAAATGTGTAATGAATAAAAATAGATAGAATATAAACAATTTAAAAAATGATGAGCATATGAAGTAAAATATAGTTTGTCTTCATTTTAAAAAAATATATTTTTATTGATTTCAGAGAGGAAGGGAGAGGGAGAAAGAGAGAAAAACATAATTGATGAGAGTGAATCATTGATCAGCTGCATCCTGTATGCCCCCTACTGGGGATTTAGCCTGCATCTTGGGCATGTGCCCTAAATGGTACTTGAACCGTGACCTACTGGTTCATAGGTCAATCCTCAACCATTGAGCCATACTGGCCTAACTGATTTGTCTTCTTTAAGATTTTGAATCTAGTTGTTCTGAACAAAATTTTTAATTACAGTTAAAGGATTCATTTTGCTATTATCTTAGAGAGACTCCATAATTGCCTGTCCACTCTGTTACAAAGAATCTACAAGGCAATTATACTGGGACTTGCCAATTATTCTTATAGTATTTGAATCTCTTTATCCTTAGATATTAAGCATGCATAGATAATCAATGTAATTATTGACTTTCCTATTCTTAAAGAATTCTGTACTAGGCACTCTTATTTGCTCTACCTGCTACCTTTTGTTCTTCCTAATTTTCCCCCAGTTTTCTTTGAGGTGTCTAGCCTGCTCTGAAGTAGCCTGTATGCATCAGTGTGAACTTATATATCATACCCTTGGAGATTGTCTTTGTTCATCTAAGAATAATTTCATTTTCATTGTACATGATTCATTCTAGAATGTAGACCTAAGGCATACAGACCACAGGCATACTTGATATTGTTCTTGAAGTAATAAGACTGCTGATTTTCAAACAAAATCCACTATTTTATTTCTTCCTTGACACAAGGCTGACCTACATTTCTAAGCTTCTCTTATAGTTGTGTTCATGGGATTAAACTTTTGCCAATGATATATAAGCAGAAAGGGAGGGTGCAATTCTAACTTCTCATATTTAAACTATTTTTCTGGACTTGAATTTTTGCTTTTCTCCTCCTTGCTACATGTTGTAATTTGAGTAATAGAGTGTAGTTAGGGTAATCTTAAAGTCACCTGTTAACGTTACTTTTATCTTTGGTCTCTGAATATAGCTTGTGGAGAAGAGAGAATTGCCAGTCTCACATGTAAACTGTAAATTTACTAAATAAGAAATGAAATAATGAAATAATCGCCATAGTTCAAATCCACTTTAAACCACTGGACTGCTATTGGTATTTATCCCAATGAACAGAGCATACAGCACTGATGAGGTTAATAAGATCTGACAGGAAGTGTTCCAGCAGCTTCTTGGAGGAGGGTGGGAAATTTCCCTTTAAAGGGAAATCCACTGAAAACACAATTTGTTCTTTAGGGGATATTGTTATATTTGGATGAAGGCCTAAAAGTATAGTCATTTTTCCACCTGATCTAAAATTAAGGCAATACATAGCTGGCTTAAAATTAAGGCAATACATAGCTGTATCAGTTTGCCAGAACTGCCATGATAAACCGAATAGATGGCTTACATGCAGAAAGGTACTTTCTCATAGTTCTGGAGGATAGATGGATAAGATGAAAGTTTGGGCAAAGTTCATCCCTTCTGAGACTTCTGTCCTTGGCTCATAGATGGCTATCATATCCCTGTTTCTTCACATGACCTTCTCTCTTTACATACCTATATCTGAATTCTCTCCTCTTATAAGGACAACATTGATAATGGAAAGGACCCACCTTAAAGACCACATTACAGCTAATCGTATTTCTGTCTAAAGAATTTTCAGTGATATTAACTATATTGACTAATGAATCCCCTTATTTTTATGAAGTCTGTTTGAGTGTGCTGTTGTTTTTTTACTTAAAATAGTTATTTCCAACATTTAGAAGCATTATAACCAACTAGGGATCTAAAAGGAAGAATGGTGCCTAGGTTGTATTCTGTATCAATTAAATCATAGGGTCTGGAGTGGAGGCACATATCAGTGTTTTTAGAGTGTCAATAAGCAACGAAGTTTGGGAATTTTGTCTTGAAGGCTAATACATCTTAATCTATACAATCTCTTTAGCTAGTTTAATTTTCTTAGTATGACACATTTTATGTTCAATAATCTAATATATTTTGCTCAAGTTTATTAAGAAATAATTGACAAATAACATTGAAATATAGTTAAAGTGTACAACATAATGATTTGCTATGTGTATAAAGTGTGAAAGGATTTTCCCCATTAACTTAATTAATGCATCCATCACCTCACATATTTACCTTTTAAAAATATTTTTGGTGAGAATATTCAAGTGTTACACTCTAAGCAAATTTTAATTATAAATACAGTATCATTAATAATGTTACACATTAGATTCTTAGACCTTATTCATTTCTGAACTGAAAGTTTGTACCATTTTACTAACCTCTTCTTATTTCCCACGCCCCTCTCAAAAATCTGGTATCTGATAGGGTGGTGTAATTTACATAATAATATCAATAAATTAGAATTTTTAAACCTATAGAGAACATTTACAAGAGTAAAGAAAGTATATATTTTGATTATCAATGTTATGCAGTTTTATATTTTTAAATTTTTATTTTAAAATATTTTCTAATTGCTCAATAAGACATTTTAGGAGTGTTCCAGTCTCCAATATATGGAAGTACATTTTTTAAATTGTACTGAAAGATAGTCAATTATTAAATCTTTCATTAAACATGAATATATGAGTTATGATGCCCAGTGCATGAACAGCCATCCTAGATTATGAATTAAATGCCATGTGTTAGAGAGGGCAAAACAATCAGATCAAAAGAACCTTTGTCTATGATGATTATAAAGGTGCCCTATCAGCTCTGCACTTGCTTTTTTATAAAACTGGATTCATGTCATGTATAAGCAACTTTTGATGGAATATTCTTCATCTTGCCACCAAACAGGGTTTCTGTATTACACACTTTGAAAGGACACCATTAAGTAGATGGAGAGAATATATTGATGGAAGTGCCATGAAAGTGCCATGCCCAGTTTGATAGTGGATACATTTATATAGACTCTGGTGGGAAAATGTTCCCTGGAGTTGTGCATTGCAGAAGTCCTATTGCCAAATCAAATTTTAAAACAATTAAATTATTATATTTCATTCTTACTTTATTATGCACTGACATATTGGATATTTGACAAAATTTATTAGACTCTAAGGGTCCATCAATCCTATAAAGTTTTAGTGGTTGGATTCCATGATAAAAATGTCTTTGAGCTCAATGGTTGAGTGTGTACTCATGCATCAAGAGGTCACTGGTTCTATTCTAGTTCAGGGCATATGCCCAGGTTATGGGCTTAATCCTCCATGTAGAGGGTGTGCAGGAGGCAACTGATGGATGTTTCTCTCCCATCCATGATTCGATCTCTATCTCCCTCTCCATTCCTCTCTTTAAAAAATCAATTAAAATTTTTTTAAAATGCCTTTGAAAATTTTTATGTTATGCTCTGTATTTCACTGTCATTACTGACTTGTAACTCTTATTTAGATACAATTTTCTTTTTCTCCACACCCTCACCAGCACTTGTCATTTGTGGATTTGTTGATAATAGCCATTCTGTCAGGTCTGAGATGGTATCTCATTGTCATTTTGATTTTCATCTCTTGGATAATTAGTGACTTTGAGCATGTTTTCATATGTCTCTTGGCCTTCTGTATGTCCACTTTCAAAAAGTCCTTTCAAAAGTCTATTTAAGTCCTTTGCCCAATTTTTATTAGATTGCTTATCTTCCTTTTGTTAAGATGTATGATTTCGCTATAGATTTTGGAGATTAGGTCCTTATTGGAGATAACATCGGCAATTATGTTTTCCCATGCAGTGGGCTTTCTCATTGTTTTGTTGATGGTTTCTTTTGCTGTGCAGAAGTTTCTTATTTTGAAGTAGTCCCATTTGTTTATTTTCTCGTCGGTTTCCATTGCCATAGGAGCTGCATTGGTAAAGATATTGCTACGAAAAATGTCTGACATTTTGCTGCCTATGGATTCTTCTAATATTTTTATGGTTTTCCATCTTAAGTTTAAGTCCTTTATCCATTTTGAATTTATTTTTGTGTATGGTGTAAGTTGGTGGGCTAGTTTCATTTCTTTGGATGTGTCTGTCCAATTTTCCCAACACCATTTATTGAAGAGGCTGTCTTGACTCCATTGTATGCTCTTGCCTCCTTTGTCACATATTAATTGAGCATAATGGCTTGGGTCGATTTCTGGGTTCTCTGTTCTGTTCCATTAGTCTATACTAGTATATCTGTTCTTGTGCCAATTCCAGGCAGTTTTGAGGACAGTGAGCCCTTGTGCACTGCTGGTGGGAATGCAGACTGGTACAGCCACTGTGGTAAACAGTATGGAATTTCCTCAAAAAATTAAAAAGAACTCCCATTTGATCCAGTAATCCCACTTGTAGGAGTATATCCCAATAAATCAGAAATACCAATTAGAAAGGATATATATACCCCTATGTTCATAGCAGCACAATTCACCATAGCTAAGATTTGGAAATAGCCTAAGTATCTATCCATCAGTAGATGAGTGGATTAGAAAACAGTGGTACATCTACACAATGGAATACCATGCTGCTGTAAAAAGGAAGAACTCTTACCATTCGCAACAGCATGGATGGACCTGGAGAGCATTATGCTAAGCGAAATAAGTCAGTCGGAGAAAGATAAATATCACATGATCTCACTCATTTGTGGAATATAATGAACAACATAAACTGATGAACAAAAATAGATCCAGAGACAGAGAAGGATCAAACAGACGGTCAAACTTCAGAGGGAAGGTAGGGGTGGGTGGGGGTAAGGGGGAGAGATCAACCAAAGGAATTGTATGCATGCATATAAGCATGACCAATGGACACGGACACTCGGGGGGTGAGGGCATGTGGGGGAAGTTGGGGGTGGCTGGAGAGAGGTCAATGGGGGGAAAAGGAGATGTATGTAATACAATTTGTAATACTTTAGTCAATAAAGAATTTTTTTAAAGATGCAATTTTTTCTTCTTCAACTACAATAGGACCTAAACTAGCCATTGGTGAATACTTCAGCACTGGTAGCCATCCCAATATTGATCTACTGTTGGCAGGTTCACTTTATGAACAGGACATATCATTAGGGTTTTGTGTTATGTCCATCATAAGGAAAAGCACTAACACTTTGCACACATATTTCTTTGACAGAAACTGTTTTTCAGTATATTGATGGCATGGCTGCCAATGATAATTTGATGACTTGTTTTATGTACTCCACTGATATGAATGTTACTGAAGTACAATCATTTTTAAACCAAAAAAAATCTAAAACTTCCTCACACCCCCATGTATATAAAATTATCCACATTGTTCACTGAAAATGTAGAGGTTATTCAAGTACACACTTATTTTATAATTTTTATCTGTAATTTCTGATCATTGGTGATTTTAACTCCATGCAATTACTGGTAATTATAAAATTATATTTCAATAATGTGATCCTTGCCAATTTATTTTTACGCAAACATTGTTTTAACAAAGATTAGATAGAAAAAAAATAATAGTATGTATGAGATACCAATACTTTGCTCTTTTAGACTATAAAATAATTGTTTAGAACTTGATATCTTGGGAAATTTTCTTCTGAATCTGTCTTTAATTTTTAAGTCACTGGTATCAGAAAAAAAGATACTCCCTTCAATTCAGTTCTGTCCTTTCAGAAAGATTTTTCTCATACCCTACAATATCTCCGCATTTTTGTGACCTCTAACATACTATTCTCTAAGGAAACTAGAGAAGCAAATCATTCTGCAAAAACAATACTTTATACTAATAGAGTGCCCATTATTTCCCAAGTTTTAAATTTACCATTTTTCACTACTTACATGGATTATCTTTTAAAAGGTATGATGTGGCACGTATTTTTATTATCATAACTGAACAGATGAAGAGAATCACAGCATAAATACATGAATACAAGCCTGAGGTCATACTTTTGATTAAACTATAGTGCTGGGATTTAAACCCAGACTGTTGATCTCCAGGCCCTTCTTATAAACCACTGCACCAAGAACCAAGTGCAGCATGGAAACTCAGCAAAACGATTAACAAAAAATGCATTACTTTTTAATTTATTTAAATCACTTAGAGGTTTTGTTGGCTAGGCAAGTAATGGTATGTTTTATAAAATATATCACCACAGAGAATTAATTAATATATATCAGTGATTAGCAAAATATGGCCCCAGGGAAAAATCTGGCCTCTTGCCTGTTTTTATAAATAAAATTTTAGTGGAACAAAACACATTTATTAATTTAACTGTTGTCTATGGCTATGTTTGCACCACATGGGCAGAATTTAGTAGTTGTATCTGAGACCATATGGACTACAAAGTCTATAATATTTGCTATCTATCTCTTTACAGAAAATGTTTGCAAACATCTGATATAGATTTATTTTATGTCATATAAGACTATACTGAAACTACTTAGCTTTATGATAAGTTATATTATAAAACTGAAGATACCTTTATAAACTACCAATAATTTTAAAATACTGAATAATCATATTTAAAGAGTGAATTATCTTTCCTATCTTTTTGTAGAAAGTGACATTAGGAATTTTTGTTATATTAAGAGATAAAAGAGAATGTGGTCAGATGTAAGAATTATATTATACAGGTAGATCCAGAAGCCTAATTTTTAAATATTATGTCAATTTCAAAATTTATGTTTATTTGTTTATAGTATGATTTTTCCAGTCAGTTGGAAGATATGCTCTATAAAAGCCAGTTTTTTGTTCTTATTTTCCACTTCTCTTATATTTACGACTATTTTAATGAATACTTAGTGCATCATAGATGCTAATTAACATTTTCAATGAACAAACATATTATTTAAATGCATTGTCTTTCACTTTATATGTGGGACAAACAAAATTCAGAAAGGATTAGACACACACTATTTACTTACTAAAAAAAAGAGCATAAGAGCATTCTAAATTAGTGAAATAATCAAGAAAATTAGTTTCTAGTATGATATACAATGGAAACAACATAAATAAAAATGATTCTCTGTGACAGGGCTTGTTTGAGGTAACAGATTAAATAAAGATAAATATAAGAGCAAATCATAGCTGACAGAACAACAGAATCAGATAAAGCCATTGAAGGATGAGAATTTTCTATTGAAATCCCAGAACAAAGTCATATATTCATTTGTCATATAAAATGTAAAGACTGAACTGTTAGGAGTACACAGAGTTATCTCAAATAATTAAGTTATTTTACCTTTTTAAAAATAAAAATATTTTTTTCTTTAATAATAAATTGTAAAGGCAAGATAAGGAAACGTCTATAATGTCAGCCCTCACAGAACAATTATAAAAGTCTTTATCTGTCTTAACTTAAATAAAAAATATGAACATATATATGCACACTTGCATAGAGAATTAAATCAATTTAAAAATTAGAAGTTGTTTTACCTGAACTTCAGATTAACATATATATAAACTTGCTTTTAGAGAAAGTTTAGGGAAATATGGCCAGATAACTGCCTCCATTTTCTACTACTCATTTCTGTGATAGTCCAGACTATTTTCAAATAATTAATTTAGGAATGATTGAAAAAAACCCACAGAAACAACAAAAAACACTGAGTGTTACTTCAGCTGTAACTTGGCCACTCATCTAAAACTTTAATTAAAAAGAGTTAAAATGTAACTATCATGCCTATGAGATACCATCAGATCCTAGCCAATTGTGAACAGGTGAGAAAATCAGATGAAACATTTCAAAGGGTGACTTTTTCTTTAAGGAAAAAGAAAAAAGAAGAGACATACATTTTTAAAAACACATATTTTATGGCTTTATTTTAAATCCATGTCACCAAAGACCAATTCCTCCACTGCACTGAATAATAGCAGCCTAAGCTTAAAAGAAAATGCAACCATTTCTTTGAGAAGCTAGTAAAAATCCCAGGATAATTACAGTTTGTTAAAAATTGCTTTCTATGTGTATTAAATACTGACTTCATTTTCTGGTTCAGAAACATTTCCTGTTGAACTCCTAAATTTCATCTCATAAAGGTATCAACATTCTGCATCTTATGTATGCATTTCCACCACAAATAATGTAAATTGATCCTATTTATAAGCAACATGAGCCTCTGCAATTATAAAGCCTGATTCAAATGGCAATACTTGTATATTTTTTTCCTGAAGAGTTGAGAGAAACATTATAGATACAGCTTTTAAACCAGAAAAATTATTAAGATAAAATCTCAAAATTATGTAGAACTTAGTTGTATGTGTAAAATTTTCTCAGAATTTATTTAAAAACCAAGCTTTGTTCTCCTTCTAATATAATGTTAATATTTTTAGTTGCAATTTCAAAACCATATCAACTAATGTAAACTAATTCAGGACATAGAACATATATTTTATTAAAGTATTATCTGTGTATTGCCTACTATTTTAAATTTTGAGTTTTGCTTAAAATTATAGATTTTATTTCTTTTCCTAGAAACCAAGCAAAGTCCTTCATCTCAAGTTAAAACAAACAACAAAACAAACAAACAAACATAAGCTATTTAGGGATGTTATGAAGGGGTTATTTGTAAGTAATAGATAAAATGAAATAATTTTCATTACATTTGAAATATATGATAAACAATATATACCAAAGTTCACTGATTTTGGATAAAGAAACTATTTGCATATTTGGTCTTTTTATAATGGTTAATAATTTATAATATATCTTTATGTCTATTTTAATTTTTTACAAAAATGTGACAAATATAGGGAAAAAGTAACTTGGAAGCAAATTATTATATTTAGAATTTATTTTAAAAACATATCATTCTGATTTATATGGGGTGTCCCAAAATTCATGCAAGATTTGCAATGAACAAATCTTGCGTTAATTTTGGGACACCCTATACAAAGTTTACTACAATTTATTAGCCCTCTTAAATAACTCATCATATCTATCACAAATATTAGTATATACAGTTAGGGAAAGCTCATTTTTATAATCCTTTACTTACTTTCACCAACATATGTATACATGAATTTTCATGTGTATTTTGTGCATATGTATATACTAGAGGCCCAATGCATGAAATTAATGCATGAGTAGGGACCCTAGGCCTGGCTGGCAATCAGGGCCAATCTATGGGGCGATCAGGGTTGGGGGGGAGGGCCCGCTGGCACCTGCCTTGGCTGGTTTGTGCCACCCACTCACTGGCCCCGCCCCCCGCTCTCCCTTCTACCACAGGTTGCCTCCATCTGTGGGAAGCGACCAGCAGGACGATGGGGGCGCGGGGGCGCTGGCACCCGCCTTGGCTGGCCTGGGGCCTGTGGGCTGGGGGAAGCTCCTGCATTGAGCATCTGCCCCCTGGTGGTCAGCGCGCATCATAGCGACTGGCCGTTCAGTCAGTTTGCACTTTAGGCTTTTATTATATAGGACTAGAGGCCCGGTGCACAAAAATTTGTGCACTCGGGGGAGAGGGGGGTCCCTCAGCCCGGCCTGTGCCCTCTCGCAGTCTGGGACCCCTCAGAGGATGACCACCTGCTGTCTTAGGCCTGCTCCCTGGGGGATTGGGCCTAAATATGGCAATCAGACATCCCTCTGGCATCCCAGCAGCCCTCGGGGGATGTCCACTTGCCAGCGGGGAGCAGGCCTAAACTGCAGTCGGACATCCTTAGCGCTGCTGAGGAGGCAGGAGAGGCTCCCACCACCACCACTGTACTGGCAGCCATCAGCCTGGCTTGTGGCTGAGCAGAGCTCCTCCCATGTGAGAGCGCCCTGACCACCAGAGGGTAGCTCCTGCATTGAGCGTCTGCCCCATGGTGGTCAGTGTGTGCCATAGTGACCAGTCATTCCCAGTCTTTCTGCTTTTAGGGTCAGTTTGCATATGACCCTTTTACTATATAGGATAGAGACCTGGTGCACAGGTGGGGGCCAGATGGTTTGCCCTGAATGGTGTCCCGGATCAGGGTGGGGGTCCCGCTTGGGTGCCTGGCCAGCCTGGATGAGGGGCTGAGGGCCGTTTTCAGGCTGGCGGTGACTGAAGCTCCCAACCTCTCCTTTTTTTCTTTTTTTTTCTTTAAAATGAGAACTGGCTTTAGCTCTGAGGCTCGGCTCCAGCTCTGAGACCTTGGCTGCTGAAAGCAGGTATCTGGATTTGTTTGGCTTCTATAAGCGAAACACTGTTGCAACTCCAGCTCTGAGGCATGGCTGGCTGAAAGCAGGTTTCTGGGGATTGTTTAGCTTCTATAATTGCAACATTGTTTCTTAGAGTGCAGCTCAGAGGCTGGCAGTGGCAGGCGGGGAACCTTGGATTCCTCCATCACTGGAGCAAGCAAGCCTCCTGTTCACTTCAGCTGCTTAGCTGCCGGCCGCCATCTTGGTTGGCAGTTAATTTGCATATCGCCCGGATCAGCCAATGGGAAGTGTGTCAGAGGTACGGTTAATTACCATGTTTGTCTATTATTAGATAGGATTACATTGCTTTGGCTTAAAATATTTGTTCTATTCTATACATTCACATCTTTATAAGGAAGACTTTCATATAGTATATTTCATATTCTTACTATGAATACATGTTTAATACTTATCAAGTAATACACAAGTCTCAGACAATATCCTAAGGGCTTTACTTCTCTACAATTTGTCAATGATTACACTCTGGCTACTTTAATAGGCATTGCCATTACATTATCCTGTTGACGTTATGCTAATTATCTCAGATATGAAAAAGGAAAGGGAAATAACTCTAGTTTCTCGTGAATCATACAAAAATGCCAAGCTTTCCCATTACATTGAATTTCTTTGGGGGTTTCAGGTTTATTTCTATGCAGTTAAGACCAAGTTGCTGCTCCCTAAACCTCTATTATAAACAAGAAGTGATTGTAGAGAGTGAACCCACTTATAGACTTTGAAGTTAGACTTTCTTAAGTCATATTCTAGGTTATGCCACTGGTTAATTTGGATATATAGTAGATAACAATTTTGAACTTCACATTCCTTATCTAGTAAACCAAATTAACATAATCCTAATATATAGAGCCAGGGTCTGTCTCTACCTAAGTGACCAGATGGACGACTGAACACCAGACTAGGGTCCTGGCTGGCGTGGCGGGAGTCAACCCTGGGTCATGGCTGCCCACAGTGGGAGTCAGTCCTGGGTCCCTGACATCCACAGCACAGCAGTGGAAGGGAGCTGTGGGAACAGAGCCATGCTGCCATCATACCTGCTGGGAGTCAAAGTTTTACTTACCAACTCTATAACTGGCTGAGTTGCCTACTGTTGTACTCAACTTTTTCTTCTGCAATAAATGACCCCTAAATCTCAATGGCTCACTTACACAGATCTTCGTTCTACAAGTTGACTTGGGCTATGATTCTGTCTGCTCAGCGGGGTTCAACTCCAGCACCTGCATTGTGTGCAGATGCCCCTTTTTATTTGTAATATGTTTTTATTGATTTCAGAGAGGAAGGGAGAGGGAGAGAGAGATGGAAACATCAATGATGAGAGAAAATCATTGATGGGCTGCCTCCTGCATGCCCCACACAGGGAATCAAACCCACAACCAGGCATGTGCCCCTACCTGGAATCGAACTTAAACCTCCTGGTTCATAGGTCAATGCTTAACCACTGAGCCATGCCTGCCAGACAGGTCTTCTTTGTATATATTCCTTTCAGGAATTCAGACTGAGTGCATAATTCTTGTTTTTTATTTTTGAGGACATTTTGTTTTCACATTCTTCATCAAAGTTGTAAGAGGACAAAAATAGCATCTCCTAGAGTTTCACTTTCCCAAGAGAAATACTTCCTTGAAACTCTGTTTTTTCTTCAGTTATATTCTATGGTTGCATTTGTTCTCATTAACAGTGAAATGACAATTTTTTCTAAGTGCTCTTCTGAAGAGGGGATGTAGTTAAACTTCCCTCCACCATACATTCTGCATGCATTTGGGCATTGTTGCATTTGTAATCTATCTATATTACTAAAAGGGTAATAAGCTAATAAGACTGGATAGACCGGACGGCTTCTGGACATCTTTCCGGATGTCCTTCCGGAAAAAGCCATGGTGGCAGGGGCTGAAGCAGAGGTGGTTAGGGGCAATCAGGCAGGCAGGTAGGTGAGTGGTTAAGAGCCAGTGGTCCCGAATTGCGAGAGGGATGTCTGAGGGGTCCTGGATTGGAGAGGGTGCAGGCTGGGCTGAGCCCCCCACCCCCCGTGCATGAATTTCACGGGGGGGGGGGTGAAATTCTATATATATAAAAGCCTCTGGTCTAGATATATAAAAGCCTAAGTGACTGAATGACTGAATTACTGGTCAACCAGTTGCTATGATGGGCACTGACAACCAGGGGGCAGACTCTCAATGTAGGAGCTTCCCCCTGGTGGTCAGTGAACTCCCACAGTCAACCTCCTGTGCAGGCCAGCCTCCACGGTCCCCCTCCCCAGTCGGCTGGTGCTCCCTCCATCCCCCAAATCCGCCCCTATTGTCAGCCAGGCCAAGGAACCCCACCCATTCACGAATTCAGGCACCAGGCCTCTAGTAATAAAAATTTTTAAAAAAGACTCCTAAGATAAAGAGCTTTTATCTAGATTGCTCCGTTTCCAATCGAATGGGGCAGAGGGAGGGAGGGAAGTTTTATTCATAAAGAAGTTTTGAATGTCAATCCATAATAGGAGGTAGCAAAAAATGTCGAATTATTATTTTTTTCTCTGACTCAACATAATTTGACATCTAATGAAAAATAGGATATTATTTTTTCCCTTTAAGTTTCCAGTTTTAAGTCTGAACTCTACGCTCCAGTGCTATATTGAGTCCAGTGGTTTTTCCTGAGCAGGATGCTAGGGTGGATTCTTTCCTGGTTCCTATTCCAGGTGGATTTGAAGAATAAAGCCACAAAAAAAAAGGTGGTAAATGAAAAAGGGTGGAAATTTATTGGAAACAAGTACAAACTCCCACATAGGGAGGGGTCCCAACGGGATGATCCACTAAGATCTTTTTGCTAAGGTTTATAAAGGCTGCAGTTCTTTGCCCTTGATATTCCCTTCTGATTGGTCACTATATCAGCTTCAAAGCTCAAACCTCACGTAGGACCCCCATTTTTCTCTTCCCTCTCAGTGGTAGAATTATCTGTCTCCTGTGAAAATCTGTTTTCCTCTTTCTCCCCATACCTTGTGGCTTTTTTCTTATCCTTTGTGAAGAATGTCTTCCTCTCCCCATATCCTGTGGCTCCTCTTTTCTTTCTTCTTCTTCTTTTCTCTCTGTGAATCTATATCTTTTGGCTTAGAAAAAATGGGAAGTTCACTATATATATAATGATATCCAGCATACTTGCTTTGAAAAAAAATCTAGCATTCCGTTCCTTTGAGTTCTTTATTGAAATCTTCTAAACATCTCACCCTCTGATGTGCACCTCCTATTCTCCCATTTCAGTGTCCCTGAATTCCCCTGCCTTAAATATTTCACCTCATTAAGACATTTTATTTATTGGGTCTCTCTTGTACATATTTTATCTTTGCCTATTTGTATCTCATGCTTATTTTTTAAATCATTCATTTAGAAATATTCTCAACACACTGGCATTAATCTTTATTGAACTGAACTATCCTTTGGCAGCTACTAAAATCCTCTTTCTTGATTAACACCCTCAGATAATTATATTGTCTCACCATTTCTCCATCTGATTATAGTCTCAGATAATCTCACTCATTTGTTCCCACTCTCCTTTGTTAAAATGGATCAAAGGTCCTTCTTGTTAAGGGCCAGCCAGTTCCTCCATCCTTTCTTGTATACATTTTGTTGTTTCTCTGCATCTTTTCCTAAATTGTCAGTCTCTACTAGAGTGTATGACTCATCATGGAAACTAGGTATTTCTACTTATAAGTAAACTAGAGGCCCAATGCACAAAATCCATGCAAGTGTAGGCCTTCCTTTCCCCAGCTGCCAGCACCAGCTTCCCTCTGATACCTGGCACCTGGGCTTCCCTCTGGCTCTGGCTTCATCCAAAGGACATCAGAATGACATCTGGTCTACTTAGCATATTACCCTTTTATTACTACAGATAAATACATATTCAGTAATGAGTAAATCAATAAACCTTTTGTTTTCCTCAGATTTCCTTCCACCTTCAGCCCCATATCCTTTTCAATTCACAATAAAAGTTCTGAAAAATTGTGTACCCTTACTTCTTCACTTCTTTATCATTCTGTTGCTCTTTCGTCTTTTGCAGTCAGATTTTCATCATGAGTATTCCTCCAAAGCTGCTCTACTTCAAGTAATAAAACGGTGTTCACACTTCAAAATGTAATGATCAAACATATTGACATTTTATGAACTCTTCCCAAGACTTCCTTACCCTTTTCCTCCTTACTTTCCTTCTTAAAACTAAACCCTATCTAACATACCAAAGATTTTATGTTTTATATTTTTCTTGTGTCTTGCTGCCTCCCTTCTCCAGAATATTGTCTCCACAATTGAAGAAATGTTTGCCCACTCTCTTTACTGTTGCTTCTCTGGTGCCTGAAGAATCTCTAGTGCAGGAAAGATTTTAAGTTTATATTCTCTATGGAAAGATTGGTTATTCTGTCTTCAAATAACTAGCTCATTAGATTTATTGACCACTACTGAAATATTTTTCTCCCTCTTGGCTTCTAAGATAATACAGTATTTTATTTCCTAATTCAAAGATTTCAACTTTTCAGTGTCCTTTATTGAGTTATTGTTTCTCTATTTTATTTCAAATTTTAAAGCTATATCCTGGGTATTATTATTTTCTATATATTTTTCCCCAGTAACTTTATTTTTTTTTAATTTTTTCTTTATTGATTAAGGTATTACATATGTGTCCTTATCTCCCCATTGCCCCCACCATCCCCCCCCACACACACACTCATGCCCTCACCCTCCTGGTGTCTGTGCCCATTGGTTAGGCTGATATGCACACATACAAGTCCTTTGGTTGATCTCTCCCCTTTACCCCCACCCTCCCCTACCTACCCTCTGAGGTTTGACAATCTGATCGATGCTTCTCTGTCCCTGGATCTGTTTTTGTTCATCAGTTTATGTTGTTCATTATATTCCACAAATGAGTGACATTATGTGATATTTACCTTTCTCTGACTGACTTATTTTGCTTAGCATCATGCTCTCCAGTTCCATCCATGCTGTTGCAAATGGTTGGAATTCCTTCTTTTTTACCCCAATGTAGTATTCCATTGTGTGGATGCACCACAGTTTTCTAATCCACTCATCTGCTGATAGGCCCTTGGCTGTTTCCAAATCTTAGCTATGGTAAATTGTGCTGCTATGAACATAGGACATATGAACATATGTCCTTTCTGACTGGTGTTTCTAGTTTCTTGGGATATATTTGTAGAAGTGGGATCACTGGGTCAAATGAGAGTTGCATTTTTAGTTTTTTGAGGAAACTCCATACTGTTCTACACAGTGGCTACACCAGTCTGCATTCTCACCAGCAGTGCACGAGGGTTCCTTTTTCTCCACATCCTCGCCAGCTCCCCAGTAACTTTATTTGTATCCATAATAACAGTTAATTAAATACAAATGATTTGAAATTAATATTCCCATCCAGACCCTTCCTGTGTACCTATCTCCCTACTTGACCAACCTCCTTAAATGCTTTTAGGCACTTCAAATTTAGCATGACCATGTTAAGAAATTTTGATTTTTTTTCCCTAATCTATTTCTCATCCAGCATTCCCCATCAGAGTAAAAGATACCACCTTACACCTAATGGCAAAAACAAGCACCTGTGAATTCTCTGTGATTGCTTATATACATTCACATCTACCTGATGAATCATTAGAAGTACATAGTGTGGAATGTGGTTATAAGCTAAAATGTTAAGCCCCCACTTCTTATACAACTGAAGTATATAAAATGTATTCACTTGTCTCTTCTTAACTGGCATTTCACTAACTCAAACTATATTGCCTTTAATTTTAAACCACTATATCATCTTATCCCTGTTCTTTTTTCCTATTATTTCTTCTCTTTACTGAGTAGCTAAAGGATGCATTAAAACATAAAATTGATATTGTGACCTTCATGTTTAAATAGATTCCAACTGATCTGAAAAAAAAACAAAACAAAAAAAACATTTTGCAAGTTTGCAACATCTTCCTTGATCTGGACCAGCTGTGGGCAAACTACGGCCCGCGGGCCAGATCCGGCCCGTTTGAAATGAATAAAACTAAAAAAAAAAAAAAAGACCGTACCCTTTTATGTAATGATGTTTACTTTGAATTTATATTAGTTCACACAAACACTCCATCCATGATTTTGTTCCGGCCCTCCGGTCCAGTTTAAGAACCCATTGTGGCCCTCGAGTCAAAAAGTTCGCCCACCCCTGAGACTGTGAGCTCATGTTTAAATTTATCTCGCGCTTCCCTTAGTGAGCTTGCTGAGCTCAGGTACATTGTTTTCCCAGCAGTTCCTAAAAGAAGGAGTCTTTTGGCGAGTGGGCTTCCGTGTGCTTGAACTTGTTTTTCCATATGCCTGTAATCTTCTGCCTTCTATTCTCTACATGGCAGATTCTTCATTTTACAAATTCCAGGTAAATATTTCCTCCGTGGGGATCTTTCTCTGCCAAATCGGTTCAAAAATAAGCTTCCCATTATTATTTCTAGGAAATGGCATGCTTACTTATTAGCACATCAAAAGCTATACATTTTTAATTTGATTTTCTTTATTGTCTACAGCTAAATGTAGTGTCAACTCTATTTTAGCCAGACCATGCCTTTCAAATTCCCAGTAGAATCACAGCACCTAACTTTATGCTTGGTGTAAGCCATAGATTATTAATAGTTGATAGATAAAATAATAAAAACATTTTTACAATAATGTTTTATAATAATGATAGTTTAGAAACCATTTTATAGTTTCAGCCAAGGTAATTTATATTTATGAACCATTTAACAATCCTAGACAGTAAACCTGTTTAGCCATATTTTTCATAACAGAACTAGTGCTCAGAGAAATTCAGTTAATGACATCTAGGGAGAAAATGATTGAGGCATGGTATGAATTCAAAGATTTATGGTATAGTGTATGATTATAAGCTTAAATTTCAAGCAGCTACCTCTACAAAAGTCAATATTATTGAAAGAATTTTACCCTTCATCCCACTTCACATCTTTATTCTTTCTTTTTTATATTCATGGTAAATGAGAGTACCTTTATGCCTTGACACTCATTGGTATGTGAAGATTGTTATAAATATTTAAAAATGCTAAATTGGGACTTTGAAAAACATTCCATGGCAAAAACTTACTTCTTATATCAAAGTACGGTTATTGCTCGATTATCCATCATGTTAGATGAAACTGAGATGGTAGTTAATCAAATGTTCTGTCTAAATTAAAGTTTATTCATGTTGCTTTAAATTGGTCTGTTAACCATTGTTCTAAAGCCTTTAATATAAAAAAAAACCTACTTGGAAAAATGCTAATCAATTTTCTTCGTACAGAACTAAACTTTTTGCAACATACATTTATAAAACTTTTCAACATATATGAATGCACAAGAAAGGGTCCTTAAATCCAGATGTCTATAGTTCTCTCTAAAAAATTATTTGTTTTCTCTCTTTTGATATGGTTCACAATCACCAGTACATTTTACAGTGAAGATCTGTATGTCATAAATTCTAGAAAAGTTTCTATAAAATTAGAGACATCATGAAATGGAAGGGATCTCAAGATTTTTGGTTTATCTCTATACCCAGTGAAGGATCTATTTCTGAAATAAACTTCATAAGTAACTATTCAATTTCTATTTTCATTCTTTCAGTGAATAGATATTTAAAATTAAAAGACATAAAATGGTAGCTTTCATTTAGCACTAAATTTTTCTAGATAAACTATCAGGTAATTATAATATCTATTGCATAATTAATTTTCATAATACTCCAACAAGATAAATGTGATTAACTATACTTTGCATATTAAAGAGTTGATTTCTCAAGATCTTCCTTTTTGTTTTTATTTGAAAGTTAGCATTCATGCTTTGTGTTTTTAAAAATATGCTCAGGTAAATCAAATACTCTAGTAAAAGTGAATATAATAAAAGTTTCTTAGATACAAAATAATTGGATAGTGATCAATTATGTTATTAACAAATACAGACTTCTGAGCGATATTATTGATGTGTTTTCTGATTTTATTAATATAAATCTAGAGAAGTAATGAGATGATACTGGTGTTGTCTGCTATAAGATTGAAAAACTGAACATTTATATTATTTCTCACTCTTAACAGCTCATAGCAAAAACAAAAATGCAAGCACTGAAAAAATGGGAGGTATTGGCATTATGACATCACTAGATAAATTTCAGCAACTGTTGAGAATAAGTGACTAATGAAACAGGAGCAGAATGAGGAAGCCTAAACCATAGGCAAAACGACAAGGGCAGAAAGAGAAGCGTATTACTCCTGTAGAATACCATATTAGGTCAGATGTTAGAAACTGTGGCCATATAGAAGCAGTGTGTGAAATGGAAAAGAATAAAAGATTCACTGACAACACCCACTCCCGCACACACATGCATACACGCACATTCCCACATGCAATATACCACGTCCAATTCATTCGTCACCCCAAAAGGGTGTGCTGATAAAAGAGAGTTAGATTCTAAAAATTAAAAAAAATATATTAGAAAAAGTTTAGTGGTCAGTGTCCCATAAGAAGAACATTCTATTAAGGCATTCCAATGTTTAACTGTGGATTCTCCACTGCTTTTGCATCTTAATGGATAAAGCCTGCAGTTGAAAAGCCTAATCACATGACTTTGGCTCCCAATCAGCTTTCTAAGTATCTTACCCCTATGTATAAATGAATAAGCTATACTCACCACATATTGCATAAGCCCAAATATAAGAACATGAAAACCCAGCTAAAAATTATCACCAGTAATAAAAAAAATTAAGGGTAAATATAATTAAAACATGACAAACAAAAAACTCTGACAGAATACTACATCAATAATATAAGAATAGAAAGCTAGGAGAACCAAGATGGCGGCATAGGTAAACACCGGAAATTGCTGCCTCGCACAACCACTTCAAAAATACAACTAAAAGACAGAACGGACACCACCCAGAACCATGGGAAAGCTGGCTGAAGGGAAATTCTTCAACTAGAAGGAAAGAGAACAGCATACCGAGACTCAGAGGAGGCGCAGTGCGGCAAATAGAAAGGTGCGGAAGTGTGCGCGGAGCAGGCTGGTGGCTGAGGGCGCGGTTGTCATTTTCAATTGGGAGGGAGTCTCAGGCCCTGAGCTCCAGTTCTGGGCGAGTCTCTAGGGACCCAGACTCAAACAGGAGAAGCGGGACTGTCTGGCATCGGTCGGAACGCGAGGGCAGCTTTCTCTCCGAGGTTTGCAGCGGTTGCTGGGACTCTGAGAGTCAGAGCCTCTGGGGACGGAACTGAGAGCAGCCATAACTGCTCCCTCCACACACCCTTTTGATCCTGTGCGACCTGCCCCGCCCAAGCCCTGCACAGAGGCATTTGCCGGATAGCCTCAGGCAAAGGCTAGATTAGCACCTCCCCAGAGGACAGAAGTTTTCCCACTGCAGACACAGCTGATTCTCACAGCCAGTTGGTCTGGAGGTCAAATCCCCCCAGTATTAACTACAACAATCAAGGCTTAACTACAACAAGACTGCGCACAAAGACCACTAGGGGGTGCACCAAGAAAGCATGAAAAATGCGGAGACAAAGAAACAGGACAAAATTGTCAATGGAAGATATAGAGTTCAGAACCACACTTTTAAGGTCTCTCAAGAACTGTCTAGAAGCTGCCGATAAACTTAATGAGATCAACAAGAAATCTAATGAGACCCTCGATGTTATGATAAAGAACCAACTAGAAATTAAGCATACACTGACTGAAATAAAGAATACTATACAGACTCCCAACAGCAGACCAGAAGAGCGCAAGAATCAACTCAAAGATTTGAAATGCGAAGAAGCAAAAAACTCCCAACCGGAAAAGCAAAATGAAAAAAGAATCTGAAAATACGATGATAGTGTAAGAAGCCCCCGGGACAGCTTCAAGCATACCAACATCAGAATTATAGGGGTGCCAGAAAATGAGAGAGAGCAAGATATTGAAAACCTATTTGAAGAAATAATGACAGAAAATTTCCCCCACCTGGTGAATGAAATAGACTTACAACTCCAGGAAGCGCAGAGAACCCCAAACAAAAGGAATCCAAAGAGGACCACACCAAGACACATCATAATTAAAATGCCAAGAGCAAAAGACAAAGAGAGAATCTTAAAAGCAGCAAGAGAAAGAAACTCAGTTTCCTATAAGGGAGTGCCCATACGACTGTCAGCTGATTTCTCAACAGAAACTATGCAGGCCAGAAGGGAGTGGCAAGAAATATTCAAAGTGATGAATGCCAAGAACCTACAACCAAGATTACTTTATCCAGCAAAGCTATCATTCAGAACGGAAGGTCAGATAAAGAGCTTCACAGATAAAGAAAAGCTAAAGGAGTTCATCACCACCAAACCAGTATTATATGAAATGCTGAAAGGTATCCTTTAAGAAGAGGAAGAAGAAGAAAAAGGTAAAGATACAAATTATGAACAACAAATATGCATCTATCGACAAGTGAATCTAAGAATCAAGTGAATAAATAATCTGATGAACAGAATGAACT
Source organism: Myotis daubentonii (assembly GCF_963259705.1). NCBI lineage: Eukaryota > Metazoa > Chordata > Mammalia > Chiroptera > Vespertilionidae > Myotis > Myotis daubentonii. The sequence continues at coordinate 142,626,055 of NC_081841.1, read as the reverse complement.
GTTGATTATAATAGAATCAGGGACATAGAAAGGGAATGGACTGACTATTCTTGGGGGGGAGAGGGGTGTGGGAGATTCTGGAAGAGACTGGACAAAAATCGTGCACCTATGGATGAGGACAGTGGGTGGGGAGTGAAGGTGGAGGGCAGGGTAGGAACTGGAAGGAGAGGAGTTATGGGGGGAAAAAAAGAGGAACAATTGTAATAATCTGAACAATGAAGATTTAATAAAAAAAAAGAATAGAAAGCTAAAAGAGAAATATTTAAGGATAGCTGTAGGCTTCTTTAATTATAAACATCAGTAGAATGTTTAAAAGAAAATTATCTCAAAATGAAAAAAATAATATAAAAAGAAAAAAATGTGAGATAGAAACTATAAATGTAGAGGACTAATTCATAATAACAAAACATGCATGATAATAAATTATAAGATAATTTATAAAATAAGCATTAGAAGATTTACTCAGCACATATATCAGGGGGAAAAAACTCCACATTAAGATATACCATTTTGAAATTAAAATAAAGCAAATAAAAATTCTCTCAAATCCCAAAACAATACATCCTCCCCTTGATAATAATAACAAGAATAACTATAACAATTTATTATAAAATAATTAAAATCAGGCTGATCATTTTTCTAATGAGCTTTGCTGTGAGCTAGAAACCAATGTTCTTCTTAACAAGTTACTTTGGACATGTTATAGTAAAATAAACTTAACACAGAAAGTGTCAAAACACAGAGAGTAGCTAAGAATCTGTTCAGTAGGCCAAAAATAATCAATGAAGATGAGAATAACAAGGTGGAGTTGACTGAATCAAGATTTTGAAGACAAAGAGTAATTCTAGAGATCTGGCTAGGCCTTTGGGTAAACTCTAGGAATAACATCAACAAAAAATGGTATAAGGAAATGAATTATAGTGCACTAATTGGCTTTTAAATAAAAATATATACCTGATAGCAAAAGTGAGAGACTGAAAAATGTCTCCCCAAAACGTGCCACTTTGGCATTAAAATTATTTTGAGCTAAAGGCACTTGAAAAACATCAGGTAAAAGAAGGGTACTTGACTTTCTTCCCTACCCCACCCCCACAGTTTTTCTTTCCTTGAAAGCAGGAGATAAAAACCCCAAAAAGAAGATGTCCTTATACCAGAGGGAAAGTAAATTCTTATCATGACAGACTAAAAGTTAAAACTGAGAGAATTCTGTGCAAACAGACATTTTTAAAATAATTCTTATCTTCCTTTAGGCTTCCCACATATTTAGTCACTTCTACACAATTGCCTTTATTTGTCCACCCTCCTGTAAAACCATTTGGTCTTACCACTTCTTTACATTTTCATCTCATTAGGAGGGCTCCTGTGCTATGTCAAATTTACATTAAATACATTTGTATCCCTTTCCCCTGTTTATTTCTGTTATATAATAAGTTAATTCTCAGGTTCATCCAAAACCTGTAAGAGGGTAGAGGTAAAATTTTGCCTCCCCTACAATACTATGCAGTGTCTTTTTATTTTCAACTTCTGGAATAACACAATATATCTATGGCTTTAAACCTGTTGCTAAGTAAAAGATTCAGTAGAAATTATGAATCTCAGTCATTAGTGATACAAACATAGGAAATGTCAAACCTGTACAGAATTTTTATGAGTTTAGTTGAGCCAAACTGATGTCAATTGCCAGGAAACAAAATTTAACGGATTGAGAAAATGCTCTGGAGAATGACAGGTTTACAGCTTATTTTATACGTTAGATAAAATAGGAGGAGACATACAGGTGTTACATAAAACCCATTGGTGGTCCATTAGGGAGGTGGGAGAAAGCAAAGCAGGAAAATTTCTGAGCCTGGAAAAAGTAAAATGCTGAAGCACATACTTCTTTTACATTGATGGGTATAGAATACTTAACAATTGGCATTTACAGCACTCAAAAATGGTATTCCAGAAACAAGATTGTTGGGGAGCACCAGAGCCTTGATTGGAAAGTTGTAAGGAGGACATTTTGATGAAAGGGAAGTGTGCGGAAGGCCGCCTGCCCTGTTTATGAGAATTCCGACTTAGGGGAGACTTAGGGGAGTGAGGAAGGTGGCGTCCCTAATTATTCCTTGACCTTTCCAAACAAGTCTGTGCATATGCAGACCCCCCGGTGTTTACTGGAATCCTTATGCTTAATTCCTGGATGCCCTTGCCTCGAGGACAATGCAAACACCTGTGTCCTCCCAAGATTACTCACCCCACTGATTGTATCTAAAGATAAAAATTCCAATAAAGGCCTAACCAGGCAGGCAATAGGGACTGCCCTGGCTATAAAGCCGATCCCCTTAGCCCTCTCTTTCATAATCAAACTGTGTCAGAGTAATCCGTTCATCTGATGTTCAGGGGCTGCTGGTCAACCCTGGCACAAGAGAACAATGAAGGGTTCTAGCATCTCCTGCTTTGGGGGCAAGGTTGTACTCTGAGGGATCCAGAAAAAGGGTAGTACTCAGACATTCCAAGGATATGGTATCTTAGATGTAAAAACACAATAGACAGGCTTACTTAAGGTAAAGATGGAGCTTTGTCAAGGAAGCCACAGGCCTGGGATGTGACTATCTGCCATCACTTTCTAACAGCTAGGAATGGTGGTGTTCAGACCATCTTATGTTTTTACTTTCAGTTGCTGAGTTTGTAGGGCCTGCCATGCAAGACTCCCCTGAGCTTGTGAGGTTTAGTATGTGGCCCCTTTTTTGTCCACAGTGTATTCAAAATTTTAATTATTGAAATATTTCACATAAAGCATGTTTCCAAATAGAAAAAACGTCAAAAGCTATGGACTTATATTTCTATATATAAAAAAATAGAAGGCAGGAACTTATTGCTCTTCATATTAGATGAAATTTGCTTTTTCCAATTTTTCATTTTTTCCCATTAATATTATGCTTAGTTTTAGAGTATACATAAAACAGTTAAAAATGAATTCTTGCCTTGTCAGTGAGGCTCAGTGGTTGAGCATTGACCCATGAACCATGAGGTCACAGTTCGATTCCTGGTCAGGGCACATGCCTGGGTTGTGGGCTCAGTATCCAGTAGGGGGCATGCAGGAGCCAGGTGGTCAATGATTCTCTCTCATTACTGATGTGCTTAATCTCTCTCTCCCTCTTCTTTTCTCTCTGAAATCAATAAAAATACGTTTTTTTAAAATGAATTATTTTCATACACAGTGTTTTATAGGACTGTTCTAAAAATTATTACAAAGTCAGTGACTTAAAACAACAGAAATTTATTCTTTCATAGTTTATTCTTTCAGAGGCAGGAATCCAAAATCATGGTGTTGGCAAGGCCATACCCTCCAACGGCTCTAGGGGAGAATTATTCCTTACCTTTTCCAGCTTCTGGTAGATCCAGAAGTCCCTTGTCCTGGGACTGAATCTCTGCCCCCATTTCACATGGCTTTCCCTCTTGTTTATTTGAGTCTCAAATCCCCCTTTGCCTTTCTGTTACCAGTATAGTTACACCTGCCATTGGATTTAGATCTGACACTAAATCTAAGGTACCTATCAAGGTCATTTTTCAAAATAAAATCACGTTGACAGATTCCAGGATGAGGACATGGGTGCATCTTTTGGAAGACAACCATTGAACCCATTATGCCATGCTTATAATGTTAAAAATAAACCATCTTATATAATAAAGAGGTAATATGAAAATTAACCTTTACACTGTCATGCCATCACAAGATGGCTGCCCCCACAGCAGAGGCAGGGTTCCGGTAACACAAGATGGTTGCGCCCAGAGTGGAGGCAGGGGCTCCTGTAATGAACTGTAATGAGTGATCAGCAGGGACCTGAGGCTGCGTGGCACCAGGCAGGGGTGGGGGACCTGAGGCTGTGCCCTCTGCCTGGCGGGACTTGACGGGGACCTCAAAGCATGCCCCCTGTCCCAGGGCCAGGCTGGGAGACCTCAGGCTGCTCCCCCCGCCCAATGGGGCTTGATAGGTGTGGGGCCAGCCAGGTCTGGATCTCGCCCAATGGGGGTGAGTTTGGCCGGGTCTGGTTCTCGCATGATTTCAAGGCATGCACGGGTAGGTGGGGACTTGACTCTGGGTCCCGTGGAGTACCCCAGACTCTGACAGGAGGAAGATTTTCATATACATTTTACTAATTTTCTTTCATCTCTGACATTTCTATGCAATATTAAAATATTTCTCCTAATTAATTCCCTTTTAATGTGCATGAATTTTGTGCATTGGGCTACTAGTCTATAATAATAAAAGCATAATATGCTAATTAAACTGGACAGCCGAATGACCTTCCAAACATCATTCCTGGACGTCCTTCTGGATGAAGCCACAGCGATAGTTAGGGTCCATCAGGCAGGCAGGCTTGTGGTTAGGGGTTATCAGGCAGGCAGGCAGGCAAGCAGTTAGGGGTGAAGAGGCAGGCAGGCAGGCAGAGTGGTTAGGGGAAACTAGACAGGCAGGCAGGCAAGTGGTTAGGAGCCAGTGGTCCTGGATTGCGAGACGGATGTCTGACTGCCAGTTCAGGCCCTATCCCACAGGGATCCCTGCAGAATCAGACCTAAACCGGCAGTGGGACATCCACATCCCCCAAGGAGTTCTGGATTGTGAGAGCATGCAGGCTGAGCTGAGGGGATCCCCCCCCCCCAATGCACGAATTTCGTGCACTGGGCCTCTAGATGTTAGAATAAAATGCTCCTTGAAAAATGGGACACATCATATTACTTGGAGGAAAAAAGCTAATTCTTAAGTTTAATTTTTAAAAGTATACTGGTATATGCATTGATTGACTATAGCTTGAATAACATGGGGGAAAATGTTACTCTTGTATAGAAATGGACACATAATACAAAATTTAAAGCTGAGATATAGAACTGCAATTATGATTATAAAACTAATATATGAGCCATTGCAAAAATTCAATTGTGTATTAAGTGAAAACTTTTAATAAATGGTGAATGTATAATAGAGTGCCTGATACATATAACAAAAATCAGTTGTCCTAAATATAATCACACATTTATTAGTGGTAAATTCAACTATAAATTCTTAAAACTTTATCTTTGGAACATATGGATAAAAATCTACTGAAATTCTGTGGGAAAAGTAAAAAATTTTGGCATTTTCTATTGCAGCTGGTGAGTACACAAATATAAAAAATAGTACATGACTATATTTAACTACTAATTTTTATTTAGTTAAAATACTATTGGCCTTGATGCTCAAAATACTCAATATTTTGGGAAGTACTTAAATCTTCATGGAGACCAATCTAAATAAATTTTAATATAGACCAGCGTTAAGAAAAATAAATTAAAAAGCCACAGGCTAAATCTGGCCAAACCTGTGACAAGGAGAAAATTCTGTGATGTCCTAATTTAAATTACAGCAGTGAGAGGTGGAAGGAAGAGACTAGAAGTGATTAATCAGTTAACAACCGCAGGGCAAAACTCACAAAGACTGCTTATATTCCTGAGTGTTTGTTGAAACTTTGAATTCACTTCCAAGGTGACTATTTCCACATTACCTAACAGAGAGCAGCAGCAGTCACTGCATCTCAGGAGCCTCTGCTTCAGCTTTTCAGGCGGTTGTCCACATCGAAGGGTCAAACAGCAAACACTTCTTCTTTAAGGACTGTGCACTTATTTCAGAACGGCCCCTGCTTCACCTATTTCACCCACCTCATCTGTAACCAATGTAAACTCATTCAAAACAACTTACATCTGTCTTCCCCCTACTTGATGTATAAGGGAGCCCACCAACTCCAGCACAGCGGACATGCTCCTCTTCTCCACCTAGCGCTGCTGCTGTGGTTTAGACTTCATGCCTCAGCACCTAGTCCTTTATGACAGGATCAACACTTCCTTTTAAAAGGCCTTTGGCTGTATAAGTTTTTTGTTTTGTTTTACACCTGCTTTGTAATTAAAGTTTTATTGGAACACCAGTACACTCCTTGGTTTATCTGTTGTCTATGGTTGTTTTCCCAATAACACAGCAGAACTAACTGTAACATAGAGCCCACAAAGCCTACATTACTTAGTACCAGGCCTTTACAGAAAACGTGTGCCAACACTTGCTATTATTCAGCATGTGCAATAAAGCTTGCTGAGATAATTAAAATATTCTGTATGTGCTCTCCAATAAGACCGCTAGTAGTCACATGAGGCGGCTGTTGAGTATTTGAATTGCGGTTAATGTGAGTGAGAAACTGAATTGTTAGTTTACTTATTTTAATTTTAATTTAAGTAGTAACATGCAGCTAGTGGCTATATTACCAGACAGTGCAACTATACATGGTGCTCCTGTTGTAGAATGTCATATCATTTTAGTTGAGAAATTTAATACATTGTGGAGGTTTTTTTCTTTTTCTTTTCTTTCAAGGATCCGGGTTATAAATACACGTGTTGCACCATTCACAAGTGATTATTTCATGCTAAAAAGATAAAATTGAATAAAAAATTATTGAATGTAATAATTAACACAGTGTTACAGACCTTTAAAGTGTCACAGAAATATTAACGCTTTTCTGGTATGTTATATACATCCCACCATTGACTATGATAAGGAGGATGGTGATTTAAAATAATGCTGAAGACATTTTTTGGACAACTGAAAGAAATAAAGTTGTCCCAATCATCTTGTAAAAATTCATGGTTTAGTTTACTGAAAAGATGGAGTCAAAATTAGCTTTTTATTTTTTTTACATGAACCTATCTAAATAGTTTGAACATTTCTTAGTAATTACCCACAAACATATGTACAAAATATATAATTCAATTTGTTCCTTCTTAGTGAAATGGTTTCTTTGGGAAACTCATTTGGTGAGTGTCATATGCAGATATTCATTTACAGAAACAAAAGTAATACTCTGAACTATATCCATACAAATTGTGGAATAAATATTGAATTTTACAAAATGTTCTCTGACTTGCTACTTTGTGAAAATGAACTAACATTTGTTCAATTCACTTCTCTCAATGAATATTGATAGTGTGAATGAAGAGGTTCAAGTGGAAGTTATTGAACTACAATAAAATATGACAAAGAAAACTAAATATGATAATGCTGGTATATTAGAACTCGATAAATACATTGGGACACGTTACCATAGATATAAAAACCATTGTGAAAAGATTATATCCATTGTTGGAAGCACTTACAACGGTGAACAGCTGTATTCTACTATAAAACTGAATATAATTATTTTTCCATGTTAAAAGATTCAAAGCTGACTTCTTATTACATACCACAACCCAAAGTATAAGAATGACATTGATAGTTCTTGGTATAGAAAAAAGGGTGACAAATAGGTAGAGCCTAATAAAAGGAGTAATATATTTGAAAAATAGTATATGCCATCTTTAAATGTGTCTATTTTATATATCAAGTGTAAAATCCAATACTCAACATAATATAGATTATAATCATATTGTTTATTTTATATTAGATAAATAAAATAATGTTTTTGTATATAATAGTACATATATCAAATAATGTACTATTACAGTAAAACAAAATTTGAGTTTTATTTCTGGTAGTCAATTTTTCTATTTCTGTTCTGGTTCACTTACAGATTGGGGGCAAAAGTATGTTTATAGTTGTTCAAATGGAAAAATAATGCAATAATTAATAAATAATAATAAAAGAATAAACTCCTATTTTGCATACTCACAACCATAACCTTTTCTGCTCTACTCTGTATTTCTGTTTACTACATTGCTTTTGTAGGCATTTGAGTTTCTAACTCTTACAATTAACAAAACAAAGATGACTTCAATATGCTTACAGAAAGAATGTAAATTATTAAACATAAGTATATGTATATATATATATATCTACAATTGATAGTAAGAGATTTCAGAATGAAGAGCTATGTTGAAAAGTGTTGTAGAAATGAAAATATACTCATTTTACAACAAATAATGGGCAAGGTGTAATATCTGGATTGTTAGAACAATAAATTAAAGTGCAATAATATTATTTATAATTATAAAAAACAGAAAATAAAATTATTATTGAATTAAAAGAGGTGAGTTTAGTTGGCATAAAATGGGGTAAGTCTTTATAACTAAAGTAGTAAAGTGAGAGATTTTAAAAAGTGGAATAAATATATTCTTTAAAATATGGAAAAAATTAAAACCTTAAAAATAAATAAATTCCCCAAAGGAGTTTGACTTGGACTTATGAGGAACATGTCAGGGATTATTGCTGCTCATTATAGTCATTTTTGAATGGATTTGATTGTTTAATACAGCAGAGCATTACTTTTTTAAAACTATTTAGAATATATTTAAAAATTTGAATAACAAAAAACACACTCTGGAATCTGATAAATTTGAAATACTTTCTCTTCTTGAGAAGAATCAAAAAGGGGTAGCAAGAAGTGAATGCAGACTTATTTTCTCATCTAATAGACTCTTACCTTTATTTTTAATAATTATACATATAATTTTAAATCCTATATAATAAAAGGCTAATATGCAAATAGACTGAACAGTGGAACAACCAATCACTATGACATGCACTGACCACCAAGGGGTGTGGGTGGAACATGGAGGGCATCGGCCCCGGTGGGATGGTGGAGCAGGTGAGCGGGGGCACCAGACCAAGGCAGGGCGCCAGTCGCTGTCATTGGAGCAAGCCTCTGGTGGTTACTGCCCGGTGATTGCACCTGCTGCTAGCGCTGGCCCCACTCACAACTGCAGCTAGTGCCAGAGTGCCGGTCCCCTCTCTGTGGCTTGCACCTGCTGCAGGCACCCGGCACTGGCCCAGCTTGCACCTGCTGCTGGAGCTGGCCCCAATTGCTCCACGCTGTCAGCAGGTGCTTGCGGGGCTGGGGCCATCAGTGCATGGGAGTGGTGGCAGTGGGAGTGGGCTGCCATCAGAGATGGGATTGGGGGCAATGGTGGGAGATGCCGGGCGGGGGCATGGAGGATGGGCTGAGACCCACGCCTGTGCCCACTGCTGTCTCACGGTCCACAGTTCCTTTCAAGGTGCACTGCACAAATTCGTGCACTGGGCCCCTAGTATACACAGTAAAATAATAAAATATCTACTGAAGAACTGCTCATCAATCATTCAATACTCCAAACTCATAAAACTAACATTTTAATGGAGGACACAATTAAAAAGCAATTACATTAAATTTGATAACATGTTTGAGAAAGTGTACTAGTTTGGACTTACCTAGCAATAATGTCTCACCTGACATAAGCCAGATGAGACAATGTTTACTAGTGAAAGCTATATTTTACATTAAATGACTTAGCAGAGAATTCCTTAATGAGGTGTCACTGTCTATGACAGAACACTGTATTTGGAAGGTGTTGGGTAGTTCTAGAAATATAAATCTACCTATAACCCTTTTGTAAGGTACTTGATAACCAAGAATTCATCTGTTTGTCAGTTGCATTAAAAAGTTAGAAAAAGTACTTTGTTCTTATCCATTGGCATTAATTTGCAGACTCAATACCACATCAGCTCCTACTTGTTATTACCAATAAGAACAGTCTCCTGTTGCCAGAAAACAACCTTCAAAATCAGAAAATTAACATTGATAAACTTTTACCATCTAACCCTCAGACTATATTGAAATTTTGCCAATAGAGTAATCTACTTTTTTTTTTACAGTAAAAAAATCTAGTTCAGAATCATACATAGTATTTCCTTCACACTGGGAGGTTACATCCATTCCTTGTACATTTTCCATTCTTAAGAATAAGCTCAATATATTTATTCACTTATTGATATCTCATAATAAATGGAATGCATGGTTTTATATTTTATTTAATGCATTAGTATCTGTAATACCATTATTCATTTTTATGTTAACATTATTTCTAACTGGGACAGCAGAAGAAGCTCTTGCAAGTTGGCTTCTGTGTTCTTTTGACCACTTTGTTTTTTAGTACACCAAGATGTTTTTGATTCATATTGTAGATTCTTTTTAAAAAATGTTTTATTGAATTTATTGGGGTGACATCCTAGATAATAAGAGAGGGATATGCTAATTAGCCATTACTCCCTGAGGCGTAATGACCAAGCACATCACGGATCAGCAAGAGGGTGGGCCAGCGAGGTACAAGCGAGCTGCGGAGAGCTACATGAGGGGGCAGGGCAGCAAACTATGAGGGGGGGGATGGGGAAGGAGGGCCAGGGGAACTACAGGACGGGGCAGGGCAGCAAGCAAGCAGTAGGCAGAGAGCTACAGGAGAGGGCAGGGCAACAAGCTATGGGGGGGAGGGGGGGAGAGGGAACTACAGGAGGGCAGCAGCAACCTACTGGCACACGGATTTGTGAACAGGGCTACTAGTTGGTTAATAAAATTATATCGAATTTAGGTGTACAATTCTATAATACATCATCTGTGTATTGTATTGTGTGTTTACTAGGCTAAATCAAGTCTCCTTCCATCATCATTATTAACCCTCTTTTAGCTCCCCACCCCGTTTCCCTCTGATAATCACTAAGATACTTTGCTTTTTTAGAGGAAAATGATATTTAGAATTGAAGAACTGTGTTTTCATTACTCATTGCAAATCTATCATGGTGATTGAGGTATCACTAATTACAGGTCTTCTCATGAAGAGATCTCAGAAATATACATATAGACATATTTACATGATTAAGTCTATGTTTATGAACCTACCTCCTACCTTTCTATTATCTACCCAACTACATATTTGAAAGCCATGTACTCATCCTAATGTATCCAATTTAATGACAAAGTATCCATTCTGTTTTTCTCCCATTTTGTATTTATAACTGTTCTCTCTACTTCTGAGCAGTCGGCTTTTGTCATCTCTAATATATTTACTTATTTGATTAATCCCCTGCATTTACCCAATCCTTTGTCTCTGCTGCTGCTGTCCCTTGTGCTGGTATCCTCTACCCTCTGCTTGAGCACTGACTTCCATTCTGGGCAGCTTTCCTACCCTACATGAACACCCTCTTCACCTATTAGGTAATTTTAGATTTCAGTCTTTTTAATGCATATAGATAATCTTTGTGCATCCTAATTATTACTACAGACTTCAATTTTTTCAAAGCTATTTGATTTTCTATTTAAGTTAACACTAACATACATAGAAATATTTTGTTGACTTATACCATAATTGATTAATATGTTATAGAAATCATTGTCTATGTAGCTCAGAATAGTAACATATTTCAGGATTATATCCCCCGACGTAGGCATATTATATAACCTTTTTTTTCCCATGCTAAGATAGCCTTTTCCCATTGAAGAGAATAGTAAGATATTGTAATGTAATATCCAATAAGACTTAGATGTGTATTTCAAAAATTAATATGATTACTTGTTTTTTAATCAGTGAACACATATATTAAATGCTATTAATATTATAGATAATTTGGTCTTAAAATGTATCCTTAAATTGTCTTCATGCATATGAACAAATATATGATGCTGTTTTAGTGCCTGTGAGTGGTATGTGTGTGCAATTAAAATTAGAGCAGATAAGAGAATTACTAAGATTCTGATTTTTTGAAAGAGTAGGTTCTGTGAGATGATAACTGCATGTAGAAATCCACTGAACAGGAAATGAGCATAACATTTTGGGAAAGAGCAAATATTTTTTTTCCGAGCATCCTGATATAAAATCCCAGTCTCTTCTTACTATGTGTACATGTTTTAGAAAAAAAATTACTTGGCCAATTTATGTTTCAATCCTCCACCTGCAAAATGATGATGAAAGCATATCTGCCTCACTGAGTTATAAAAAAATTAAATGTGTTATGGGGTATACAAAAGCTTGACATATAGTATACACCATGTAACAATAATTGCAATATAAAACTATTTTTCTCATAGATGATATTGATATTGCCTTCTCAAGGAATCTAAAATATAGTCCTTTATTAAAGTGGCACCTTTCACTGGAGATCTCTGTATATGCCTACAAATATTTGGAAACAAAATTATTCATTCCCAAACAGTTTACTTATCTATGCTAGGACATGTGAATATTATCTAATTTGATTTTTCTGTTCTGTGTCACCTGACTTTTTAAATTAATTTCCCTGCAGCTAATTTAAATAAAGAAATTGTTAAGTGACAAGTATTTTAGTTAGTTTAGTAAAAGAAACACATAACTGTGGATATCTGGGGAGAACAGCTTGTATTTGCCAGCAAACTAGCCAGAAGGCACTTTTAAAAATTTTTTCAATCCTTTTGCATTTGACAAGAATACCCACTAATTCCTATCTTTCCAAAGGAAAGATTGTTCACTTTTATTCACTCTTTCCCACAGCCACACCTGAGCAACAACTACCTTCTCTTCTTCCTGCTCTGCTTGAGCTCCTCATCAATATCTATTTTTGCTCTTCTCTGTTGTGGAGGACAGATGTCCTTGATTTTAGTGGACTAGTGCAGATTTTCAGAATCAAAGGCTACTCTACCACCTACCATTTCCACAGACAATTCAAAGTAATTTTTCATCCCTCTTCCTTGTGGACCATCATTAATGAAACTTGCATTTTTAATGTTAGAGTCCTGCTGACCACCACATCTGAAACTGCAAGAATGACAGTCCATGCAAAACTCTATCCTACTGTGCTTTTGCTCACCGTCTTGTGAAATTGGGAACTAGTACCGAACATCATGAAGTTTTAGCAATTCATTTTGAATTAAAGCTTTGTTGTTTTGGCACCAGAAAAAAAAGAGAGAGAAAAGCAGCTAGGGAGACTCGTTAGTTTACAAAGATGGATAATATAAAAATGCTAAAAAAATAATAAATATAAAAGTGGAAAACATATTTTGTGAAAATGCTGTAAACCCTGGGTAAGAGAACATGATAAAAGCTTTTATGCACTACGTTTGGTTAAGCTCCAATGTTTCTATGTGTTGGGCTCAACCTACATTATTCAGGCTATTATTTGTAAGACAATTTTAATAACCAATTAGTTAATTTAGTACATTGGCAGACCTGTTGTACCCGGTCTATCCAGAAGAAATCGTGATCAGAATTAAAATGACCTGTGCTCTCTTAAAGACTTTTCAAAACCCCTTAAAAAAAAAAAGGTTTGATTCTCTTAGGTAAGTATATGTATACCTGTTATATCAACCAACAAAGTATACTCATCTATGAGTTCATCTGTTTCACAGATTTAGATTACTAATTTCTTTTTTCTGTATATTTTCTTAAATGTGTTTATAGTTACATTTTATTTTCAATTGCTTGACTATAATCATATTGGTTCTGAGGGAGAAATAGAAAAATGTATGTACTAATTTCTTATTCTTAATGCGTGTGCTCATATCTTTATCTTTTCACAGTTGTTAATGATACAATAAAATTATCCATTTAGTAGGGAAACATCAAAGAAGCATTCAGAAGTAAGTTATTATTTAAAAGGTTTTTGTTTTATATTTTCTCTTTTACATATATAAAGTGAGTGAGAAATGTATAGGATATTATTTGAGGTAAGTCTTATTGTTTGTCAATATGGGAATATGGAAATGTTTTAACACAGCAGTGGATAATATACTATAAAAACATTATTTGGACTTTAGTTTTTTAAAAACTTATGTCTTATGTTCTCTCCTAAGTGTGTGCATATGTATGTGTATACATATGTGTATATGCATGGATGTATATGTATGTGTATATAAATGTATGTATCACATATGTATGTAGCAGTATCTTTTATGATTCTGTGACAGAAAGCAAATATTATAAGACAAATAATTATAGCATTTCTCAGGTCAAGTGCATGTTTCTTTGTATTTTATAGAAAATATCTTCAACTCGAATGATTTCTACTAAAAGTGTCATCTTACAATAAAACAACTACAAGCAATCCAAGAAAAGGTTCTCTGTTTATATCATGCACACATGATTTCAATGACAGAATATATGCATTATTAGGAGATGGAACTGGGAATATACCAGGTGGAAGAATGGCAGATTAAATCAGGACAGACTTATCCAGTTGATATTTTGCAATTAGAATTACTAATGATGTTTAATATTAGGATTGCATCTTAAAAATTATATTCCCTTGTCAATACTATGGAATTCCAAAAGTATATACATGAGGGAAAGTAACAAATGAGACTCCTTTGTATGAAAAATAAGTGTTTTTGTTATTTGTGTTGTAGCAAATAACGAAGAAATGTTCCAACCAACCAACTTCCAAAAGGTCAGACCAAGATCATCAGTGAAAGTAAAGTAGCTGTGTCTCAAAAAACAAATACCTCTTAATAAATTACTTCTCAAAAGGAACATGGCTTATTTGGCACTGGAGAATAGTGGTATTACACACAAATACTACCATCTGTGTATGTTTCAAAGTATATCAAAATAGATTTGTTTTTGTGTGTGTTCTGCAGTGTCCATTATTTTGGGCAGTTTGCCTCATGTCACCAAGCGGCCCAGAGTTAGTTGTTAAGTTACAGAGAGCATGCTTAGATTTTGGAATTCTGAACATCACCCTTAATACAGCTGAACATATTCCCTGACCGCTCTGTCTCCTTGCATATCTTAACAAATACACATGCTAATTTGCGGTAGACATAAGTAAGTGTAATAGTAGTTAGGAAATTGATAGTTGTTTGTTTGCTGCAATGAAGTACACTTATTTTTTTAGCCATCATCTATTTTTATTCAAGCCCCAAAACATTTCAACACTTTTAAATATTGAATAGTCTGTACTGCTCATGAGAGTCCTTGATTAATAGTAAATAATTGAGTTCAGTCAACAGCTTCTATTTCCTCCTATGACAGTTTAATTTGTAGAGTTTAAGACAACATCATTTCAAAGTTGTGCTTATATCCAAATTTTAATGAATGCTCAGTAATGACTATTCTCCCTAATGTGATTGTATTATTTCATAGTCATGACTTATTGCTAATAGCATTTTGTAAAAACTCGGGACGAATTTCTAGAACAATATATAAACATAAATTAACTATTATATAAAGGTCCTTTATATTTTGTGACTTGTTTTTCATATCTTTCATCATTTATTTCTTGGGATTTAACAATATATTATTTAAACTAGAATTGTATGTAGTAAGTCAAAACATAAGCCATCTAAAACAAGCCAGCTTTTAGGTGTCCTTTTCATCATGAATCCCATTATTTTAGTAGCCAAGAAGTTCCTAAGGTCTACATTGCCAATAGTGTGGACAAATGAGCTCCCTTGTATACTAAAATTATCACAAGGCATTCATTTTCATTTCAGCTATTAATAATATTTGTTTTCCATGCAACACAATTACTAACAAATTCTAGGCAATGTGCCAGGTACAGATATGAAACACATAGGCCCTGTCCCCAAAATGCAAAATATGTTGTGTGGATTTTGAATTTCTAATCCTCTTAAAATAACATCTCTAAGTATTTTATTTGGCAAAATTCGTCTTAGAAAGTGGGGCATTTATTTAATCAAGAAAATGATACAGGTCTTCACAGCATTGCCTTGAATTACCACAGAGCTAGGTTTTACTTTTGAGAATGGATAATAACATTGTTTTTCTTTAAAATAAGGAATGGAAATTTATTTTGAGAATTTTTTTAGCTAAAATGTTCACAGTATCGATTTAAACTTTTATAAGATTATGAAAGAAAATTTTTTCAAGCATATGTATAATTGCACATGATCCATTAAAATATGCTAAAGAAACATTGAGATAATCTGCAAACATGCTTAATTATTAACTATACATATAATTTATATTGTTATTTTTCTACAAAGTATAACAATGTCAATTAATACTTGTATGAATAAATAAATTATTTTGTAAGGTAGATCTGTTTTGAATTGTGTTTCTACTACTTAATAGTGACCTTGAGAATCTAATTTATCTCTTTTAAGATAAATGTTCTTTTGTTATCTGTGGCTAAAAGATTATAATTGGCCATATATAAAAATTCTGTTTCAAAATAGAAACTTTTCCTTTCATAAAATAATGCATGTAAGATACTTACAAAGAGCAATAATTTATGGATATGTATTATATATGTTGAAGACATACACACATATATTTACTTTTTTGTATTATAAAACTGATTTAGAGCAATCCTTAAAACAAATACTGAACAAAAAATAAAATTACTAGATTGGAGATTCACTTCTGCATTTGGTGAGTTTTTATATTACTAACCTTCCAACAGATAGCAAATAAAAGTCTAGAAAATATTTTTAAATTATTTGCTGTAATTGAAGATTGAAAAAAAATGCAGAAAAGAAATGAGAAGGCAAATAAAAATATTAAACAGAGAAATAGTAATGGGTGATATTTGTGTCCATGAAGGTGCATTTTCTCCATGAGGACACTTCTCACTCCACAAAACATGAGGCTGGTAAAACACAATAGAAAGTTCCAATTTAATTAGCTTTAGGAGTCAGAGGACAGGGTCCAGGACTGTCAGAGTGGCTGGAGAGTGAGGCAAAGCCTCTTCTCTGTCACAAAGACAAAATCCCATGAAGTGGAAAAACTCGAACACATGCGGCTAAACTCCATCCAAAAGCTTAGCTAGTCACTGAACTGTACATTTGTGGGGAAGACATTCACAGGCCCAGGGAAACATATCTGGTAACATTAAACACACATCGAGGGAAACTTCCCCAACCTATAATGGCCCTACCCCACAAAAAAATCTACAGCTAGCATCCTATTGATGCTTAACGCTGAAATATTGAACAGTTTCTTCTTAAGATGAGGAACAAAAGAAGATTATTTACTCTTACCACATTGGTTGAACAGGAAGAGAAATAAAGTCATACAGACAGAAAATGGAAAATGAGCCAGCCTATATAACAAAATCTATAAATTAATTGCTATAACTAATAAGTGAATTGAGCAAACAGCAGGATACAAAGTCTATGTCACCATAAATAATTGAAAAATGTAATCATTACAATATATGTATAGCAGCATTTAAAAACATAATAAATGTATTGGAATTTAACAAAGATTATACATGACTTTTTTTCCTGTAAACACTATAATACTGCTAAGAGAAATCGATGACAAGTAAAGTAAATGAAATCATATACCATGTTCATGAAGTCAGAGCTTTTACCAGCTGGTCTAGTGCCTCCTCCTTCCCGCTACCCACCACTGGAATCCTCAGGAAAGGCAGGTGTTTCCAGCTGTATAGTCTCCAGCCTCTGACTCAGAACCACTCATGCACCTCCTCCCTCCCCAATGGCTGGTTCCCAGACCCACTTCTGTCTAATTTTTTATTCAGTGCACCCACAATCATAATCCAGAGGCTTTTTTTTTTAATTTATTTTTTTACTGGAAACTGACATGCTGACGCTATGATAAAAAAGTAACTTGTAGAATAATAGTAAAATAATTTTTAAAATAACTAGCATACTTGAGGGCTTTATAATACTATTTTATTTAAAAAAAATACATATTTTTATTGAATTCAGAGAAGAAGGGAGAGGAAGAGAGAAATAGAAACCTCAATGATGAGAAAGAATCATTGATCGGCTGCCTCCTACAGGCCCCACACTGGAGATCAAGCCTGCAACCTGAGCGTGTGTCCTGACCGGGAATTGAATCATGACCTCCTGGTTTATAAGTCAACCCTCAATCACTGAGCCAAGCCAGCTAGGCTATAATACTAGATTTTTGATGTATAAGTATAAAAATTTTAAAAATATAGAGGTCCAGATATACAATCACATTTATTTTAGTCAATTAGTTTTTGACAAATTAATGGAATGAAGAAAGTCCTTTTGAAATTTTTATTATTTATTTATTGGGGTAACATTGGTTAATATAATTCTATAGATTTCATGTGTGCAATTCTGTAATACATCATCTATAGACTGTATTGTGTGTTCAGCACTCCAAGTCATATCTTTCATTACCATTTTTCCCCTATACACTCTTATTCCTTACCCACCTGTCTTTCCCTCTAATATCACCATATTGTTGTTTGTGTCTATAAGTCTTTTTGTTGTTGTTTTGTTCTGTTTTGCTTAATCCCTTCACCTTTTTCCCCCAACCCTGCAACCTCCCTCCCCTCTGACAGTTGTCAGTCTATTTCTATTTTGTTTTTTAGTTTCTTTTAGTCAATAGATTCCACGTATACATGAAATAATATGGTACTTGTATTTCTCTGCATTATGGTAAGTGAAATAAGTTAGTCAGAGAAAGACAAGAAAGTCCTTTAAAAGCTAATTGAATATTCATGTAGAAAAAAAGAGGTCAATATCTACCACCAGTATTTATTAGCAATAATTTGAGTTGTATCAGTGATGTAAATGTAAAAGCAAAACCTATAGCATTTTTAAAAGAAAAAAACTGATAAATGAAAAGAGAATGTCCTTAAGAACATGATAAACATAAAACATAGAGTGAAATATAAAAGCTAGAAAAGGAAAACTACTTTTCCTAAGAGTAGCATCAATAAGATGGCAGAATAAAGGTCAGCGATCATTTTCCAATGGAAACTCTAATTTGAAAAACACCCACAAGCCAAAATTTCTAACTGGGAACTTAAGGATACAGGTAAGAGGTTTTGACAACCTGGTGGAATTCTAGATAATGGAAAGAAAGTTTGAGGAGGCAGGTCTAGACCACCAATAGCAGGCATACCAACCACACAAACCTAGATTCAGCCCTATTCCCCTGTGGTGTCATCTCCAGGTTTGTGCTTCCATTATCCTGCCACCAGTCTTTCAGCTCTGGACCTGACAGGGACCACATCTACCTGAGTCACTGGTAACAAGATAAATTCTGGACTTAACTATGAGCCCAGAATCAGTCACATTTGTCTGGGAATCCAGTAGGAGCCATACCTGCCAAAGTCCCCAATAGCTGACTACTACCTGGACCTAGAACTATACCAGTCCACCTCCCTACAGCCCTTCCTATCTACTCATCTGGAGGCAATGCTATCCTCAAACAGACACAGCAGGAACCATACCTCCAATGTCTGATCCACTGACCATGCATCCAACTGTGGTCCTAGAGGCAGCTCTGGTGCTCCAATGACCTCATCAAAAGCTCCTCCAGCCTTCCCATGGACCTGGCTCCTGTCCCACCCAACAGCAGACCTGGCTCCAGCCATGCCATCTGCATCCCAACAGTGTACTCTCAGATACTGGCAGTGGCCTCCCCTGACATCAGCAAAGGAACTTAGTAAAGCTCCACTAATTTACCCTAAGAAAATAGAAATCTATGAACTTCTTGACAAAGAAGTCCAAGTAATTATTTTACAGAGTTTAAGAGCTACAAGAAAGCACAGATAGACAACTAAACAAAATTGGAAAAATAACACAAGAACAAAATAAATTATTTCTTCCATAAACAATTAAAAACCATAAAATAGGGGTCCTCAAACTTTTTAAACAGGGGGCCAGTTCACTGTCCCTCAGACCATTGGAGGGCCAGACTATAGTTTAAAAAAAAACTATGAACAAATTCCTATGCACACTGCACATATCTTATTTTGAAGTAAAAAAAAAACAAAACAAAACGGGAACAAATACAATATTTGTATTTGCATGTGGCCCACGGGCCATAGTATGAGGACCCCTGCCATAAACCATAAAGGGGAACCAAAAGGATAACCTGAAGCTAAAGAATACAGTGACTAAACGGAAAAACTCTATAAAGAATTTCAACAGCTGAATTAATCAAGCAGAAGAAAGTATCAGCAAACTTGAAAACAAGTAAATTGAAATTTACTAGTCAGAGAGAAAAATGAAAAAGAAAAAAATGAAAATAAGAAAAGGAAGCTTACAGAACTTAAGTTGTAGCATCAAGTGAACTGACACACATATTATGAAGTAGCAGAAAGAGGAGAGAGAGAAGGAGATAGAAATCTTATTTAATTGCCGGGAGCCGGTCCATCCTTGCTGTTTCAAAGGACCTGGCATATATGGCATACTGTTCTTAAAATGTTTGCTCACCTTCTTGGCACTATGTGTTTTAACCAAGGTCTCCTCTCTGAGAAAGGTTGTTTCCCCAGGTAGGGATTTTCCCCTGAAGTTAGGGAGGGAATAAAACCCCTCAATTAAGTGCCAGGCGGGTAATTAATCACTTTAACTACGAACAATCATACTTAAGCTACATAATCTTTACTCCCTGGAATGGAGATAAGAATCGCCCTAACCTTTGTAATAGAGATTGATAGGATTGAATCAACTGGTATAAATATAGATGTAACAAGACAGCAAGAGACAGAACTTAGGAGACAGAACCTAGGCACAGAACCTACACAGAATGTTCTCTAGAGACAGAAGAACTTCGCTGGAGAGAACATGGCAAAAGATCCTGGACTGAACCTGACTAGAACCTGGTGACTGAACCTGGCTAGAGAACCTGGACAGAACCTGGCTGGAGATCCTAAGCAGAACCTCTCTGGAGATCAAGACCAGAACTTGGCTGGAGATCCTGGCTAGGCTGCTGATCAACTGAACACTGTCTCCATGTCATTCCTTCTTCGCCGACTCGGTCTACGCCTTTGGGAACCCCTGGACCTGCTGGGGTAGGAACCCCGGCATTTAATGAAATAATGGTTGAAAATTTTCCAATTCTTAAGAGGGAAATGTATATCAAAATTAGTAAATCCAAATAGCCTCCAAATGAGTTAGATATAAAGAGGTCCACACTGAAACACATAATTTAATTAACCAGTTCTTCAAGTTGAAATGAAAAGACACAAAACAACAATGCAAAAGATTATGAAAGTAACATCTCACTTCTAAAGTTAAATATAAAAGAAAACACAGTATTGCAATATTGTGATGGTATTGCATAAATCACTTTTTATATGGTCTAAAAATAACAATAATTATAACCATAGAACATTTTAATAGGGACACAATGTAAAAAAAGTAAAATCTGACATCAATTACATGAAGTGTCTGAGTAGAATCAGGTGTAAAGTTTCCTTATGCAATTGAAGTTAGGTTGTTGTCCATTTAAAAACACTGTTACAGCTACAAAATTCGATGTGACTCCTAGCTGGTTTTGCTGAATCATTAAAGCATTAGCCCATGGGCTCAAGGGCTGAGGGTTCAATTCTGGTCAACAACCCATGGGATGTCATACCTGAGCTCTGCTTCTACAGAGGTCCTGTCAAGATTGAAAAGGAAGAGCGGGCCACTGCTGAAAAGGCTGTGACCAAGGAAGAATTTCAGGAAGAATGGACTGCCCCAGCTCCCGAGTTCACTGCTGCTCAGCCCGAGATCACAGCCTGGTGTAAAGGTGTGCAGGCACCCTCTGTGCCAACTCAGCAGTTCCCTACTGAAGGCCCACCACTGAAAACTGGTCTGCAGCCCCCACTGCTCAGGTCTCTGTATGGGTAGCAACAACCACTGAGTGGTCTTATGTTGTTTTTCCACAACAGACTCTTAACAGAATGGAAATAATGTTGATGGAAAATAAAGTTTCTAAAAAGAAAGAAAGAAAGAAAGACAGAAAGAAAGAAAGAAAGAAAGAAAGAAAGAAAGAAAGAAAGAAAGAAAGAAAGAAAGAAAGAAAGAAAGAAAGAGAAAAGAAACAGCTAATGAATGCATAACTAGAACAACAAATCTATGTTTCTCACTCTCTCTCTCTCTCTCTCTCTCTCTCTCTCTCTCTCTGTCTTTCATCTTTCAAATCAATAAATTAAAATAATTAAAAAAATAAAAAACTAGAAAAATAGTAAATCAGACATAGTACTTGATAAATACATAAGATAAATTTAGTTATAGATGTTGCTAAAAGATAGACTAATATATGATTATATGAAAAATGTTGACATTTATTGGTGAGATGTAATGGAAAAATAGGACTTTTTCTGTGTACATATTCAACCAAATTTCTCCACTAGTACGTTAAATATATTAAATTCTTAATATAGTATACTACAGAATTTAAATCTATAGTTTGAATTCCAATAGCACAAGAGTCCATCAATTTGAGTGGCAAAAGTCTAGAGTTTGCCCAGTCTCCTCCTCATCCATTATGCTCTGTACAAAAAGCCAGGGAGGGAAGCATTCTCTGATTCTCACTATGATCAGCTCTGCTTTTACAGTGGTGCAGAATTTTGATGTTCATTGCTCATGGCATCCTTCTTTGTTGTTGCTGGTCCTGATGCACATGGGCTGTCATCTTTGCAGACACCAAGCACCTTTTTACCTCTTTTCCCATTACAATGACCTGTGTCATTAAGATTTACCTCTAAATACCTGAAGTTAACTGCCCTCGCTCTCTCTTTCTCTCTCAGTGTGTTAATTCCAAGACTCTTTTCCCTATCTTAGCCGATAGTACAAATCACATTTTTTCTACAACTCTGCTTTATTAACGGTGGGTTATGAGACGTTAACATGTGTACATCAAATTTTGTGAATCACCATTAGAAAAATGTATTGGGCATGGAAAGTGATCAAATGGAAAAGAATATAATACCCCAGAGTGAGTAAGAGTAAAATCACTTTATGCAGTTTTTTCCTGTTAAATGATTCTCTCCAAAGAGATCCTGTGGCATATGCAAATCGTGGAATAATAACTCATATTTTCAGACCACTTAAATTGACATATTATTGTAATCATTACAAATGTATGAGTTAGGACTTTTTATTGAGCCCATTTTGCCCTCTGAGGAGGCAGAAACTAAGACATTGTAAATAACTTGCCTCAAGTCACAGTTCTAGTTGGTGATAGATCTGGGACTCAAATCTGTCCCAAACCAAACAATGTTCCTAGGCTCTGCCAACAACCTCACTGCCCCAGGACTCTAGGTGACAGTGAAAAAATCGGACAAGCGTGCAGTGAGAGTTAGAAAACTAGTCTGCCCTGAGCACCGGGAAGGTTGTTGCCTTGCCACAGGTCAGCCATAGTGTCATTTCTGACCTATACAATCTCTAGAATATAAATAACATAGACAAGGAGTTGACTCAATTATATTCCAAAACGCTGGAACATGTTAATGATATCTTTAAATTGTGGAATTTGCTTTTTAAAAAGTTTTTTTCATAATTTTTAACTTTCCTAAGATTAATATTTGAAAAGAAGTAGAACGTAAATGAAGGAATCACAGTACTCAAAGGTCTATTGTTTTTTCCTTGTCAGAAGATGATCACAACATTTTAACAAAGGAAATTGATTTTTACTTTAATTATAAGAAGGGAAAACAGGATAGAACCTGCAAGCATAGTAGCAATCATTTGCTTGGCAAAGATCCCTTCTAGCCATGATAGGCCAGTTTCCATTACACAATGTAAAAAACACGCAAAAGAAAACAAAACAAAAATACTTAACTCTGTCGTTCTGTATAGCTTTCAGATCTAGACAGATCCTAGAATGCTGTTGATTGACACCAGAGATTCAGACGGTTTTATCACTGCAAGTCATCATCATGTCAGAAATAGTCTAACACTAGAATGACTCCACGAATGACAAATGACAAACTTTCTACTTAGGTAGTGACATGGAAAATATGTAGTGAATAATTTGAGAAACACTTATTCGGACCTCCTGTGTATCAGGTATTCTTTTAAGTGAAGAAGAATTTTGCTTAATTTGCTACTGTAAATGATCCATAGACAAGTTTACTGTTTGTCCCTGACTAAACTATCTATAATAATAAATGCATAATATGCTAATTAGACCAGATGTCCTCTGTAGGACCTGCCAGACGAAGCTGGGGCTGCAAGGGAAGCCCAGGACCCCGGTGCCTGCCGGTGGCCCGAGGGAAGCCCGGGTCCTGGGTGCCAGAGCGAAGCTGGTGCCGGTAGCCAGGGGAAGGAAGGCATACTCTTGCATGAATTTTGTGCATCGGGCCTCTAGTAATTTAAATAATTAGGCACTCTACAAAAGAGCGAATAATATTTTAGCAGAAATCATAATTATATAACGTTAAAATAATTTAAGTATAAATAATAGGGAAAAGGAAATAAAATAGAAACATCATAATAGTAGGAATTACAAATAAAAGTGAGAAAATATCAGAGAGAGATTGTAAGATTAAGAAATTCAAATAAAGCAGTTCAAGGAGGGACAGTAGAAAGTATACCATTTGCATTCTGCTTATGCCTATTCATTCACTATTCCTTATTCTAGCCAATTGTGTGATAACTGCTATTACTTCACTGAAGAATATGCCATTAATTTCTTATTATATTTAAAAAATATAGATGCATAAATACTGCTGTTATTGGTAATAATAGCACACATTTACCTTGTACATATTGGGCAATGTGAAGCCACTTCACAAGCATTTGTATTTATAATTAATAATAGCCCTGAGGTTATTCTTTTGAAGTTCAGGATAAAAATGTGTGTGTGCTATAAATGTGTATTATATTCAAAGAAAAAAAGTGCTTATATATAATCAATAAATTGTATTTCATATATAATGTATTATGTCTAGTATCTATCACTGAAATATATTAACTTTTTATTTAAGTGTAAAAACAAAAATATATTTTTCTAAAATAAGGACAGCATTAAATACATTGTTTTAGCCCTTCTCAACCCTGAAATGTTACATACTTAACAGTTTTTATTCTACACAATCATAAAAGCATTATTAGAAACTAGCAGCCTGATGCACGAAATTCGTGCAAGAGTAGGCTTTCCTTCCCCCGGCTGCTGGCACTGGCTTCCCTCTGGCACTGGGTCCTGGGCTTCCCTCCGGCTGTCAGCAGGCACCCAGGACCCGGGCTTCAACTCACAGCCTCGGCTTCGTCCAGAAGGTCGTCTGGAAGGATGTCTGGACTAATTAGCACATTACCCTTTTATTATTATAGATGTTATTTTTATAAATATCTGTTTCAAGCAAGATAAATACTTGTATAATAGTAATCTTGTTTTAACACTTATGTAATCTATAGTAATAAAAGGGTAATATGCTAATTAGACTGGGAGACCTTCCAGGAGACCTTCCGGATGTTCTTCTGGACAAATCCATGGTGGCGGGGCTGAGGTAGAGGCAGTTAGAGGCCAAGAGGGGAGAGAAGTTGTGGGTGATCAGCTGGTGGGGGGTGGGGCCATTGGGGGTAAGAATACCAGCAATGGGGCCAGTTGGGGGCAAGCAGGCCATCGGTGGTGGTCAGTTGGAGGTGATCAGGACAGTGGGGGGGGCAGTTTAGAGTGAGCAGGCCAGCAGGGAGACAGGTGGGGCACGCAGGCCAGTGGGAAGGGAAAGTGGGGGCGAGCAGGCCAGCAGGGGGGCAGTTGGAGGTGATGAGGCTGGCTGGGGGGGGCATTTGGGGGTGAGCAGGCCGTCAGGCAGAGTGGTTAGGGGCAATCAGGCAGGCAGGCAGGCAGGTGAGCAGTTAGGAGCCAGCAGTCCCAGATTGCGAGAGGGATGTCCGACTTCCGGTTTAGGCCTGATCCCTATAAACTGGCAGTAGGACATCCTTCAAGGGGTCCCAGGTAGGAGAGGGTACAGGCTGGGCTGAGGAACACCCCCTCCCCCAGGCACGAATTTCGTGCACCGAGCTATTAGTCCTAATTATAAGAGATGAAATATTTTAAATTAAATAAAAAAAATAAGCAAAACCTTAAGGATAGCTTTTACAAGCATTTAAAAAGAACAGAGTGACTTATCAGAATGTGGAATAAAAGTTTTCTACCATTTCCTCCCAAAGAACACAGGTTTAGCCAATCACCACCCTTGAGAGACCTTTGTGAAAGTCCAGTGGAGAATTCTAGCACACAATTGCAGCAAAAAGTTCAAGATTGAACACATTTAAAAGAGTAAGGGGAACAGTTTCCCTCTACCTGTGTTACCTTTATCATAAAATCACACAGAGAACTTGGCCCGGATTTCTCCTGCAGGGAAAAGTGAGAGTGCATCTGGCTCCTCCAGCTGAGCAGGATGCTGTCAAAGATACCCACCTCTTTCTCACCCCAATCAGGAGACTGAGTGTGTTGCACAAGGGGGGTATGGAGAGGGGCTGGAAGAACAGCAGACAGGGCTCTCAGAGACCATCACTAGTAAAATCAGGCAGATCCTAACTGGGTTGCAGACTCTGTCAGTAAGCCTATCTAACAAGAGCTGCTGGAGGCATACTGCCCATGGACCCCACCAATGGGCCAATAGGTATTATCAATGCTCCTCTCACTCAAACCACTGCCACCTCCCCCAACTTCATTGCTGGCTTCCTGAGGACACTGTCCACAGCAGTGGGAGCAGGCTTTGTAGACAGCTAGTGAACACTGACAGAACACCCGTCTAAATCTGCCCAACTCTGTGGAACTAGAAGAAATCACATAAAAGTATGCATCCAGCACTCCCTAGAGAAAAGGGAAGCTGTCAGCTCTCAGCTTGGCTTTGCAGCATGGAGAGAATGCATGCACTCTTAAGAACATCCCACAAGAGGAAACAACAAGTGTGCAGCATTGTAGCCATAAAAAAAAGGTGTGAGAAAATATCAGAATCCCTAACAGGGCTGATGAAAGGTGTTAATTCTCAAAAGCCAGTCAATAAAGACTAGAAGAGGTGACTAACTGGTTCTTCCAATGTGATATGGATATGACCCCAAAAGCACAGACAACAAAATAAAAAATAAACAAGTGGAACTACATCAGATTGAAAATATTCTTCACAGCAAAAGAAAAAAAAACAAAATAAAGAAGCAAACTCCATGGTGAAACTAAGATGGCGGCATAGGTAAACACTAAAATTGCTGCCTCCCACAACAACTTCAAAAATACAACGAAAAGACAAAACGGACATCATCCAGAACTACAGGAAGGCTGGCGGAGTGGAAATTCTACAACTAGAAGGAAAGAGAAAAGCACATTGAGGGTCAGGAGCTGCGGAAGTAAAGTGCAAAGGTACGGAGGCTCGAGAGTGCGCGGAAAAGGGCTGGTACCTGAGGACACGGCTGTCTTTTTGAATCTTTAGGGAGTCACAAGCTCCTGACTGCTCTGAACTCTTGTTCCGGGAAGTCTCTGGGGACCCAGGACTCATACAGGGAGAAACTGGACTGTCTGGCAGCAGGCAGAACTCTGAACTTGAGAGCAGCTTTCCCTCAGAGGTGCTTGCAGCAATTATCGGGACACTGAGATGCGTGGCCCCTTAGGGCAGGGCTGAGGATCCGCCATAGCTGCTTGCTCTGCCCTTTGATTCCCTGAGACCCCGCCCCACCCTGGCTGCAGCAGAGGCTTTTGCATATGAATGCCCCGGCCCTTTGCAACCTGAAAATTACCTAACAAATTGCAGCTGTGACAGACAGACCCAGAACTTCCAAGGCCCCACAGCAGCTTGCATTGCTTCACAGCTGGCCCTCATCAGGGCACCTCCAAACTCCAAAAAATGAAGGGGAATCTGCAGTTCTCTTCGTAGCTCCTGCTGGGTAACCTCAGGCAGAGGCTAAATTAGCACCTCCTTAGATCCAGGAGCTACTGTACCCAGTGGTCAGAGGGGGACCATCCGGATTACAACTCCTCAGATCCATAAGGGACACACTCAGGGGGCAGACTCAGTGAGCACCAAAGCCCCACTGAAGCAAATCTTGCCCCAGAAGGGTGTCTTCAGCACAGAAGTTCTCCCACTGCAGACACAGCTGATTCTCACAGCCAATTGGCCTGGAGGTCAATTCCTCCCAGTGATCCTACAACAATCAAGGCATAACTACAACAAGACTGTGCACAAAGCCCACAAGGGGGTGCACCAAGAGTGTCCACCTCAGGTAACTGGGGAGGCTAAGCTACTGGGCCCTACAGGACACCTAGCACACAAAACCACTTTACCAACACGGAAGCATAAAAAATGCAGAGACAAAGAAACAGGTCACAAATGACAGAAATGGAGGAAAGCAAACAACTGGATTTAGAGTTCAAAACCACGTTTATAAGGTTTTTCAAAAATTTTATGGAAACCGCCGATAAATTTAGTGAGACCCTGGAGGACATGAAAAAGACCAACAAGAAATTAAGCATACACTGACTGAAATAAAGAATAATATACAGAGATCCAACAGCAGACAATAGGATCCCAAGAATCAAGTCAAAGATTTGAAATACAAAGAGACAAAAAATACCCAACCGAAAAAGAAAAAAGATTCCAAAAATATGAAGATAGTGTAAGGAGCCTCTGGGACAACTTCAAGTGTACCAACCTCAGAATTATAGGGGTACCAGAAGAAGAGAGAGGGCAAGATATTGAAAACGTATTTGAAGAAATAATGACAAGAAACTTCCCCTACCTGGTCAAAGAAATAGATTTACAAGTCCAGGAAGTGCAGAGAACCCCAAACAAAAGAAATCCAAAGAGGACCACACCAAGACACATCATAATTAAAATGCCAAGAGCAAAAGACAAAGAGAGAATCTTAAAAGCAGTAAGAGAAAGATAGTCAGTTACCTACAAGGGAATACCCATATGACTGTCAGCTGATTTCTCAACAAAAACCATGCAGGCCAGAAGAGAGTGGCAAGAAATATTCAAAGAGATGAATAGCAAGAACCTACAACCAAGATTACTTTATCCAGCAAAGCTATCATTCAGAATAGAAGGTCAGATAAAGAGCTTCACAGATAAGAAAAAGCTAAAGGAGTTCATCACCACCAAACCAGCATTATATGAAATGCTGAAAGGTATTCTTTAAGAAGAGGAAGAAGAAAAAGGAACTCTTACCATTTGCCACAGCATGGATGGAACTGGAGAGTGGATAAATATCACATAATCTCACTCATTTATGGAATATAATGAACAACATAAACTGATGAACAAGGACTGATCCAGAGACGGAGAGGCATTGATTGGACTGTTGGGCCTTGGAGGGAAGGTAGGGGAGGGTGGGGGTAAGGGGGAAAGATCAACCAAAGGACTTATATGCAAGCATATAGGCCTAACCAATGGACACGGACAACAGGGGGGTGAGGGCATGGGTGGGGGGCGGGGGTAGGGGGTAACGTGGGAAAAAAAAAAAAAGAAGCAAACTCCAGAAAGATAGAAAATATTTGCAAATCATCCTATATAATAAGAGAGGGATATGCTAATTAGCCCTGATATGCTAATTAGTCATGACCAGTATGCAAATTGACCATCACTCCAACACACAAGATGGCCGCCCCCATATGGTCAAAGATGGCTGCCTCCATGTGGCCACAAGATGGTTGGCAGGGGAGCTCAGTTGGGGGCAACCAGGCCTGCAGGGGAGGGCAGTTGGGGGCAACCAGCCTGCAGGAGAGGGCAGTTGGGGGCAACGGGGCCTAGAAGGGAGGGCAGTAACGGGTGACAGGGCTGGCAGGGGAGAGCAGTTTGGGGGTGACTGGGCCTGCAAGGGAGGGAAGTTAGGGGTGACTAGGCCAGCAGGGGAGGGCAGTTAGGGGCGATTGGGCCAGCAGGGAAACAGTTAGGCATCAATCAGGCTGGCAGGGGAGTGGTTAGGGGGTGATCAGGCTGGCAGGCATAAGCTGTTAAGGGCAATCAGGTAGGCAGGCAGGTGAGCAGTTGGGAGCTAGCAGTCCCAGGGATTGGGCCTAAATGG
This sequence comes from Myotis daubentonii, assembly GCF_963259705.1. Classification (NCBI taxonomy): domain Eukaryota; kingdom Metazoa; phylum Chordata; class Mammalia; order Chiroptera; family Vespertilionidae; genus Myotis; species Myotis daubentonii. The sequence goes on along the minus strand of NC_081841.1, from coordinate 142,596,635 downwards.
GCAGTTGGACATCCCTCGAGGGGTCCCAGATTGGAGAGGGTGAAGGCTGGGCTGAGGGACACCCCTCCCCCAGTGCACGAATTTTGTGCACTGGGCCTCTAGTTCTATATAATAAATAGGTAATAGGCTAATTAACCATCACTCCAACACACAAGATGGCCGCTCCCATGTGGACACAAGATGGCCTGCAGGAGAGGGCAGTTAGGGGCTACCAGGCCAGCAGGGGAGGGCAGTTGGGGGCAATTGGGCCAGAAGGGGAGCAGTTAGGCATCGATCAGGCTGGCAGGGGAGTGGTTCGGGGTGATCAGGCTGGCAGGCAGAAGCAGTTAGGGACAATCAGGCAGGTAGGCAGGTTAGTGGTTGGGAGCCAGCAGTTCTGGATTGTGAGAGGGATGTCCATTTAGGGCAGTTGGACATCCCTCAAATGGTCCCAGATTGGAGAGGGTGCAGGTTGGGCTGAGGGACACACTCCCCACCTGTGCACCAATATCGTGCACCAGGCCTTTAGTATATCAGGTAAGAGATAACACCCAAGTACATAGGAAACTCACACAACTCAATAGAAAAGAAAAAAAAAATAATCCAATTAAAGTATGGGAGGAGATCTGAGTAGACATTTTTCCAAAGAACACCTACATACAATGGCCAAAAGGTATATGTAAAGATGCTCAACATCACTAGTCATCAGGGAAATACAACTCAAAACCATAAGGAGATAGCACCTCACATCTGATAAAATGAGTATTATCAGAGAGCAACAGATACAAAGTGTTGGTGAGGATGTGGAGAAAGGGAACCCTGTGGACTGTTGGTGGGGATGTAAATTGATAAATCCACTAAGGAAAACAGTATGGAGTTTTCTCAATAAATTAAAAAAAGAACTACCATATGGTCTAGCAATTCCACTTCTAAACATACATCTGAAGATACGAAATCAATATCTCAAAGAGGTATCTCCAGAGCAGTGTTCATTGCAGCGTTGTTTATGATAGTCAAAACATGAAAAACCTAATTGTCCATCAATGAATGAATAAATTGATTAATAAATATTGTATATATCTGTATGTATATATGTATAATTCAGTCATGAAAAAAGAAGAAACCCTGCCATTTGTGCAATAGCGGTAAAGCTTGAGAGCATTATGCTAAGTGAAATAAGACAGAAAAAGACAAATACTGTGTGATCTCACTTTCATGTGGAATATAAAAAAGCAAAACTCATGTGAACAGACAGTAGAATGGTAGTTATCAGCTGCTAAAGGACAGGGAAACTGGGAAGATACTGCCAAAGTGTACATCTTTTAAGTTAAAAGATGAATATGTTCTGGAGATCTAGTGTACAGAATGGTGAATATAATTGAAAATACTGCATTATATATTTGACAGTTGCTAAGAGAGTGGATCTTATAAGGTCTCCATACACACATACAAAAGTAAGTAATAATTGGGGTAATAGAGGTGCTCTGCAGATATCTCTTTGAGATATGGATTTCATATCTTCAGATGTATGTTTAGAAGTGGAATTGCTATCACCTCTATCACCCCAATGATTACTTACTTTTGTATGTGTGTAATTTTTTATGGTAATCATTTCACATTATATTTGTGTATCAAACCATCATATTGTACACCTTAGACCTATGCAATATTATATATAAACTACATCACATTAAAGCTGGAAAGGAGAACTTAAAATAGAAACAATGTGAATAGATGAATAAAACTTGAAGAAAAAAAATAGAGAGAAATTATTAGTACCATATTTTCCCTCTGCCAAAAACAGTGAAGATGTAAAGAAATGTTTAGTACCTATGTACTATTAATTTGTTAACAACAGGTCAGGTATTAGAATTGATCCATTGATCAAATGTAGACATTGAAATCTTAACCACTGTAAGCTACAAGTCTAAGTCCCTTAGGAAATTTAAATAACCTGTTTGAACAATATTTTTCTATCGAAAAAGAAGCCTCTTAATTTAAAGAAAGTGTCTAAATTTTTGTAATTAATTATTTTATTTGTATAAAATAATACTACTTTTAAAATTATAACATGGTAAAAGTGCTCTAATTCCATCTTTATTTAAAAATGTAATGATCTGTTGTCTTATCTGATATTCAGTATTTACAAATACATACTAAGAACCAGCAACACTTCAATTTGACAGTTCTACTCATATAAAATAGTTTTTGTCATAACCTTCTAAATAACCATCTAGAATCACCACAGCAGAAATGTAAACAACATAGAGAAACACAAACCAAGTCATAAACCGACACCACACTGAATAACACTAACTCAAACATATTATTTTTATTCATTTGTTAAACATTTGCTAAATTTTACCAGGATCCAGGGTTGTAGATATACAGGTGGCCAGGTGGCCTTACTTCTGCTTATTGTTTTAGATCATTTTGCTATTAAAATGTTAAATTAATGCTTTGATTTTGAAAAATATCTTAGCCATTGAGAGGAGAGTGAAAATAATAGATACCCTAATTTTTAATAGTATATTTTTCAAGTTATATAGCATGTATTACCTGTCATAAATTTGTGAGGGGTGTGAGTAAATGCAGTCTGGATTCCAAATTATTCATATAATAAGTGTCTCTGAGTGAAGGTCCTGGGTATCTACATTTGAATCAAACACCCCAAGAGGTTATTAACAAACATTGCTTTGAGCACTGTTTTGACCATTGTTTGAGAACCAATGTTTTGTTCAAAGTAGTACTCAAAGGTACATATATGTTACTAAAATAAGAGAGGAAGTAAAAAGAAAATCGCCCCAATTAAATTTCAAATAAAATGATAACTCAGTATTCTTTGTTATTTAGAATGAATAGAACTAAGGTTAATCAGTTTTATGTTTTGATATTTTTGTATTTCTATTTTATTTTTGTGTGGTTACAGGTAAAACTTAAGAGGTTGGCAAAGTCATATCATGTACTCCAAGAAGGCAGTGAATGATTCTACAGAATTTTTTTTTTAAAATCACTTAAAATATATTGTATTTGCTTTCATTACTAAAGAATTCTATGATTTTTTTTTCAAATGTTTAGGTTGTGTTGTGCTTATAATATTGAGGGGTATTGATTTTAGGAGTGTCTGAGTATTTTGGTCAGACTACTCTGAAATGTGTTAGTGTAATTTGCCCTTCAAATAAGTTTGCCATATGTGTCTTTTCTGCTTTTGTCAGTAAATGCTATCTTCATATTTAAATACATGTTCTCTTTTCCTGGGCTCACTGCTAGACTATTTTTCTCCCCTCCTAGTGTACTCCAGTATGTTGTTATGACTAAATTTTAGCTTATGGGATGCCAGTCAAGTGGATGTTCCACTTCATGAATTAACTCATTAAAGATTTTCATGCACACACTCTCATGCTCTTGTTCTTGTTTAGCTCTCTGTTTGCAATCAATATCCAGGGTAACCTTGCAATCCAAGCCTATGGCTCTCTACGACTGTGGAGAAAAGCAACCCGCTGTCATAAGCATCCATAAAATACTGGTAAATGAGCAAGAAATGCACTTCTATTTTTCTTGAGACATTATATAATTAAGATTATGCTTATTGTGTCTAGTTTACTTATATACACACAAACATTATTAGAAGTTCATGCATCATATAACATTTTATTTTCAATAGCCTGTATTAAAACATATTTCCTAATGTTTACAGTTTACACAGTATTTCTCATAACGAAATTTAGGTTAATGAAACTGTAATATGGAGCTTTTTTTTTTTTTATCCACAGGGATATAGAAATCCGGAAGAAGCACCAGCCCAAAATATACAGTAAAAACAAGCTGAATGAATTGCGAGTCTGCAGCTTTTCTGAACATATCAGGTTTCTGAGGTGGTAGGGCAAGCACTTGACACAAAATCTAAGAAGATACTGGTGGTGCCCACTGGGAGAAATGAAACTAGAGCCCTCATTTAACCAGGGCAGATTTTCCTAGACACCAGAGAAAAGAGTTCAGGTTGGGTGGCTGGTGAATAAGTAGAGACAATGTTCACTGGAAAAGAAAATGAAGCTCTCGGAGCCTGAAAATATAGGGGGAGTACATATCATCACATAGCCTTTCTCTAAAGCCCCGCTAGGCACTCACAGAAAGTCTGGTAGAGCCCCGGAGTAATCTTCCTCATGGCACGTAAACTGCAAGAGGAGAAAAGAAGCTACTGTGATGGGGCAATGAAATTCCACGAAACGTCTTTCCCATATGTCCCCCATGGAACAAAGGCTATCTGGTCAAAGTTGACAAAAACTGTAACCCATAGGGTACTGGTGGGCAAAGAATCTAAACAGACACTTCTTCCAACAGGACATACAGATGGCCAACAGACTATGAAAGGATCCTCTTTGTCACTAATCATCAGAGAAATGCAAATTAGAAACACAAGGAACCCCTGGACCAGTAGCTCAGTTGGGTGGAGCTTTGTCCAGTACATCAAAAGACGGTGGGTTTGATTTCTGGTCAGGACACATACCTTGGTTGCTGGTTCAATCCCTGATCAGGGTACATAGAGGAGGCAACCAATTGATATTTCTCTCTTCTCTCTCTCTCTCTCTCTCTCTCTCTCTCTCTCTCTCTCTCTCCCCCCACCCTTCCCTCTCTCTAAAGAAATCTATAAACTGTTCAACATTACAGTCATTACAGAAATGCAAATAAAAACCACAGTGAGATACCACTTTACTCCCACCATGATAGCTGCAATACATTTAAGAAATAAAAAATAAAAATAGAAATAACAAATGTTAACAAGGATATAAAGAAATTGGAACTGCAGTAGATTAAAATTTGAAACTGGAACTAGCGGGTTAGGTAAATTGTACAGCGCCTTTGGTAAACAGTCTACTGTTCTTCAATAAGTCAAACATAGACTTGACATGTGAACCTGAAATTTTACTCTTAGATATATACCCAAAATAATTAAAAACATATTTTTACTCAAAAGCTCATAATCTAACTTCAGTTTATGAGTGTCCACCACACAACTCTGTTGAGACATAATGACAACTTTGAATATTGCCAGAGAAATTTTAAAAAGTATGTGCCCTCTTATGACTCATCTAGAAAATTGCCAGAAGCCAATTCCAGCATGTCATAACTTCAAGAGTTTCATCAAAAGGTTGATGGAACTTGGGAACTCAACAAGGGCAGAGTCACGTATGTTGTCACTTATTGGGAATGGCTAAGGGCATTTCCCCAAACCTGAAAAGGGATGATTGTTTGCTGCCAGACATTTCAAGGCATCTTAATCTACATGTTATTGCCTCCTACTGGCCAAACACCTGAACAGCCGAAAGCTAATTTTTCCAATCTGACAATGCTTCTATATACAAAACCCTGACCCTCTGAAGTGTATATCTCTGTCTCGGCTCAGGACAATTTGTGTTAATAAAAAGCATGGGGTCCTGAGACTAGGAGATCTTAGTTCCTTTTAGCTAAGCTCCTCTGACCCCCAAATGCCTTCCAAAATTATGCTTCATCTCTGAACTCTTTAAGTTACACATAGCCTTTCTCCAGATTGCTGAACCTTTCTTAATGCTGGAACAAGAACCCTGGAAGAAAATATATGGCAAAACAGCACAGTTCTTTATTTCAATTTTCTTCCATTCCCATGATTTCTCCTTGTGTCTGCCTCTCCATGTCGTGCATGAGCCCCATGATTAGCTTTGGAAATCATCCTGAGTTTGCAAATGACAAAGCAAGTCCCCACACGTGGTCCATGAGGTGAATCACAGAACTGAGGACCAGAGGGTCACCCCTTGAACCATTGTGCTTGCTGGAGTCCCACTGATGGCATGGATGATGTGAAGAGAATTTGGTAAGATGCTCCTCTTCTCCTTCAAGGGATAAATCTGCTCATGCATGATTTCAGAAAGCTCTTTGGCCATTTCCCTGTACTGGCCTTCATTTCTTCCTGATACTGTAACTGTCCTTCTTTAATCAGATGTTCATTTACCACTAAGGCTTGATCACAAGCTTCCACAAATTGCCTGAAAACTCCTTTATGCAACTTCACTTTTTTTGTCAGGATATCTTTTTGTGTTTGTCAACTAAGAAAGCTGGGGCATATGCTAGTGGACCAGCACTGACCTGAACTCTCATGTTGCCCTGGAGCTTCAGCTGTGGTTTGATTATGTCCATTTAGCCCAGGAGCACAGCTGGGGAAGCCCATCATGTCAAAGGGGTTCTCTCAGTTCCATATGGTGTTGGTACATGATGAGTATTCAAAAGTTCATAGCAGCATTATTCATAATAGCAAAAAAAGTGGTAATAAGCCAGGCCAGTATGGCTCAGTGGTTGAACGTCAACCAATGAACCAGAACACCATGGTTCAATTCCCAGTCAAAGCACATGACCAGGTGGTGGGCTTAATCTCTAGAAGGGGGTGTGCAGGAGGCAGCTGACCAATGATTCTCTCTCATTAATGATGTTTCTATCTCTCTCTCCTTCTTTCTTCCTCTCTGAAATCAATAAAATATATTAAAAAATGAAAAGTAATTTAGAACTGATACATGCTATTATACACATAAACTTTGAGACCATTATTCGAAGTGAAAGAAGATAGCCACAAAGACCACATGCTGTATAAGTTTAGTTATAGAATATATTTTATTTATACAAATTATTGAAATAAAAATAAAATTTGCAAAATTTTATTTGTACAACATATCCAGACACTGGCAAATTTATAGAGACAGAAAGTAGATTAGTGTGATTGCTAACATGTATGGGATTTTGAGGGGCAGTGATAAAATTTCCAGAATTGGTTAATTATGATGGTTGAAAAATCTTGTAAATATGTTAAAAAACACTGAATTGTATACTTTAAAAGAGTAAATTTTATGCTATATAAATTGTATACCAATAGCAATAAAAAAAAGGGCATTGATATGTTAAATGAAAAAAAGGATGAACAAGGAAACATTGTATACAACACAGAACAAAATAAAGCTGGAATGGCTGTATGGATATCAGACAAAGTAGGCTCAGAAGAAAGAATATTGTTAGGCATAGAATAAAAATTACAAAATGACAAATGGGTCTATTATCCACTAATACATAGAATATATATTATTGTATACTAATATGTATTCTAATATGTATTCTAATATGTATTCTAATATGTATTCCCTCCCAAAGAATTTCTAATATGTAAAGCAAGAAATTACAGAAATGAAAGGAAAAATAAACAATGCACAAATATATTTCAACTAGTGACCCAGTGCACGGATTCATATACATTGAAAGGAAATTAATTAGAAGGAGGTCAGTGGGGTGGGACTGTGTCAAGACAGACTGGACAGGCCCTGGAGCCAAGCTCCCTCAGTTGGCTCCCCGGCTGGCTGAACCTGGGGTGGCACCATGGCTCAAAGGGCATCTGCGGAGTGAGCGGGGGTCCCTCCAGCAGGTAGGGTCCCTTGGCCTGGCCTGCAGGGATTGGGCCAAAACTGGCTCTCTGACATCCCCCAAGGGGTCCTGGAGTGCAAGAGGGCACTCTGCAAAGTTGCTATCATATAGAGTGTAGAACGCAAATGCAAGTGTGCAGTAACCAGATTTGGGGCTGACAGTGCCCAGCGACAATATAACCCAGGGCCAAGGATGGAATCGCATAGTCCTGCAAGGAATCAGGCTCCTTCCTCTCTGGTTTCAGGGTGCATCACCAAAGAACCACTGCTGCCAAGTCACTGCAGGTCTGCAGCTCCTGTGTTGAGTGTCTGCCCTCTGGTGGTCAGTGTGTGTCATTGGTACCAATGGGTGGACACAGCATATTAGAAATATATATATATATATATATATATATATATATATATATATACTAGGGGCCCGGTGCACGAAATTCGTGCACTGGGTGTGGGCTGGGCGGGGAGTGTCCCTCAGCCCAGCCTGCCCCCTCTCACATACTGAGAGCCCTCAGGCGTTGATCCCCATCACCCTCCAATCGCAGGATCTGCCCCTTGCCCAGGCCTGACGCCTCTGGCCTAGGCGTCCGGCCCGGGCAGCGGGGACCTGCAGTGGCAGCGGGGGGGCGCCGCGATCGCGCAGGCTCCGCCCCTGCCCAGGCCTAACGCCTCTGGCTGAGGCGTCCAACTCGGGCAGCGGGGACCCACAGCTGCAGCGGCCCCGCGATCGTGGGCTTCGCTTTAGGCCCAGGCAAGGGACCCCTAGCTCCCGGGACTGCCAGCTTCGACCATGCCCAGCTCCCATCGCTGGCTCCACCCCTACTTCCTGCTATCACTGGCCAGGGCGGCAAAGGCGCCTGATTCTCCGATCATGGCTGGGGGGCAGGGCAAAGGCGGCCCTGGGGCCGCCTTTGCCCTGCCCCCCAGCTCTTAGCTCCCCGCTGGGTTTCCGATCACTGTCAGTGGCAGGGGGCTTCTTCCTGCTTTCCCTTTCGCCTCCCTGCATTGTGCCTACATATGCAAATTAACCGCCATCTTGTTGGCAGTTAACTGCCAATCTTAGTTGGCAGTTAATTTGCATATAGCCCTGATTAGCCAATGAAAAGGGTAGCTCATACGCCAATTACCATTTTTCTCTTTTATTAGTGTTGATGATATAGATATAGATACAGATATAGATATAGATGTAGATATATAGATAGATAGATAGATACTTGACATTATTCTCCAAGTAATTAATGAAACAAGTAGGCAGAACATCAATAATATATGGATTTCACAAAATGTAATATTAACCAACTTGGCCTAACTGCCTTTATACAAAACTTTACCCAACAGCAGAATACACATTTCAATGTTCAAGGAATATTCAACAATATAGCCCATAGTTGGGCCCATAAAAGATAACTTCAAAAATTTAAGGTTGCAAAGACCATAACAAATTATAAAATATAGCTATAAATATCTGTAAAATCCTCAAATATTTCAATTTTATAAAACAAGATACTTCTAAATAACAGCTGTGTTAAAAAAAGAAATCTCTGAGGATATCACAATATATTTTGAATTGAATGACATTGAAACACAGAATAAAATATTTGTCAAATGCACCTAAAATAGTGCTTAGTAGACTATTTATAACATCAAGTTATTATAGTGGTGAAGAAGAAAGAGCTTACTTGTATCAGAAATGTAAATTTCTACCTTACCAATCAAAAGAAAAAAGAACAAATTAAAGCAAGCAGAGAAAAGAAAATAACTTTAGCAGCACAAGGCAGTGAAACTGGAAATAGAAAAACAATAGAGAATATCAGTGAAAACAAATGTTGTTTCTTTTATAAAAAGTTAATAAAAATGATACAGCTCCTGGCTACTGAACAAGACCCCAGGTCCCAGAGTCATTAAAATTATAACAAGAGAATACTATAAACAAGTATGTACATATAAAGTCAACAATTTAGATGAAATGGACCAATTTCTGAATAGACAAGAGCTACCAACATTCAATCAAGATAAACCTATTATGCCAAGAACATGCATCTGGGAAAAGATAGTTTCTTCAATAAAAGGTGTTGGAAAAACTGGATATAAACATTCAGAAGAATTAAATTGGATCCTTATTCACAATATATACAAAATTAAACTCAATAGGGTTTAAAGACTTAGACATAGACCTGGAACTATAAACGACTAAAGAAAATGATAGGTATAAAACCTTTTGACATTAGTCTAGGTAACGATTTTTTAGGTGCGACCTCAAGACATAAGTAACAATAACAAAACTTGACAAATAAGTTTGCATCAAAGTATAAAGTTTCTGCACAGCCAAAGAAGCAATCAACAGAGGAAAGATACAACTTACAGAATGGGAGAAAAATATTTAACTATATATTTAATAAAGGGTTAATATTCAAAATATGCAAAGAACTCAAGAAACCCAACAGCAATAAAATAAATAGCCTGATATAAAAATGGGCAATGGATTTTAAAAGACATTTATCAAAAGAAGACATACAAATGACGAACAAGTGCATGAAAAGTGCTCTACATAATTAATCATCAAGGAAATGCAAATCAAAATCATAATGAAATATAACTTCAGACCTGGAAGAATGGATATTATAAAAAAAAGCAGCAGATAACAAGTGCTGGTGAGAAGGATGTGGGGAAAAGGGAACCTTTGAACACTGGTGGTTGCAATACATTGGTGCACCCACTATGGAACAGTATGGAGGTTCCTCAAAAAATGAACAATAGAACTACCATATGGCCAAGCAATCCCACTTCTAGATCTGTATCAGAACAAAACAAAACACTAATTTGAAAAAAATATATGCATTCTTATATTAATTGCAGCATTATTTACAATAGCTAAGATATGGAAACAACCTAAATATCCACCCATGAATGAATAAAGTGTGGTGTATATAGCCCTAGCCGGTTTGGCTAGGTAGAAAGTCGACCTGTGGACCAAAGGGTCCCAGGTTCAGTTCAATTCTGGCCAAGGGCACATACCTTGCTTGCAGGATACTCTCTGGCCCAGGCCCTGGTCAGGACTTGTGCAGGAGGCAACCATTTGATGTGTTTCTCTCACATCGATATTTCTCTCTGTCTTTCTCTCTCTCCTCTAATATCCCTAAAAATCAATGGAAAAATATACTCAGGTGAGGATTAAAAACAACAACAAACAAACAAACAAACAAAAAAGCATAGTAAATATCCTTATAATAAAGAAGTAATATGCAAATTGACCATAATTCCCTTGCACAAGATGGCCACCCCCATGTCATCACAAGATGGCCACCCCCTCACCCTAGCAGGCTTGACTCAGTGGATAGAGTGTCAGCCTGCAGACTGAAGGGTCCCAGGTTTGATTCCAAACAAGGGCACATGCCTGGGTTGAGGCTCGATCCCCAGTGGGGTGTGCAGAAGGCAGCTGATCAGTGATTCTCTCTCATCATTGATGTTTCTACCTCTCTTTCCTTCTCTCTTCCTCTCTAAAATCAATAAAGAAATACATTTTTTAAAAAAATATGGCCGCCCCCATGTGGTCACAAGATGGCTGCGCCCATATCATCACAAGATGCCACCACAAGATGGCCAGCGGGGGGGGGGGGGGGGGGCAGTTGTGGGCAATCAGACCAGCAGAAAAGGGCAGTTGGAGGCAATTGGGCCTGCAGGGGGGGGGCAGTTAGGGCTGACCAGGCTGGCAGGGGAGGGCAGTTTGGGGCCATCGGCAGGCAGGGGGGGCAGTTGGAGGTGACCGGGCAGGCAGGGGAGGGCAGTTGAATATGATTGGGGCAGGAGGGGAGGAGTCAGGCATCAATCAGGATGGCAGAGGAGTAGTTAGGTGGCGATTAGGCTGGAAGGCAGAAGTGGTTAGGGGCAATTCGGCAGGCAGGCAGCAGACATCTTATCCCTAAACTGTCTGTCAGACATCCCCCAAGGGGTCCCAGATTGGAGAGGGTGCAGGCTGGGCGGAGAGACACCCCCTCAGTGCATGAATTTTATGCACCAGGCCTCTAGAAAATTATATATATACACAATGAAGTATTATTCAACTATAAAAGATGATAAAATCTTTCCATCTGTGAAGGTATTATTGCTAACTAAAATAAAGCATAGAAACAAAGTTAAATATCATATGACCTTTTATATATGGAATCTAAAAAAACAAAACAGAAAACATGGACAAAAACAAAACAAAAGACATACAAGCTCATAGATAAAGAGAACAGATTGGTGGTTGCCAGAGAGAAGCAGAGTTGAGGTTGAAGAAATAGGTAAACATTATTTATTTAGTTTCAATAAATTGATTAGTGTTTGAAAATAAACATGGGAGATCATAAAAGTAACAATAAAAGAAGAATGAGTCATTTAGATAAAGATAAGTGTCACCTTGTTCTCTGAGAGTAAAGAAATATATTTCTTATAACATATATATTCTCAAAGGAAGATGGAAAATCATTAATAATTAGTATCTGATGGCTTTATTTAATGTACAGAAACAAAATATACTGAGAGGTGATAGGAACACAAACTTTGAAATAATTTTTAATATTTTATAATTTCCAAATATGTTGGAAAAACTTAACAGTAAAATAGTTTTCAAAAGCAGTAATGTTTTATTTGAAAATATGATGAGCTTATTATTTTGAAATAGACCACCTCAGGAAGTTCCATAAAATTTTATAGCAATGGCCTACAGCTCAAAAACTAATACAGAAAAGATATAACATGGGATGTAATGTGCTTATTTTAGTAAAGAATTACTTAGAAAATATATCTTTGTATAGCACCTTTATTTATATAGAAAGCAATTTAAGAAAAATATTTTTAGAGCTAGTCCTTGAAAAAAGAAAATTGATCAATTGTATGCACAATTATATTGTACTAGAGGCCCAGTGCATGGATTCAGCCTGGCCTGTGGACATCCCCTGAGGGGTCCCAGATTGTGAGAGGGCCCAGACCAGCATGAGGGACCCCACTGGTGCACGATCAGGGCTGGGGAGGGACTGCTGGAGGTCTCTGGGGTGTAACCGACCCATGTTGCCCAGTCCCAATCAGGGCCAATTATGGCCAATCTGTCAGGAAGGGATGGCAGAAGGTTGGCTGGCTGGGGAGGGACCGCAGAAGGGATCCAGGGCGTGTCTGGTTTGTCTCACCCAGTCCTGATCACCTGGACCCCAGCAGCAAGCTAACCTGCTAGTCAGAGTGTCTGACACCTGGTGGTCAATGCATCATAGCTACCAGTCAAACAGTCACTTAGGCTTTTATATATATAGACTAGAGGCCCATTGCACGAAGATTTGCGCAATAGGCCTTCCTTCCCCTGGCTACCGGCACTGGTTTTCCTCCAGCAGCCATGACCCAGGCCTTTGGTCTGGCCGCAGTGAGGCTTGGCTTCTCCCCTCCGGCTGCAGCGAGGCTTGGCTTCTCCACCAAGCCTCTTCAGTCTTCAGTCTTTAGTCTTCAGTCTTCAGTCTTCGCTCCATGCCTGTGTATGCAAATCAACCACCATCTTTGTTAGGTTAATTTGCATAGTTGCTATGATTGGCTGGTGGGCATAGCAGAGTGACACCAATTTGCATGTTTCTCTTTTATTAGTGTAGATAGGCAATTATATTGTGTAAGTAATACTTTTTAAGATTGGAAGGAAGCAGTGTGAGTTTTGAATGATACATTTGTTGGGAAGAGAGGAATTAACTAGTTAACTCACACATTATCATTCATGTAGCATTTCAGTGACATTAAATAAAATAGATGCTATAGTAAATTAATTTTTATAGTGCTGGTGTTTGTAGTAAAATTGATGTCAATAGTGAATTAAATGAAATCAAAGTTCTGTTTTATGACTAATCTTATATTTACTAATCTTAAAGTAAACAAGAAAAATAGTATATAAACTGTGACCTCTGCATCATAATATTGAGAAATTTCTTCAACTCATTCATAGTTGAAGAAATGAGTGCATAAGTGGACTGTTTATGTTTCTGAGCACATACTTAGAAAGCATTTTGTTTTTATTGAATTTAAAATGAAATAAGAAAGCTCTGTCTTACCTACTTTGTTCAAGCTTATACTTTGCCTGATGATACTGGTGATGGATTATTAACACTACCCTCACAAATATGACACATTCTAGTCTTAGCTTAGCAACATGTGTAATGTGGGTTATTTAAGATATTACTGGACTATGCCATCAACACAACAACCACAGCTTTTAGTTATTTTATTTATTCAATATACCAGCAATGTAGTGTCACCTAACTGATTCAGAATGTTTTCTTGCAGTTGTGCTAAATAATCTTTCTCTTTCAAAAGCATTACCTTGTTAGCTAGTGGCTAAAATGGCCCCTATGTTCATATTTCACATTCAATTCTGTGGCCTTCTTGGAGAATTCGTTTCTTTGACTTCAGTTATGATTGGGCAAAGGACTATAGATTCAGAACTCAGAGGCTTACGGTAATAACTTTTCAAAGATCTGATAGTTATTGCAATACAGCACTCAATTTTTGTAATAAAATTTATAGAATACAATGGACATCATTTTCATGCTACCTAGTATTGAAAGCTACAGGGGGAGGCCAATATGGTTTTACATATCACTTTGAGATCTCTATAATAGTGTAAAACGTGCTATCTAATCAATATTGCACACTTATGTCGACTCTTGGATATCCATCTCAACTGTGGACAGTCCATATACCAAACAAAACACAAATTTTGGTCTACTTTTATTTGGAACAGGTATATATTTATGATACAACAACCTCAACTAGAAATGTTTAGATATATGCCCAGAAATGATGTGAAATTTTTAAACAAATCTGAAGAAATTTATTCTTCAAGGTCTTTTAGGTAAAAGAAAAACAAAACAAAACCAACAACAACAAAAGATAATTTTATCCCAAATATTAACTCATTCTGGTTAATTCTAACATAGGCTAACAATGTTTGATGTGTTGTTAAGAAAAGAAAGTCCAATAAAATTATTAATATCAGAGTTGAATAACTTTTAAAATTCCTTCTTATTATACTGAAATAATAAATAAACCCCAAACCTCAGTGGCTTAAAACAACACAGACATATTTATCTTGCTTCTGCTCCCTGTCCACTGTGGTTTGCCTAGGAGTTTACCTCCTATTTTGCTTCTCCAAGTAAACAATAAAACCCTATTACTTATAATAATTATACCAGTTGAACAATATATTTTTCCCAATCTTCCCAATAAACTTTCCATCATCTTACAACTTTTCTTTGTTTTCTTCTTCCAGGCTATAACCATTTCCTTAGAATACATACAGGTTGTGAATAAAATGAAATGGACCTTTTTACCACTCATCTGCCATTAATTTCCTGCCAGTGGAGAGTGGTCATTTATAAAGCCACAGTTTTCTAAATAATCAGCACTATTCTCCCCGGAGTTGCCAAAAGCAGCCTTTGAATTCAAAGACCATCTAGCAAAATCTTGCTTAGCTGTGAAAATAAGCCCGAGGATGCTCCACCAAGCATACAGCCAACTAGCGAAATCATTTACTATAATCCACAACAAAGAAGCTTTTAAATAGAAAAGCAACTGAGTTGGAAACTTTTCCTTATGAGCAATAGCAGCAGCAAGGCAAGGGCCAATAAATGAAAGGAGTAGGCACACTGGTTCATGGAACCAAAGTGGTGGGGCATTGTGATATGTAACAATGTAGCACCGGTGCTCATTTTCAAAGGTATATTTTGGAATATTGCCTGGAAATACTATTATTATCCAAAAGATACTCATGTGCTACTTCACTAGCAGTAAGAATTATTGACATCATTGAAAATGACAGCACAAATAGTAACTTAACACAGAAATACCTAAGCATGACGCTTTCTCTCTTGAGTGTGTGTGCTGTGAAATTGATACAAAACTGATTTTCATAGTTGACAGATTATTTTAAAGAAAGAAAGCTACATTTCCATTTTCAGCAAATGTACCATATGAAAATCATGATACATCCAGAAGTACAAATAATGACTAACATGCAGTTGGTAAAATAAATTCTATTGTAATAAATAAATACAAATTAAACAAACAATCCTATATAATAAAGAGGTAATATGCAAATTGACTATCACACCCTTGCACAAGATGGCCACCCCCATGTGGTCACAAGATGGCCTTCAGGGGAGGGCAGTTGTGGGCAATCAGGCCAGCAGGGGAGGGCAGTTGTGGGCAATCAGGCCAGCAGGGGAGGGCAGTTGAGGACAACCAGGCCTGCAGGTGAGGACAGTTATGCATCGATCAGGCTAGCAGGGGAGTGGTTAGGGGGTGATCAGGCTGGCAGGCAGAAGAGGTTAGGGGAAATCAGGCAGGTAGGCAGGTGAGCAGTTGGGAGCCAGCAGTCCTGGATTGTGAGAGGGATGTCTGACTGCCCGGCAGTCCCCCGAGGGGTCCCAGATTGGAGAGGGTGCAGGTTGGGCTGAGGGACACCCTCCCCTCTCCCAGTGCACAAAAAATTGCATGCCCCGGGCCTCTAGTAAATAAAAAAAAGTTTTCAGTTACTTTTGTTACCATGATAGTGGTGTTATTTGTGAGTAGAGAAAAAACAGAAAATATGACTTATTTTATTATGAAAAAATAAAACACAAAAGATAATTAAAAGAGATACATTCACTATTGGAAAGGCAATATAAAACAGTGACTAAGAGGCAGATTCCACATCAGAAAGACCATGTTTAAAGTTACAGGTTTTCTACTAACAAGGAAATGATTCATGTAAGTGACTCCACTTCTCCAAGCCTCAGCGTCTTGATCTGCTATGTGGGGTATTACTATATGGTTCATTATGGCTGAGTATTTAGTAAAATACTATAAATACAAAGCTAGCACTTGCTTGAAGAAAAGGCAGTGATATTTGTAATAGAACAGTATGACAGGATGGCCACTTAATTAGGGGTCTGTAAACCTTGGTTTATCCCAATTAGAACATGAACTTACCTTTTTCACTTAACTTCAAATACTTCATTTTCTTTCTCTATAAACTGAGAGATGAGAATAGGTAAATAAGAATATTTATTCATTCATTCATACACTTACACTGAGCACTTCCAGTGAGCTAATCACAGGGCATAATAAATACAAAGATGAATAAGGTAAAACATTAACATCCAGATATTAACTGTCCACTGAGGGAGTCAGAGAAGGAAGCAGCAGGACCATGCAGCAGAGTAACCATCTTCACAGAGTACGGATGGCACACAGAGAAGAGATGAACTAAAACTGCCAGAAAAAGTCAGAACTGGCTTAACTTGTGAATGCTACGTGTAGTGTACGTTAAGAAGTATGCATTTCTAATGTAGTTGTAGGAGAGAAAAGTTAAATTGATTTCCAGAAGGAAGAACAAATGCAAAGTCAGGGATGAGTGAATGTCACTGTTGAATTAGCAGGGCAATAGTGAGCTCAGTGCCACAACTGCTGAAGTGAGCAAGTCCAATCTGGTCTGGGGGTCTTCTCTGAGGAGGCTATGTGGGAAGCATTACCACTACTTCTAGATATGAGTTTCACATTAAGATTTGGGAAACTATTCATGAAGAACTGTGTGAAATGGTTGGATATGTAATAAAATCAGCTAACTCTTGGGGGACAAAAAGGAAGGAATTACAGAGGGTGGCCATGTTTCTCATCCTGTCAATTTTTTGAAAGGACTCTGGTTCTGCTCAAATATTGAGTCAGTAAAGTAAAACAGACGCTTGTTAAATGTTTGGAAGAGAAATTGTAGTCAGAAGGTTGGGCACAGTGTAAGGAGGCGAAATTACCCCTGGATCCATGGAGCATTGAGAAGCATCATATTTCCAGGTCACACGGCATAATCCAGAAGAGGGGCTATAAGAAAGAGAGAGGCTGATTTTGCAAGTACTGACATGATTACTGGTAACTGGGACAAAACTGTGAACACCAGGAAAAATGATAAATCAGAGCTCTGCTTTTCAAAATTCTTAACTCTAAAATTTCTTTAAATCCACTGATTTTTATCTCTTCTTCAAACAGGCAATCTAACAGTGGAACTAAAATAATTTGTTATATGAAAAAAGATATATTTAAGATAAGAGGTAGGAAAGGTATTTATATTATTAAGTTTCCCATTCTATCATAAACTTATAAGGGTTGACCTTGTAAGTCTGTTCTAAATAAACTCTCGTTTAAAAATCCAACTTTTCAGGTTTTTTATTCATTTCATCAGCCTCAAATCAAAATCAAGACATAGATTCTCCCCTTCACCTGAGATCCCAATTACTACTTATTCTCTCCTTCGAAGTGAGCATGATTGTGATGCTTAGCAATCTCAGTAATTAACATGCAGGAAGGAAGGTGAATTATTCTTAGATGTTCCTTCAAAAGGATGAAAATTTGTAATATATGTCTCATAATATTCTGAGAATTTGAAAACATCAGAACTATTTTTTCAAAGCCTAGAGACAGGAAAGTTGTGGTTTGGAAATTCAAAAGGAAGGTCTCTTTGAAGCACGTGATGGTTAGTGTAGGCATCATGCTGAACTAAACAAATTATTGGAAAACTATAATTTCCCACATGTTAAAACCACATGCCTTTGAATGCAATCACATACTAGATGTCAGGTAAGCAAAGTTCAACATAAAACAATATTTTTTACTTTTAGAAGGAAAATAAATCCCAGAATAAAAAACAAAGAAAAAAAGGAGAGGCTAGGAGCTTCCGTTGCAGGGGGCTTGGCCAGCCTGAAAATGGCCCTCAGCCTCTCACCCAGACTGGCCAGGCACCCCAGTGTGGACCCCCCAACCCTAAAGGGGGTGTGGCCAGCCTGAAAACAGCCATCAGCCCCTCAACCATGCTGGCCAGGCACCCCAGTGAGGACCCCCACCCTATTAGTACAGATATGCATAACCCATGGAGACAGTGGAGACAGACAGTAATGTGTTGAAGCCCTAGGGGCTGCAGGGGTTGAGTGTAGGGTGGAAGTAGCAAAGGGGGGGAGATAGGTAACACCTGTAACAGAGTCAACAATAAAAAACTTTTAAGAATATCTTTAATGACTTAATAACAAGTGATGTTTTTCCTGTATTTCCAAGTCTTGATGACCATTATATAAAGTCTTCCAACACTTAAACAAAAACAGTGTTAATGGTTTTTCACAGTTGACCAATTTTTATTGTAAATCTTCATCATAAAAATATTTATTAATAGTTTTTAATGGTAAGAATTTTAGTTTAAAACTTTTAAAATTATAATATATGTATGAAAAATTTTCTGGTCTCCATTTAATGAAGATAAGAAATTCAAGAGTGGTATCCTATCTAATAAAAGAGAAAAATGGTAATTGGCATACGACGATACCCTTTTCATTGGCTAATCAGGGCTATATGCAAATTAACTGCCAACTATGATTGGCAGTTAACTACCAACTATGATTGGCAGTTAACTGCCAACAAGATGGCGGTTAATTTGCATATGTAGGCACAATGCAGGGAGGCGAAAGGGAAAGCAGGAAGAAGCCCCCTGCCACTGACAGTGATCAGAAACCCAGGGGGGAGCTAAGAGCTGGGGGGCAGGGCCAAGGCGGCCCTGGGGTCGCCTTTGCCCTGCCCCCCAGCCATGATCAGAGAATCAGGTGCCTTTTCCGCCCTGGCCAGTGATAGCAGGAAGTAGGGGTGGAGCCAGCGATGGGAGCTGGGCAAGGTCGAAGCTGGCAGTCCCGGGAGCTAGGGGTCCCTTGCCTGGGCTTAAAGCGGAGCCCACGATCGCGGGGCCGCTGCAGCTGCGGGTCCCCGCTGCCTGGGCCGGACGCCTCAGCCAGAGGCGTTAGGCCTGGGCAGGGGCGGAGCCTGCAACCGCAGGGAGCTGGGGGTCCCCTGCCCAGGCCTGACACCTCTGCCGGAGGCCGCAGGCCTGGTCAAGGGGCCGATCCGGTGATTGGTGATCGGAGGGTGATGAGGGTCAACTCCTCTGGCCGAGGCATCAGGCCTGGGTGGGGGGCGGAGCCGGGGATTGGGGGGATGTGATGGTCCCCTTGCCCAGGCCTGAAGCCTGGGTCAGAGGCGTCAGGCTTGGGCGGGGGGTGGAGCAAGCGATCAGAGGGAGATGGGGGTCCCCTGCCCAGGCATGATTCCTGGGCCAGAGGCCTCAGCCCTGGGCGGGGTCAGAGCCACTGATCAGGGGGAGATGGGGGTCCCCTGTCCAAGCCTGACACCTCTGGCGGAGGCGTCAGGCCTGGGCAAGGGGCCGATCAGGCGATCGGAGGGTGATGGGGGTCTACGCCTCTGGTGGAGGCGTCAGGCCTGGGCAAGGGGCCGATCCTGTGATTGGAGGGTGATGGGGGTCAACGCCTGAGGGCTCCCAGTATGTGAGAGGGGGCAGGCTGGGCTGAGGGACACTCTCCTCCCCACACACACCCAGTGCACGAATTTCGTGCACCAGGCCCCTAGTAATTTTATAATTCACTCTGAATATTAATTTTTATATGAAATCATTAAAGTAAATTATTCATAATTGAGACAGAAATAGGATTTACCAAAATTAGGTTTAAAAATTAGATCAAGTCATATTTTTATGAAAAATGATTTTTTAAAATTCAATGCATGCAATGCTTCCTTCTAATAAGTATTCATTTATAAAATACTAGAGGCCCAGTGCACGAAATTTGTGCACTTGGAGTGGGTCCCTCAGTCTGGCCTGCACAATCAATCACCCCGCAGATAAAGGTCCCGCCGAACCACTGCAGCATTGCTGCCGGGTAGCCCGAGCCTCCCTCTGTGGGGCAATCATGGAGCCCCTCAATTGATCACCTCACTGGTGGTGGCCTGGGCCTCCCTCTGCAGGGCAATCATTGGGCAATGGCTGGTCCCTGACCAATCACATAACACCACCTTGGCTGGCCTGGTATCAGTGGGTGTCATAGCATGGTTGTCTGGATGGTCTTTCCACTGTTTGGCTGTTTGGTCAATTTACATATTATGCTTTTATTATTATAGACTAGAGGCCTGGTGCACAAAAATTTGTGCACTCCGGGGGGAAGGGGAGTCCCTCAGCCCGGCCTGTGCCCTCTCGCAGTCTGGGACCCCTCGGGAGATAATGCCCTGCTGGCTTAGGCCTGCTCCCGGGTGGCAGAGGGCAGGCCCAATCCCTAGGTGCCGCCCCTGGTCAGGCTCAGAGCAGGGCCGATTGGGGAGTTGGGGCGCTGCCCCGTCATGCACAGAGCAGGGCAGATTGGGAGGTTGTGATGCCACCCTCATTCACGCTCAGGGTAGGGCCAATTGGGGGGTTGGGGCACCATCCCCTGTCACACTCAAGGCAGGGTCGATGGGGAGTTTGCGCCGCCACCCCCTGTCACACACAGAGCAGGGGCAATCAGGGGGTTGGGGCGCTGCTCCCATCACACACAGAGCAGGGCTCATCAGGGGGTTGGGGCACCGCCCTCTATCACCCACAGAGCAGGGCCAATCAGGGTGTTGGGGCGCCGCCGCTCTCATACTCAGGGCAGGGCCGATGGGGAGGTTATGGCTCTACCCCATCACACACAGAGCAGGGCCCGTGGGGGGGGGGGGTTGGGGAGCTCCCCCCTATCAGGCACAGAGCAGGGCTGCTCAGGGGGTTGGGGCCCTGCCCCCTGTCACACACAGAGCTGCAGGGTGATCAGGGGGTTTGGGCACTGCCCCCTGTCACGCTGATCCCAGTGCCGGGAGGCATATTACCCTTTTACTATATAGGGTAGAGGCCTGGTGCATGTGTGGAGCCAGCTGGTTTGGCCTGAAGGGTGTCCTGGATCAGGGTGGGGGTCCCCACTGGGGTGCCTGGCCAGCCTGGGTGAGGGGCTGAGGGCTGTTTTCAGGCTGGGAGTGACTGAAGTTCCCAACCGCTCCTTTTATTCTTTTTCTTTTTTTTATTCTGAACCAGCTTTACCTTGAGGCTGGGCTCCAGCTCTTAGGCCTCCGCAGCTGAAAGTAGGTTTCTGGCCTTTGCTTACAATGTTGCGAATCTGCTGGCTGAAGTTCGGAGGTATTTGTTACAATGTTTCTTAAACTGCCGGCTCAGAGGCCTGCAGCCACAGGCGGGGAACGTTGGAGTCCTCTGTCACTGAAGCAAGCAAGCCTCATGTTAGTTTCAAGCTGCCTGGCTGCTGGCCGCCATCTTGGCTGACAGCTAATTTGCATATCTCGCTGATTAGCCAATGAAAAGGGTAGCAGTCATACACCAATTACCATGTTTCTCTTTTATTAGTGTAGAGAGCATTCTTCAATTTTTATTATTGAATTATTTTGACATCTGTAAAAAGCATTCTAGGTCGCAATCACAAGTTTCTGTTGGTTATTTTTTGTTTAATTTTAACTATGGAGGTATGGGATAATTTGAATTGTCAAAATATGAGAAATGTTCTGTATCATATACTAATAGTCTGAATTTATTTAAGAAATGAATAAATTGCCGAAACCGGTTTGGCTCAGTGGATAGAGCGTCGGCCTGCGGACTGAAGGGTCCCAGGTTCGGTTCCGGTCAAGGGCATGTACCTGGGTTGCGGGCACATCCCCAGTAGGAGATGTGCAGGAGGCAGCTGATCGATGTTTCTCTCTCATCGATGTTTCTAACTCTCTATCTCTCTCCCTTCCTCTCTGTAAAAAATCAATAAAATATATTTAAAAAAAAAAAGAAATGAATAAATTGATGCCATTGTATACTCGAACAGCTGCTTCTGCTGCCTGCTATATTTTACATTTTTAAATCCTCACCTGAGGATATGCTTATTGGTTTTAGAGATAGGGGAAAGGAAAGAAATAGAGTGAGAGAGAGAAAGAAATATCCATGTGAAAGAGAAACATTGATCTGTTGTCTTCCCTATGTGCTCGACCAGGGACTGAACCAGCAACTGAAATATGTTCCCTGGCTAGGAATTGAACCTGCAAAATTTGGGTGTATGGAATGATGCTCCAACAAACTAAGCCACTCTGCCAAGGCTGTAGGATTTTTTATATATATATATTTTATTGATTTTTTACAGAGAGGAAGGGCGAGGGATAGAGAGTTAGAAACATTGATGAGAGAGAAACATCAATCAGCTGCCTCCTGCACACTCCCTACTGAGGATGTGCCTGCAACCAAGGTACATGCCCTTGACCGGAATCGAACTTGGGACCCTTGAGTCTGCAGGCCAATTCTCTATCCACTGAGCCAAACCAGTTAGGGCGGGGCTGTAGGATTTTTTGTTCCCCATATTGATCATAATTTTTTAACTCTAGTTCTAAATTGTAATATCCTCACTCCTCTCTAGTGTCAGTCCACATAATCTATATATTCACTCTAGGAATTTTAAACTGACCTATCCAGCAGAAAACAAAATGTGATCTCCTGTACCACTTATATAGTGCCTTTTCCCTACCTAAACCTTGGGTTTTATTTTTTATTCCTCTAGTGCAGCGGTTCTCAACCTGTGGGTCGCGACCCCTTTGGGGGTAGAACGACCCTTTCACAGGGGTCGCCTAAGACCATCGGAAAACACATATATAATTACATATTGTTTTTGTGATTAATCACTATGCTTTAATTATGTTCAATCTGTAACAATGAAATTGGGGGGCACCACAACATGAGGAACAGTATTAAAGGGTCATGGCATTAGGAAGGTTGAGAACCACTGCTCTAGTGTGATGTGTGAGCACAAGGTCTGGCTCAAAGAAGATGCTCAAATGAAGTATATTATTAAAAAATTAATGAAAATCAGTAATAACATTGTCCTATTTATACAAGCATTGATCATTGGCAAAGGACTTGTAACAAGATCATATCATTGGATTTATATAAAACTAGAGACCCGATGCATGAATTTGTGCATGGGTGGGGTCCCTAGACCTGGCCTGTGATTAGGGCTGATCAGGGCCATCTTTCCCAGCCCCATTTGGGGCCACGCTGATCTGGGCCTGCCAAGAGGGGGAAGGAATGGGGGGAGGGACCACGGGAGGTTGGTTGGCTGAGGGATGTTGGCTGTGGGTGTGCACTGACCACCAGGGGCAGCTCTTGCATTGAGCATCTGTGCATGTCATAGTGACTGGTCGACTGTTCCAGTTGTTCGGTCAGTCACTTAGGCTTTTATATATAGAGAGATGTATAATTTAACTTGGTAAGTATTTGCATCTTTTTAAAATATATTTTATTGGTTTTTTACAGAGAGGAGGGGAGAGGGATAGAGCGTTAGAAACATCGATGAGAGAGAAATATAGATCAGCTGCCTCCTGAATACTCCCTACTGGGGATGTGCCCACAACCAAGGTACATGCCCTTGACCGGAATCGAACCTGGGACCCTTGAGTCTGCAGGCTGACGCTCTATCCACTGAGCCAAACTGGTTAGGGCAGTATTTGCATCTTGAACCAAATATATGATATTGCACGTCAAAATCTGTTGTTGTTTTTTGTCCAAACTAAAGTAGTTTTTGAGATTTTTGAAATTGCATATGTAGGTGATTTGTGCAAAACTCATTCTCTTTTATTGATTGGAATTTACTTAAATCAAAGCAAAATATTTAAGGAAGTAAATAGGCTTTTTAAAAGACATATTTCAAATCTTTCCTCATGCAGCCAATAGAAATAGGTAGAGAGGGTGACTTTTTTGGGAGAGGAATAGCTGTTTTTAGGGCATAGGATATTAATTCACATTAGAAATAATTTTAGTTAGCTCCATATGCTAGCACAGAAAAAAAGGCTGGATGAAAGCAAGAGAGTGGTTATCAAAATAAATTTTAAAAAAAGAAAAATTACAAGATAGTGACCATAGTCTAATTTATATTTTTTATAACTTACAGATACAGGTGATTAAAATGCTCTGTATTCTAGTTTTCCAATTAAGTAACAAAGGAGTTTGTTCTGGAGTTTTTGTTTGAGTGTTGATGGAGTGTGTCTGTGGGTGTGTGTCTGTAATGGGTGATGGCCCAGCTTGTATTGGAGGGAGGAAAATGTAGGTTTTCAACCACAGTTCTGTACTACTCAGAGGCTTCCTCTGTAATGTTTTATTTCATTGAATTCAACCATATGACAAGGAAAGAGGAAAATACATTTGACAAATAAATATGATAAGTACATTTCTTATACAACACTAAGATTTTAGGTGTCTATATATATAAAAAAAGATAGTATTAGAGAATGTATACATTGGTTTCCCAATGACAAAAGAAATCTTAAGAGTTAACTGTAAGTGCACTCTCAAATCAGAAGACAGCCTAGGGAACATTTCAGCGATCTCCATACATCTGCCCTGAGTAACATGAAGGGCAGCAAGTTCTCTGAAACAGGGACGTATTTCCTTAGTCCCCTATGTCTTTGTACATCATGAATGATTACTTATATAAATAACTTTTTTTGGGCATAACTGGTTTAGCTCAGTGGATAGAGTGTTGGCCTGCGGACTGAAGGGTCCCAAGTTCGATTCCAGTCAAGGGCATGTACCTTGGTTGCGGGCACATCCCCAGTAGGGAGTGTGCAGGAGGCGGCTGATTGATGTTTCTCTCTCATCAATGTTTCTAACTCTCTATCTCTTTCCCTTCCTCTCTGTAAAAAATAAATAAAAAGATATATTAAAAAAATAACTTTTTTTCTTTTTTGGATTTAATCAGGATTGTGGTTCTTTAGTTCCCATTTTTATTAACTAAGTTCAGGTACCCAAACTAGCATAACGAATTTCCCTTTAGAGAGCAACCTTAGAGAGAATCAAGTTCTACCTCTCATTTACTGGAGCAAACTTTTGGCTGCAGCACACAACAAATGCAAAGCAAATGAGTAAATAGATACAGAAATAAAACAGCCACAACCAAGCAAAGCATAGCCTCTTGCCCCCAATTTCATGGGAAAAAGATCCCTGATTTCATTTGGTAGCTTGCTTGTAACGCTACAGTGCTGCTGCCCACGGCCAGCTGCTGTGTAATTGCTCTCTGCCTTTTGCTGAGGATGCCACAGAAAGATGGTGCATGCTAGTTGATATTTGCTGGTTTAGACTTTGCTCAACTGTGCACCTGTAATGGAGCACTTCTATTAAGGGGAGCAATATATTTTCAGTGAGTCCTTTGTGCTTTTTAACTGAATTCCCAGCACACTATAAAAGATGTAACATAACCGGATATTACGTATTTTAAAAGAAATGCATTGATACTCTATTATTCAGAAGATATTTTTGTACTGAACATTTCAATATTATATCTCAGTTGAAAGCACTTAGAAATGTTAATCAATCTGGCTTACTGATAAAATGGATGTGGCAAGTTGTTAGGGTGAATTAGTGATGAAGTCTGAGGAACTTTAAAGGGATATCTGCAAAATGATATCGAAAGGTTCTGAGATTTATTTCCCCCAACTCACCACCAGGCTGCCTTTGAAATTACCAATAATTTTCAGAATGAGGACTTATCACCATATTGTAGGCAAGAATGATGCTAGGAAATCAACTGATTATTTTCTTACAGAAGAGTGTGGCTAATACAATTTCAAAATAAGAGCCAATTGACAATCTCTTTGTTTGTTTGTTTGTTTTCCTATTTAATTTGTTTTCCCTTTTATTGAAAATATTGGGGTGACACTGTTTAACAAAATACACAGCTTTCAGGTGCACAATTCCACAACACATCACCTGTACACTGTATTGTGTGTGCACCAACCCAGGTCAGGTCTCCTTCTATCATCATTGGCCCCCTCTATACCTTTTAAAAGCAGCAGCAAGCCAGGAGTGAGAGGGCAGTGCCTTGTGATCTCAATAAAGCCTCTTATTTTAGCACAATGGAAAAGAATGAATATGAGCTTTTGAAATGGGTGTAGCTAATGTGCTGCTACATGCCATTGCCCCTTCTTACCACAGTATTTAGGATTGCCAGATTTAGTAAATAAAAATACAATATACCCAATAATTTCAGTTTCAGATAAGCAGCAATTAATACTTATATGTACTTTTCATTTAAATTTCATATCCCAAGTTTAACTTAAAGCTCTGTAGTTTATCTGGCAACTTTATGTAGAGTCAGTCCTTAAAGGCTTCCTCTAGAGCAGTGATGGCGAACCTTTTGAGCTCGGCGTGTCAGCATTTTGAAAAACCCTAACTTAACTCTGGTGCTGTGTCACATATAGAAATTTTTTGATATTTGCAACCATAGTAAAACAAAGACTTATATTTTTGATATTTATTTATATATTTAATGCCATTTAACAAAGAAAAATCAACCAAAAAAAATGAGTTCGCATGTCACCTCTGACATGCGTGTCATAGGTTCGCCATCACTGCAAAGCAACGATTTTCACCTGGTGTGCTGCAGGGATTTTTAAAACATGCAGTACCTCACTATTTAGTCAGGAACACTGGCCGCTTTTCTTTTAGATTGTCAAATAGAGAAATGACAACAGCCAATACAACAATAGCTGTCCAGTACGAATTAATCAAATTATAACTTGTTTTTTGTCAGATCAGCAAAAATATATTTTTCCGTGTGCCACAGAATTTTAGTAATTAGTTTATGTGTGCCATGAGATGAAAAAGGTTAAAAATCACTGATCTAAATTAATACTTGGTTCAGTTTTTTTTAGAAAACCATGACTGGGTTCTTTTGAAAAACTTTTGGCTTCCCTCTCAAACACCTTAGTTATGCTGAGAACTATTTAGCAAAAGAGCAAGCAATCATAATTTCAAAAGCGAGGTTTGTGTAGATATTACAGTGTTCTTCTTTAAGGCAGACATACAGCCTCTCACTCATGCATATGACAGTACATGAGTGACAGCTCATAGTTTAAGGGCTAAAATGACTTTGCAAATCTTGGCTCTGTCATTTAGTAACTAAATGACTTTGGGCAGGTAGCTGCACTCTTTCTGTTTCCTCATCTTGAAAACGGGGCTAATAAGAGTATCTACCTCATAGGGCTGGTTTTAGGTTTCAGTGTAATAATCTATGTAGTGTGCAGCACTAAAAACAGTATCTGCCAAATAGCAAGTGCTCAGTAAACACTGACTCATATGATAATCGCCTAGTAATATTGATAAAGTACGTTAACGCCATCAGTTACCATGAGAAGAAAAAATCACATTGGGTTTCTCCATCCCTGGATATGAAACTATTCTAAGAGCTTTTCCATGACATCATTGCAGTTTGTTTGCCCTGAAATGCTTCTCAGATATACTCTAGCCAAACGCCTCTTTTATTCCAGGAAGTTAACTGGATAAAAAAGGGAAGCTGCAGTAGTGTAGGGCACAGAACCTAAACCCAGGATGTCTAATTGTCAGTATTCAGTGAAGTGACAGTTTTAAAAGGTGAATTATGGGATCTTGGGTTTCTGATTCAGTGATTAAGTAGGAGCTGATTTTCTGCAAATGTGCCCACATGATGCTTGTGCCATTGTTCTGTGAAGGACACTGCATAGCAACGAGCTGAGAGGGCATCAGGACTTCAGGGAATGCAGGACGTTATAAGTGAAAACAATTTTATAATAACTTACCAGAATATGTTTAAAATGGATATATTTCATATTAAAAAAGAGAATTACTTGGTCTTCATATATAATGAATCAAAAACTCTTGTTTAAATATCTTACATGATAAAATACTAGGTAAAAGTAAAACCCAAAAGGTATCACTCTTTATTCTTTCATTTATCCCCATTACCTAATGCACTTTATTTTCAGAAAAGCAAATTAAATATTAATGAAAACAACAACAACAAAACTTACCTTACACTCTTCTCATAGTCTGTCTCCCTTTTTCCACTCATTCTTTCCCACTGATATATCAAATGGAATTATTTCCATTGTGTAGGAAATGTCCTGATAAAATAATTATAATTAAGGCTTATTTTAGATTAGGGTGTCATGATAGCTCTCTCTGAAAAAAAAGTGATATTTGGGCTAAAGAATATATAAAGGTTTTTAATTTTTAAAATGAGGTAGAAATGGGTAAAGGAAGAGATATTCATTTCATTTACTGTCATCATTTGCTTACAAATTTTGATGGATGATTATTTCAAGTTTATTTTATTTCCCTTTAAAGTCCTTCATAGTTAGCAGTAGCTTGCTGTGTGTCCTCTAATGAAGAATGCTTTAGAAACTTGATGATAAGAGGTGATGTCACATCACACTCTCTTTGTGGTAAAGATATATCTGTATTTTCTTTCACACTACGGCTGATTTACAGGAATTATTTTAGCCCCTGATCTCTTGCAAATCATTAGTTGTTATAATCCAGGAAGGGCTGTTAGTTATTTGTCCAATTAATGATGCCCAAGACAGTTCCTCAACATTTTTTCTATTTCAGAAGCATATGAACTATTTACACTTTGCTATGTGATTCCTATTATTTTTGAGGGGAAATAATTACATATTTAATCATATTAGATGAAATGACATTTAAAATGTCAATTGGTACACAATTTCTAGCATGTTTTTAAACCTTGCTATATCTTTCCTCTCTCAGATTTTGCTCAAACAGGTTTTTCTTGCCCACCTCTAACTCGCTATTACTTACCTGAAAGAATGGGCACTCCCTCTTACTCAGATGTGCTCTGCTCATTCTGTAAGCTCGTTAAAGCTGTACTCAACAAATTTACTCTAGTTAATGAGGAAACAAACCATTCCAGCCCTGTGGAAATTGTTCCCACTGTTCCCTTTATGCAGTTCTTTCCCTGGCCTCAATAGTTTCTTCACACATATGTGTTAATAGTACATATGTGTTAATAGTATTTAGGGGAAGACTCCTGGCAAATGTAACCTTCTCTCTGTACAACTTTCTCCTGGCACTTTGCCTTGAGAATTTTAGCTCCCTTAGTTTCCTCAAAACAATGAACTCTCTCTCAGTTCACTAGTCTTTTTTTACTTTGTCTGTCCTACCAAACTCCCACCCCCATTTCTCAGCTTGATAACCCTTCAAGTAGAAAGATAGGACTGTTGTGGGACTCATTTACTGCCTTTCTTTCAGGTAGCATTGTCCTTCACTGCTTGTTGTTCAAGTCTCAAAACCATTTTCTCATGTATATGTCTAATTTGTTGTTTGTTTAGGCGGGCAGTCTAAACCTGATTCCTATTAATAAGAGTTCCTCCTGGGAGTCAATGACTACACAATGTTTGTTCCCTTTAAGGATTTTTTTGAATTCTTTAACTTCCTAGGGCAAGAATCTAAGAAATTAAATAGAACAATTTTTGTAAAGCAAAACAGAAGGTTCAACTGTCTTGTGGGTCTGAGAAGGCAAAAATAAAACAAAGCAATAAACGGCTGTAGTTCAGTACACATCAGTGAAAAAGGGGTCTTAGTAAATGGTCCATATTCTAAGGTGGAAACCCCTGAAGGGTTATACCCCAGAAGCAGAAGCAAACCCAAGGCAGTAAAAGGTCTTATTAAAAATGTACCCCTGAGTAGGTCAGCTCATCTGATTGCTTATTTTTATTTGTCCACTCTATCTGTTTTTCAGAGCAAAGGGTGAAGCCTCTCTAGAAGATGCCATCATCCAGAGCCCCTGTAATGTTTCTTAAATAATATATAAGATCCAATAACATATTACCAAGTACACTAGGAAGAGGCCCAAGAAAATATTATGAAAAGATCTACATGTACACACAAGAACAATGAAATGATGGAGTTATTTGTGTTTATACACATAGGTTATAAACTAATTATGATTGATATATTCAAGAAAACTGATGCTAAAATAAGTAATTTAAGCAGGAAATTGGAATAAAAATAAAACAAAAATTATACAAACCCCAAAATTAAAGACTCAATGGACTAATTCAACAACATATTGAACAGAGGAGAAAGAGCATGCGTGAACTAGAAAATATTAAACATCTGAATAAAAAACACAAAGTAGAGCATAAGAGAACTTGGTCTAACAAAATTAAAAGGCCTAACAAACAAGTAGCTTTCATTTTAGAAATGAAAAGAGTTAGAGATTAGCCAAAGGACTTACATGCATATATGCATAACCCATGGGCACAGACAATAGTGCAGTGAAGGCCTGGGGGTGGGGTGAGACCAGGGTGAAGGGAGTAAATGGGGGAAAAAGGGGACATCTGAAACTCTTTCAACAATAAATATACATTTAAAAAAGATTACATGGGGCAAAAGCAACCAAAAAGGATACTATATCTGCCCACTTAGCAATCTGTGCTTTTCTGTAACTGAGTAGGTATACAATATGCATTTATTTTTGTCATATGTTTATATACTGCCTACTGAAATTAGTTATATAAAGTTCAAAGTTTAAGAACAAGGATGGAGTGAATCCTTAGGTTAGAAGTATATTTTGAAAACTGAGCCGGATAAAGAAAAATAAATTCACATCCAGAATATGATGTGAATATGATGGTTGTGTGGGATAGTTATTTTACAGCTATACTGAGAATTCTTTACCTTTAGGGACCTCAAGATGTCTGACTTAGACTCTTGGCCACCATAATAGCAGTGAGGTTCATGACATGCTGCTTAGGATTTGAAATTCCTCAGGAAATCCCTAAGACCAGATTTTTACTGGCGATTTTCACTCGGCATAATCGGTTAGGCAGCCTGGATTGACCAAAGAGGCATAAAGGACTCCACTGGGAACTTCTGCCTTGAGCTAAGATTCATTGCACAGAATTTGTGATTCAAACTGAAGGAGAAGTACATATGTCCATGTGTGAATAAAGGCACTAGTAAGCTTGCATCTGGATGTTTCTAAGAACTCTAACAATTGCCTGTACTTACTTTTTCTTGCTGTACCTTATCTTTTCCCTTTAAATAAAAACCTGAGGTTTGTATGCTCTATGGGTTCCTATGAATCCTTTCAAATATTTGAACTTGTGAAGTTCTTGTAATAGTTAAAAAATAAAACATTAAAAGTGAAGAGAAAAATAATTGTTAAACCCACCAATAAAAATGAAAGATAATAACCAATCCCTTGTCAGAAATAGTATACATAGAAGATGAATACTGTTTTTAATATTATGAAAAAACATTCCTCTCAGAATTTCATAGAGCAAATTTTTAAAATATACTTTTATTGACTTCAGAGAGGAAGAGAGAGGGAGAGAGAGATAGAAACATAGATGATGAGAGAGAATTATTGATCGACTGCCTCATGCACGTCTCCAACTGGGGATCAAGCCTGTGTCCTGATTGGGAATTTAACTGTGACCTCCTGGATCATAGGTCAAGGCTCAACCACTGAGACACTCCATCCAGGACAAATTGTTTTTAAAGTACTGAGTAAAGTGAAGACATTTTTAAATAAAAAGAGACAAAGTAATTTTCTCCACAATCATGTTAATAAATGTTTGACAATTTTGAGAAAGAAGAGTAAACCCAGGAAAATGTCATCAGTTAATAAAGGAGAAAAAGAGGGCGAGCACACACTGTATCACATACACCAATAAACCAAACTATTAATTATTTATAAGTGAATATCTTTACTTTGGAATATCAAGCAATATTGAGGTGAAAACAGTATACAACACTAAAGTTGTTCACTGTTAGAAAGCAGTTAGAAATCCTATCTAATAAAACAGAAAAATGGCAATTGGCGTACGACGATACCCTTTTCATTGGCTAATCAGGGCTATATGCAAATTAACTGCCAACTATGATTGGCAGTTAACTGCCAACTAAGATTGGCAGTTAACTGCCAACAAGATGGCGGTTAATTTGCATATGTAGGCACAATGCAGGGAGGCGAAAGGGAAAGCAGGAAGAAGCCCCCTGCCACTGACAGTGATCGGAAACCCAGGGGGGAGCTAAGAGCTGGGGGGCAGGGCAAAGGCGGCCCCCCCAGCCATGATCGGAGAATCAGGCGCCTTTTCCACCCTGGCCAGTGATAGCAGGAAGTAGGGGTGGAGCCAGCGATGGGAGCTGGGCACGGTCGAAGCTGGCAGTCCCAGGAGCTAGGGGTCCCTTGCCTGGGCCTAAAGCGAAGCCCACGATCGCATGGCCGCTGCAGCTGCAGGTCCCCTCTGCCCGGGCCGGACGCCTAGGCCAGAGGCATCAGGCCTGGGCAAGGGGCCGATCCTGCGATTGGAGGGTGATGGGGGTCAACGCCTGTGGGCTCCCAGTATGTGAGAGGGGGCAGGCTGGGCTGAGGGACACTCCCCCCCTACACACACACTCCCAGTGCACGAATTTCGTGCACCGGGCCCCTAGTATTAAATAACTTCCCTAACTGATTTGGCTCAGTGGATGGAGCGTTGCTGGTTTCACTGGGGCTGCTGGGAGACTGGACTCCATTGTCCCACTCCTTCCCACTCCTAAAGCTACCCTGAGCCCTGGGGCATGGAGCGGGAGGACGTGGGTCCAGACCCAGAGAGCTGAGGCGCCATGACTGCACTGTCCAGCCACGAGGGGGGAGAAGTTTGCCCTCGTCGCTGCAGCTGTGTAGTCTGAGCCGCTGACCCCGTGGGGAACTGAAAACCCAAGGTCCCTGGGCAAGCCGTGCTCGATGGGACAGACATGGAAGCACAAGTGAGATGTTTACTACCACTGGCCAAGGCGAATGGCTGGTTCGCCCGCAGTGCCCGCAGGGCCTTCAAGCTGCTGCAACGCAATGAGGAATTCCAAGCTGACAGGAGCTAGGTGCTGCGCCAGGAGATCGGGAGTCCGCAGAAGTCCGGCCAGCTGGGGGCTTTGCACCTTCAAGCTATGGCTCCGCTACCCGGTGTGTTACAGATCCAGGCGGATCAGACATCACCCAGCTGCCCACTGCCAAGGCGATCACCCAGCAGTGTGAGGGCTGCCCCGCGGACCTGGGAGTGTGAGATGGGACCTGGTGCTGTGTGATGGGGCTCCCGATGTCACTGACCTCCGTGATGTGGATGAGCATGTGTAGGCCCAGCTTCTCCTAGCCGCTCTGAACATCGCTGCACACGCCTTGAAGCCAAGATCTCCCTGGGCCGGGAGGTGACGCTGATCTACAGCTGCTTGTCTTCTGCTCCAGCGCGTGCTATGCCAAGCTTGGGGCACCAGCATCGAGGCCTCAGCTGCCTGTCAGGGTTATGACCCCCGAAGGCTTCCTCCCGGACCTGACGAAACCCCTGCTGGACCACTCTGCTGATCCAGAGCTCAACCGATTAGATGGTCCCACCCGCATCATTGTGCCATTTGTGACCCGTGGGGACCTGAGCTTCTATGGAATACCTGAATCTGATGGAGGAAAATATTATATCTTTATTTTCACTAATATAATTGAAATTTAGCTTTATTCCCAAATATGAATTCTAACAGTAAATCATGAACATAAAAGCAGTGCCTGTCACTTTCCCACCAAACCAAATCAAAATCAGTTCATTTTTATAGTAGGGTTGTTAGGGGAGGGGTGGGAGTAATCAGAAAATATTACTCATGGTCATCACTAATTGACATCATGGGACATCTTATAATTTGAGTTACTAATAAAAAAGACCATATAAACTACAAAAAGAAAAAAAAGAAAAAATTAAGTACACCAAAAGGAATAAAGATATGAATATTTTAAAATAACAAGATATTATGAAATATTATATTCATACATGAAATATTATAGCATTTGTATACTTAAACTATCTTTTTCCAGAAGTAAATGAATCATTGCTATTGTCTTAAAAAGTGATATTTTGAAAACTATGAATAACCATTAACATTGTCACAATGATAATTTATGCATCCAGAAACACATGTTTAAATACCTTGCAACTTTTCTATTTGATTGTCTTATTCTTATCGATTAGTCGGAGTTCTTTTTATTAACAGATAAGAGTTAATAAATGAATTCAGCAATGTAGTAGGGTACAAAATTAACATCCAGAAATCTATGGCTTTTTATATACCAACAATGAACCCACAGAAAGAGAAACTAGAAAACAATCTCATTTACCATTGAACCAAAAAAATTAAGATACCTAGGAATAAACTTAACTAAGGAGGTAAAATACCTGTACTCAGAAAACTACAGGACATTGAAAAAATAGATAAAGGAAGACATAAACAAATGGAAGAACATAGCCTGTTCATGGATTAGTAGAATCAACATCATTAAAATGTCCATACTACCCAAAGCAATTTATAAATTCAATGCAATCCCCATTAAACTACCAACGGCATATTTTACAGATCTAGAATAAACTCTCCAAAAATGCATCTGGAATAAAAAAAAGATCCCGAATAGCAACAGCAATCCTGAGAAATAGGAACCCTCATGCACTACTGGTGGGAATGCAAACTGGTGCAGCCACTGTGGAGAACAGTATGGAGTTTCCTCAAAGTTAAAAATGGAACTCCCATTTGGCCCAGTAATCCCACTTCTAGGAATATATCCCAAGAAACCAGAAACACCGATTAGAACGGATATAGTCACCCCTATGTTCATAGCAGCACAATTTGCAATAGCTAAGATTTGGAAACAGCCTAAGTACCCATCAGCAGATGAGTGGATTAAAAAATGGTGGTACATCTACACAATGAAATATTATGCTGCTATGAAAAAGAAGGAACTTTACCATTTGCAACAGCATGGATCGACCTGGAGAGCATTATGCTAAACAAAATAAGCCAGTCAGAGAAAGATAAATACCACATGATCTCACTCATATGTGGGATATAATGATCAACAGAAACGGATGAACAAAAATAGATCCAGGGACAAGGTAGCACTGAACAGACAGTCCAACCTCAGAAAGAAGGCAGGGGAGGGGTTAGAGAGCAATCAAAGGACTTTTATGCATAAATATTAGCATAACCGATGGATGCAAACACTGGGGAGGTGGGGGCTTGCCCTTGAGGGTGGGAGTGGCAGGAGGGAGGAGTCAATGGGCGATAAAGGAGACATATATAATACTTTAAACAAACAACAAAAGGAGGTATATGTGTTGTCAACATATTATTATGCATTTGCATATTTACATATTTAGAAATAATTTTGATAGATCTAGTTGTTAATTTTATGGTAAAGTTAATCATTATTTTCAATGTGGTTAACATTTTTCTTAAGTTAAAGAAAATATTTTTGCCTAAGATCATAAAAACTTTCATCCAGCATACCTATGGAAAGCCTTATAAATTATGAGCATTAAGTATTTTTCATAGTTTAGAGATACAATTTACCTGGAATCAATGTTAATCTATGTTGTGAGTTAATGGTTAAAATTATTTTGTTTTTAATAGATATTTCCTTGATCTAGCACAAATCTTTGGGGGGAAAAAATGAAACATCCATTTTCCACCTTATGGTTCTGCAAAATTGGTCACAAATCTAGTAATCTTTGATATTATAGGAGATTTTCTGTACTATAGCCTATTTGTCTCTACTGCCAATTCCTAATTATTTTAGCTTGATAACAATTTTCTTGCTATATGGTTGAATAAATCCTCTCAACTTGGTTCTTTCTCTTCCATATAAATTTAGAATTCTCTTGTTATTTTCCAGTAAAAACCAGATTTGGACTGTAACAACATTGAATCTATAGATAAATTTTGGAAGAATTAACCTATCCAGAATATTGAATGTTCTATTTCATTAAGATGTTATAGCCATTTGCTAATTTATTTCTCACTATTCTGAAAAATATTTTATATTTGTCTGTGCACAGTTCTTTTTGATCTTTAATAGGACAATTTCCTCAGTATTTTGTTGCTATTTTAAGTGATATTTTTATGAATTCAATTTCCCAATTATTTAATGTACTGTGTAGAAGCTCAACATTTAAGTATCAATATTACATACTCATTAACTTTCATTGTGTATATGCGCATTCATCAGATGTTCTATGCACAAAATTATGCCATGACAAAAACATTATTGAGACCAATAAGAATAGTTACTCAGGAATCATTATTCAGACAGAAATCCAAGTAATATTTCTGTTAGGAGACAAAGACAATGGATATTTATAATAAGGGGGACAATTATATCAAGAAAAGGAAGGTATTTTTAATGGAACGGATATATAACATAGTGATGTTAATTCTCAACAACACTTTTAATTTTCAGTCTATCAGCCATGTGTTTGATAGTCTCAATATCTGACATCTTGTTATCTTTGCAAACAATTCTTTGGGAAACAAGATTGCTTAGGCTATTTTGCCCTATTTTTAACATTCCAAGGTTTGAGGTATAACATGCAAGGCAGATCCTTGGCCTGGAAGTTCTGGAAGTTAATTTTATTTATTGGGGTGACACTGGTTAATAAATTATACACGTTTCAGCTGCACAATTCTATAACCCATCATCTGTGCACTGTACTGTGTGTTAACCAAGTCAAGGTTTTGTCCATCACCATTTATTCCCCCTCCCCCACCCTACCCAACCCTTCCCTGACAATCACCACCCTACTGTCCATGTCCATGTGTTTTCTGTCTTTGTTTTCTTTTAACTCTTTCTCTATTACCCCTTACCTAGCACCCCCCGCAACAGCTGTCAGCCTGGTCTCTTATTTATGAATCTATCTCTACTTTGCTTGTTATTCATTGGATTCCACATATGAGTGAAATCATATGGTACTTGTCTTTCTCTGACTGGCTTATTTCACTGAGAATAATGCTCTCCAGGTGCATTCATGCTGTTGCAAAGGGTAAGAATTTTTTTTCTTTTTTATGACTGACTAATATTCCATTATGTAAGTGTACTGTGGCTTTTTTTATCCACATCTACTAATGGACACTTGTTTGCTTCCACATCTTGGCTATTGTAAATAACACTGCAATGAACATAAGGGTGTATATATTCTTTCAAATTAGTGTTTTGGGTGGGCCATTTTTTTAATGACAGCAAGTTTAAATGGGACTCAGATATAAATTGGGATATGTTCCATTTCTCTTCTCTGGAAAAGTGTATAAGATTTACATAATTTCTTTCTTAAATGCAGATCATCTTGAAATCATCTTTGCTTAGTGTTTTTATTGTGTTTGTTTTTGTGAGGGGGATGTTTGTAATTAGAAATTCAATATTTTAATATTATCAGTGTTCATATTTCATATCTGAGAAAATAGTATTTTGTTAGATTTTATTTACATTTTCAATTAGTTTTAGATAATCATATAAACAATTAATTTTAGCTAAACATAATAACATTCTCTTACAAATTTGTTAATTTGAGAACTTATTTTTATAAATGATTATAATATTTTCTGTCTACTGTGTCATTAGTTTATCATAATGTAATATATATTTTATTTATCTGAGTTTTATTATTGCTTATTAAGTCAAACACAGAAAATCTGAGTTAATATTTCTTATTTTGGTGGTAAATTTGCCTATTTCGTCTCTTAGTTTTGTTAACTAATTATTACTTTATATGTTGAGAGGAGATTTCATTAGTTATATATAATTTTATAATTATTCATAGTGAACTCAAAATTTAACATTATGAGAAATTCTACTTACCATTTTTAGTAATTTTTCATATCTTTAAGTTTAATTTATCTGATTTATCTGGTATTAGTATACTTATGCAATATATCTTTAAAAATTTTTGTTTGCCTGTTATATTTTACCCCTTTCTATTTCAACTTTTTTTTTTAGAATATAAACATGTCTTCAGTAAACAATATGTATGTGTATATATATATGTATATATATATTTATGATTCTATTCAGCATAATATTTTTCTATTTGTTGAAATATTTAATCCATTTATAATTGTTATTGTTGTTTATATATTTATGCTTATCTGTCATGCTACCATTTGTTATACATTGCTCCTTTTTTTCTATTTTTATATAGTCTCAGTTGTATGAATTGAATAAGTATATTTCTCTCTTTAATTGGTTTGTTTGTTTTAAATATTTCACTTTCTATTATTTACCATAGAGATTTCAACTTGATTTGACATTTCAGAGTTAACATAAATTGTTTTATTGCTTCCTAGAAATGCAAATAACTTAAAGTCTTTATAATAGCATATCAATCTATATGTTATCATTGTTGTATATTTTAATTTGATATATATTTTAGACTCCCCAAATACATTGAAATTATTACTTTATATAGTTAACTTTTATTCACTATTTTTTAACCCAGACATTTAGACTTTCTATTGCTCTTCTTTTTTCCTACATATTTATACTTTCACTTGGGATCTTTTTTTTTGTCTATAAAGACATTTCTTTTAAAAATCTTTATTGTTGAAAATATTTCATATATCCTCCTTCTACCCCATTGACCTCTTTTAGCCCTCTCTGCCCTCCATCCTCCACCCCCAGGCCTTCACCACCCTATTGTCTGTATCCATGGGTTATGCATATATGCATATGAAAGACAACATTTTTAAAATTTTTATTTCCTTTAGTCTCTGTTGCTCTGGACAAATACTTTATAGTATTTTATTTTTTGTTTATTTCCTAAAAATATATTAATTTCATCTTTAACATTTTATTAGATTTAAAGTATAGAATTTTAGGTTGAAAGCACTTTCAAACTATCATTCCTTTATTTTTTGCACTTTCATTGTCATGATGAGACAGTTAGAGATAACATGTCTTCTCTTTGGCTGTTATTAAGGTTGTCTTTTTGTTACATTGGTTCTCAAATATGACTAGAGGTGGTTTTCTTTGTATTTATGCAGTTCATATTTTTGAAAACTGACAAATTATGACTCTAATTTCTTACATCTGTTTCTACCTCATTTTCTCTTTCTTAAAATACAAAATATTTGTATAATGTTTTCCATTATTTTTCATTGTATCTTTGTTTTTATTTTTTCTCTATGCTGTAGTCTGAATATATTCTTTTTTACCTATATTCTAATTTACAATTAAATCCAATTCTGCTTAGACAATCTTCCCCTATCCCAATTTTTAAGTTCTAAATTTTAGCTATTGCATTACTCAGTTCTATAAATTTAAAATATGCTCTCTACCAGAAATCACTCTTTTATAAGTCTCTTGGTCATTCACTGTGATTTTTAAAAAGGTATGTGCCTAACGACAACCTTAAATCAATCATTAAGTTAAAAAACTATTACATATCTCAAAAACACTACTAAGAAGATAAAAAGGTAAGTCAAAAGCAAGAAAAATACTTTTCCCCCAAAATTAACACCAAATTATATATCCAAAATGAAAAAAGTAAATTGTAGATAAATGTTTAAGGAAGGGGACAAGAGAGGGCTAGAAGGACTCAAAATGAGGACCCAGGGAATATCTGTAATAGTTTCAACAATAAAGGTAAACTTAAAAAAGAAAGAAAGAAAGAAATCCTGCAATATGTGACAATATGGATGAACTTTGAAGACATTATGCTGAGTGAAGTAAGCCAGTCACAGAAAGATATATATACTGCATGATTCAACTTATGTCAGGTGCCTAAAATTATCAAACTTACAGAAGCAGAGAGCAGAGCAGTGACTGCCAAGGGCAGAGGGCAGAGGTAAAGGAGAGTTGATAAACAACGTATATAAAGTTTAAGTTATGCAACATTAATAAGTTCTAAAAATCTGCCGCACAACATTATGTTTATGGTCAATAGTATTATATTATACACTTAAAATCTTTAAAAGGGGTAAATCTCAATTTAAGCTTTTCCCACAATAACATGAAAATGTTAAAGAAAAAAAGAAAATGAATATATAAGCCACAGTAGAATAAACATGTAAGAGATGATAAAATTTATTACTACTTGCATAAATTTAAATTAAAGCTAGGGACACTATTCTCTAGTAATTAGAATGACAAAAGTTAGACATTAACTGTATCGGTAAATTTTGGAGAAAGAATTCTCTTACACTGGTCACAGGCATATAAACTGTTACAATCATTTCAGAAACAATTTCATATTTTATGGAAAATTTATAGATGCTCATATTCAATAATCCATAGTTTAAGTATAGATTTTAGAGAGGTTTTACCATTTCTGCCCATGAAATTGCACAGAATATATTTATTTTAGTACTGCTTCTTTAAAAAAAAATGTGGAAATAATGTAAATGACCATTCAATCAAAAGGAATAAGTAATTATGCTATGTTCTGGGGTACCTCAGTTCCTCTCATATCAATTGCTAGCAACAGAATACGGAGTAGAATATAGATCCATCTAATTCTAGTGGAACACACCATCCTTTCTTCAAAAATATTTTCCACACTTCCACACAATTTTGTAAACCAGTCCAAAGCAAGAGGCTATCATGAGAAGCGACTATTCCTCTTTCCCTATCTGTCTGCACATCACTCTAAACAGGAAAATATATTACAGTTCCAACTCTTCACTCAAATGCTTATCTTCTATTCAGCTCTGGACACCCACTGACCCACTAAGGGTAGTCAGCCTCCCTTATGTTTCTCTTAGTAAGGCTGTTTTAATATGATGTTTTCATCTGCCAGCTTTTTTTTTTTTTTTCAAAAATCTTACCAGATAAGACATATGACCATCATACAGCCTGAGAGCAATGACACGTATTAGTCACATTTTAAGTCTGTGGTAGGTTAGAGGGATCAGAGAAAACCATGTGATGGAGTTTACTCTCTCTCCACTTCATTATTCTTCTTCATTTTCCTAGTAATTCTCATGGACTGTATTCATCTTTCCTTTTTCCCATGCATTGGTTCATTTTATTGGTCAACAGTATTGTATTGTATTGTACTGTACACTTATTGTATTATATAGATGAAGCTAAGGGATGAGGAGGAGTAACAGCAGAAGGTTTAATTTTTACCTTCATTTTTACCTTATAACCTTTCTTTTAATATCATAGACAGTTACTTGACCAGAAGTTTAAAAATGAGAGAGAGAGAGAGAGAGAGAGAGAGAGAGAGAGAGAGAGAGATTAAGAAGGGAATGGAGGTTAGTGTGTTCACAGTAAACAGTTTAATTTTGACATGGTGTGAAAGCAAGTTTCTTCTTGAACCCGGACATTCTTCTGAATACTGCCAACTACTATGCCAATTGTCAGAGCACTCACTACTCTATCTTGTCTACTGGCCCAAGTGTGGGAGCACAGTCTAATTCTTGGAGTACTTACTCCTAAATCCTGCTCACAATGCCAATTGTGAGAGCAAGCTTCTCTTTGAACCCTGCTCACTGTATTTAGTGTTGGAAGCACAGGTCCTTCATCCTGCTGACTATGCCAACTGCTGGGTCCAAGCCCTCTGCCAAGGGTGGACCTTCTTGAACATCGAGTGGTAGATGGAGAAGCCATGAGAAGTTGTGGGTATATAAGAGCATCTTTATTGTAGAAGCCAGTGGCCATGTAGCCATTGCTAACAAGGAGCCATTAGACAAAGCTGTTCTCCAAAATAAAGTCCTATACAGTAGGTAGCCGCACACTGGCTAGTTAACAATATGTCTTTTCCATACAGTAGTAGCCTCTGTCCCCACAGCCATTATCTGAGCAGCCGTGCACTGCCTCTAGACCACAGCCCCTCAGAGTAGCCGCATCTGCACTCACTCACTTTAGTAGCCTCAGTAACATACTTTGATACTACTTAGACAAGAGAGGCTTCTGCTAGAAAATAGTGACATCAATCTTTTGGGTTATAGATGCCTGCACAGTGTCTGCATCCTTGCACCTGTGTACAGTCCTTGGGCACTCTTATTAAGATTCCTATGCTCAGAGTGGCCTTGGACATCCAGGTACTTTGAACAAGGCTTCAATATTCCAAGTGGCTTACTCTGGCCTAGTTCCCTCACATGGCCAAGGAGTATGAGATGGAAGAAAGTAGAATAAGAATAATTCATAAAAAATGTATTCTAATTGCATCTGCTTCTCTGATCCCAGAGTGCGTGTGTATGTTTCTCTTCCGAGTCACTTGTATAATCACCGCTCATTAACTTTTGATGAAATTTTGCTAGATTCAATCTTTTTTGAAACACCTTTTGGAAATAGAGGTCCTCCCTTTCTTTTAACATGTTATATCTTCCAAAGAGATATTCCCCAAAAGAAAAAAAAATGTATATGAAATAATTTATTTGGAAAGAAGATTGTGGTGAAATGGGGTGTTTTGACTCCTGGCCCTATTTCATTTTATGAATTAAACACTCCAGCAAGGATGTGTTTGTAAGGCATATATAAAGTATCTGCTGAACAGCCTTTCCCCCCATCTGGGTCACTTCCTCATGCTGAATGCTGTGTTCATACACCAAAGCAACACAAAATACAGAAATCCATCTGGACTACACATAAGTTATACTGATTTGACACAACAAATTATTGTTTTTAGATATAATTCTTCATTTTTCATTTTTTTCCTGGGGGTTTATAGTCAGTGTATAGTATAATTTTGATTAAAAATGATGTAGGAAATACTTCAGAATACTGGTTCTTGTATTAATGTCTCAGATGACCAGCTATATTGACACAAGTTGCTTAAACCTTTCATACTCCAGGATTATTAATGCTAAAATTAAATTTTTGACTTGACTATTCTATATTTACTACAAAATTAACTATACATTTTCTTGCTTTATCTAATGTGGTTTCATGCTCAATTTTTACATTCAGTTTAGATATTGAGATTATAAAAATATGGTAATTTTCTATATATTAATTTAATTTTAAGTTAAAAATTTAATGGCTTACATGCAAACATTTATCTTAAATAGGAAAACATTCCTCATACAATTCATACATTTTTATTTTTATAGACTAGTATCTGATAATTATTTCATTATTCTCTTCATTGTATTCCATGATTTCCAAACTTTCAAGAAGTGAAATGCTATTTTATTTTTAAAGATCCAAATATAGGCATAAAAGTATTATGAAAACAATTTTTTAATCTTAATATGTAGTACTATGAATTTGATAATCTCTTAAGCAATTTACATGGAATTAAACAGAGAAAACTCTAGTAATATGATGATTAAAATGTGATGTTCTATAGCAGTAGAGAAATTCTTATTGTCTAAGTGATTTGGACACAGACCTCTGGTTTAATAGTTTTGAATTTCTTCATTACAAAATTATATGGCATCTCTATAATTTTTCTTTTTGGCACAGAGGACAGGTGTTCTACAGATGGCGAGGCAGTTGTGGTTTTATGGGATCTGCTCTCCCAAGCACATTAGTGTTTGTCATTCACAGGGGTCCTCTTTCTAGAGATGACAAATGCCTTCAAGCACATTTATTGTCCAAAAAAAAAAGAGCTTAGATTATGAGAAAAAGAAAAAACATGTTTAACTTTTAGTGTGTAAAGGAGAGGAGTGAAGTGAGTTTTCTGGCACAGTCTAGATACTGATTATATAAGAAAGTGGTTTCTTGATCACATATAATTTATGGAAAAGAGACTATGGTTGCAACATATACTAGTTTTAAGCCAGGATAAAACTATACCTAACCTAACCCAACCCAACCCAACAAAAAGGAAAAAGGCATGGACATCAACAGATAAAAGAGGTATCTGATGACAGTAACAGAAATAAGATGTTTGTAAAAATAATGAGAAATATTGAAATGAAATCTGCAATTCCATTTATCTGCTCACAAGACTACTTTGCAGAGCAAGCTTTGCCATCTCAGTGAGTGAGATCAATAGCACAGTTAACAAAATCCCGTGGGCAGTAGTAGTATGTGTAGAATAATTACTACAAAGCATTCCTCAGTGGTAAAGTTGCTTGTCTATGACAGATGAATCCAGGGAGTTTATTAGTTCTTTTTGTGTCCAAACCCCTGATCCTCTTTAGTTAATTGAAACTTTGATTAAACCCAGTTGATGTGGTAAGAGTAGCAGCATAACAATGTTTTACTAACAGTTTTAATTTAGATTTCATATTTTGTATCACATTATGAATATAACAATTTTGTTTGGGAAACAATTTGAAATATTAGATACCAATGCAATTTTTTTGAAATGTGGTTATTAGTACCCCAAAACTCTGGAAAATTACACAGGAAAATTATGCTGTAGAAAACCTGACTTTTAGATAATCTATTTTTTAGCAAGAGAAAGAACTAATACCTTTTATTTAACATTTAAATATGCAACTTTGTTTTCCTGATAAAATCTTTTATCTTAAAAATATTAGAAAACTAGTGAATTTATGTTTTGTAGAAGAAATGTAAATGTTGTTCATATTAGTGGTAAAAATAATCAGTACCATATCTAAATATCCACTAAAAAAAGCAAGCAAAACAGATGAACAAAAACAAAAAGAAGGATCAAAATTCTGTTTCTTCACAAAAACACTCAGTCTTTATTCTTTCTGAATAGTAAGCAGTCATTAAGTATTTATTTTGGTTACTGAAGAGATATCTTGAGCATAATTACAATCTAATTAAAAGAGGAAAATAAAATCTCACTAATAAGAAAAACTGTAATTTTTTTGGCAGTCTCTTAAATATAATCAGCATAAAAATCTGATGCCATGAGATTATTAAAGAAAATCAACAGTGAAGGAAATAATCATTGTCAAATTCAACTCAGTTTTTTCCTTATAATTTTTAAATCTTAAGAGACACATAGGATTAAAATTTTCAGCTTGGCAATTATAAGTTAAAAAAACAAAAGTAAATATATTT
The DNA here is from genome assembly GCF_963259705.1 of Myotis daubentonii. Classification (NCBI taxonomy): domain Eukaryota; kingdom Metazoa; phylum Chordata; class Mammalia; order Chiroptera; family Vespertilionidae; genus Myotis; species Myotis daubentonii. Next base: position 142,551,820 of record NC_081841.1, on the reverse strand, counting down.
GTATGTAAAGAATAAAATAATATTTAGGTAAATTAATAGTCTAAATTAAGCAATAAATAGGATTTGCTATGGATATATTTAATGTGGGCGGGAGCACAGGTATAAAAGCTGTAGTCTGTCATGTAATCTAAGCATACATTATGAAAATAAATAAAAATGTAATTCTCAACATATGATTTAAATAAATAATTAGCATTCTAATCATATTTATAATCAAAGATAGTATAACTAATTGTCATTTTAGTGCAAGCATCCATTTTCTTATGTTTAGTCCTCTCTTCAATTGTTCAGTATGTAATATTATGCAATCACTGACCCCAATCTCTTGTGTCTGGGCCTTTATTTATTGTTCAATATCTAATATCAAAGAAATAATCTCTGACTTCAATCTCCAGGTTTTCCTTTCAATTTTAGTGATAGAATGCAGCTTGTTGGTACGATACTGTTTACCTAATTAAAGACCGTGCATCTAATCAGAGTTAACCTGGAAAAGACATAGTTTTTATCCATCTGCAGGTTAACCTCTCCGAATGTTAATCAGCATGTGAAAGCATGGAGCACCAGTCCTAATTCAAAGTAGGTGATCCATGTGATCCATAAGCGTTACTTATTGGAATGTCTGTTTAATCTGAAATTTTATTTATAGGAAATTATATCATAGGTCACACAATTTTGAAAACCAGTCTACATGTACTTAATTGAACATTTCAAGTTTAATTACTAATCCTTCAAACATTAAAACATAATTATGTTAACATATGACAGCTAGGATTGATGGCTAAAACATAGCAGGTATTTATTATAAGAATAATACAAGGTAACCAGCATGATCAACCAAATATAAAATTATGTATTAAAATAGTGCTAAAATAAGGAGAAAAATAATTTTAAAGCCTGGATTTTCTATGAAGATTAAATAGCAAGTCAAAAACAATATTTCCCTGAAATCTAACTTTAATTTTTTTAGCTATTTTTAAATGCTCAAAATAAATCTAATGCACAGAACATTATTTTGAAGTTTTAAATGTAGTTAAAATTATTCTTTTTTAAATTAAATTTATTGGGGTGACATTACTCAACATGAACATATAGATTTCAGGTGTGGTTTTCTACTTTACAAGATTTGCATATTGCACTGTGCGTCCACCACCCAAAGTCAAATCTTCTTTCACAATATATTAGGATCCCCTTGCCATCTCAGCCCCTTCCCTCGGGCAACCACCACACTGCTGTTTGTGTTCACTAGTTTCCGTTTTATATCCCACATATGAGTGAAATCATATGGTTCTTAACATTTTCTGACTTATTTCACTTAGCATGATGTTCTCAAGGTCCATCCATATTGATGCAAATGGCACTATTTCACCCTTTCTTATGGCTGAATAGTATTCCGTTGTGTATATGTACCATATCTCTCTCCAATCCTCTATCACAGGACACTTTGGTTGTTTCCATGTCTTGGCCACTGTGAATAATACTGCAATAAATATATGGGTGCATATAGCTTTGAGAATACATGATTTTAAAGTTTTGGGTATATACGCAGGAGATGGATTTCTGGTAGTATGGTAGCTCTACTCTCAATTATTTTTAGTAATTACCAGACTGCTTTCCGTAGTAGTTGTACCAGTCTTTATTCCCATCAGCAGTGGATGAAGGTTCCCTTTTTCCACAATCTCTCCAACACTTGTCATTGCATGATTTGTTGATAATGGCCATTCTAACAGGTGCGGGGTGGTATCTCATTGTAGTTTTAATTGGCATTTCCCTAATTGCCAGTGAGGTTGAACATCTTTTCACATATTTATTGGCTGTTCATGTGTCTTCTTGGGAGAGGTGTATTTTCAGGTCCTCTGCCCACTTTTTGATTGGGTTGTTTGTTTATTTACTGTTGAGTTTTATGAGTTCTTTATATATTTTGGAAATTAAAACTTTGTTGGAGCTACTGTTTGCAAATATCATCTGGCATTTGTTGGCTGCCTCAGTTACTTTTGCTACGCAGAAGCTCTTTTGTTTGACATAGTCCTACTCATTTATTTTTGTCTATTCACCTTGCCTTTGGGGTCAAATTCATAGAATGTTTTCTATGTCCAAGGTCCATAAGTTTGGTATATATATTTTCTTCTAGTTACTTATTGTTTTGGGTCTTAGGTTTATTATTCATTTTGAATTAATTTTTAAACATGGAGACAAACTGTAATCCAGTTTCATTCATTTGTATGTGGCTTTCCATTGTCCTAGCACCATTTATTGAAGAGAGTGTCTTTAGTACATTTTGTGTTTTTGGCTCCTTTGTCGAAAATTATCTGTGATGGGGTTTTATAGCTGGGCTCCATTCTGTTCCATTGATCAGTGTGTCTGTTTCTCTGCCAATAACTTGCTGATTTTATTATTGTAGCTCTGTAATATAATTTGAAGTCAGGTAGTGTGATAACTCCAGCTTTGTTCTTTTTTCTCAGGATTACTTTGGCTATTTGGGCTCTTTTATGGTTCCATATAAATCTAATGATTTCTCATTCTATTTCTTTTTAGAAAATGACATTGTGATTTTGATGGGGATTGCATTAAATCTGTATATTGCTTTAGATAATATGGCCCTTGTAATTATGTTGATTCTTTCAATCCACGAACACAGAATATTTTTCCATTATGTCTTGTCTTTTTCAATGCTTTAATAATGCTTTCTAATTTTCAGTATGTAGATATTTCATGTTCTTTTGGTTGCAATTGTAAAAGGATTTTTTTTTAAAGTTTTATTGTTTGTATACAGGGAGGTAATGAACTTTCACATGTTGAGTTTGTATCCTGCAACTTTACTGTATTTGTTTATTATTGTTTCTAATAATTTTTGGTGGAGTCTTTAGGGTTTTTTATGTACAGAATCTGGTCATCTGCAAAAAGTGATAGTTTTTCTTCTTTCTTTCCTATTTGAATAGGTTTATTACTTTCTCTTGCTTTATTGCTCTGACTATGAGTCCTCAAATCCAATAAATAAACAGAACACCTCATTCCAAAGAGGCCTTCTCCAAGGCCCTTGATATTAAAATTGTCAAAAATTAATGACAAAGAAAAAATTCTCAAAGCAACCAAGGAAAAGAAGGTAACCTACCAAGGAAAACCCATCAGAATTTCATCTGACATTTCAACAGAATCTCTATAAGCCAGAAGAAAGTGGAACCAAATATTAAAACATTGAAAGAGACAAATTACCAGCCACAAGTAATATATCCAGCAAAATTATCCTTTAAATATGGATGAGATATAAAGATATTCCCAGACATAAAGAAGCTAAGGGATTTTATCACCAGAAAACCTCCATTGCAGGAAATACTCAAGGGAGTTATTCTACCTGAAACAAAGAACATAAGATCAAAAGACTACAAGTAAGATCACCAAACACCTTACAGTATTAACAGGGATAATTCGTGATAACTAAAACATAAAAGACGAGGGGCTTAAATGTCAGAACTGGCAAAGGAGGGTGAAGATTATATACACTCAAAAGAAAAAAAGAATGCTATGGTATATATGCAAGTTTCTTTTTTATAAACCTAATGGTAACTATGCAAAAAATCCCCAAACCAGGACAAAGTTTTTAAAAAAAGAGGAAAGGAGTATGGAATACCATCAAACAAAAACAACAGACATAAACACAAAGGAAAAGAACCAATGGAGGCACAGAGCTAGCAGAAAACAAAAGATAAAATGGGTACCGGAAATATTCATATATCAATAATTACCCTAAGTGTAAATGGTCTGAATTCACCTAGAAGAGGCACAAAGTAGCAGAGTATATCAAAAAACACAATCCAACCATATGCTGCCTACAAGCGATACATCTAAGCTGCAAAGACAAAGATAGATCAAAGTAAAAAGGTGGAAAACTATCCTCTAAGCAAATAACATCCACGAGAAGCAGGTATAACCATACTTATAACTCATAAAATAGATTTTAAAATAAGAAGAGACTAAGATGGATAGTTTATAATGATAGAGGGAAGTGTCCATCAAGAAAACACTCCCTAATGTATATGCACCAAACCAAGGAGCACCAAAATATGTAAAATAGCTACTCACAGAATGAAAGGGAGAAACATCAAAACACAATCATAGTTGGGGACCTTAATATACTCCATCGACAGCTCTAGGCAGATCAACCAACCAATAAAGCAATCAATAAAGATATGTCAGCCTTAAATTAAATACTAGACCAAATGGACATAATTGACATTTATAGAACTTTCATCCCAAAACATCAGATTAAACATTCTTCTCCATTGTACATGGATAGACCACATGTTGGATTACAAAACTAGCATCAACAAATTCTAGCAGATTGAAATTATACCAAACATATTCTTCAACAAGGATGCCTTGAAATTAGAAATCAACTGCAAAAAGGAAGTAAAGAAACCTGAAAATACATAGAGATTAAACTACCTATTACTAAAAATGACTGCACCAAAGATAAAATTAAAAATGAGATAAAAGATACATAGAGATAAATGAGAATGACAATAATTATTATTTAATAAGTAAAAATCATTTTAGATATAGAAACCTAAAAAAAATCAAATATGGTCATAAATATTAATAGTTAATATACAAAAAACACTGAAATTCAGATAAGTTAAGCTACTTTGCCAGAATATCTTAGGAATCTTTTCTTTGTTCAGAGCTATTTCTAATATTAGCAATATGAGTGTATTTTTTTTTAATTTTCTGAATAAAATAAACAAACAGTGATCAAGCAATCCTTATTTCATTTAATAATGGCCTCAAAGCAGAAGAGTAATGAAAGTGGCAACTCAGATATTCCAAAGAGCAATAAAGTTCCCCTCTTAAGTGAAAAGGTGAGTACAGTATAACAAGATATATTGAGAGAGAGCCAAACCACATTCACATAATTTTATTACAATACTAGAAGCCCAGTGCATGAAATTCGTGCAGGGGTTGGGGGGGTCCCCTCAGCACAGCCTGCACCATCTCTAATCTGGGACCCCTCTCACAATCCTGGACCACTGGCTCCTAATTGCTCACCTGCCTGCCTGCCTGGTTTCTCCTAACTGCCCTCCCCCTCCCCTGGACTGGTCACTGGTCACACCCAACTGCTCCCCCCCTGCTGGCCTGGTCACCTCCAACTGCCCCCCTTGCTGACTTGGACACCCCTCACACCCACCCCGTCAGCTTGGTCGCCCCACGCAGCCTGCTGTTCAGTCATTTGGTTGTCCCTCACTAAACTCACCCTGCCAGCCTAGTCACCCCATGCAGCCTGCTTGTTCAGTTGTTTGGTCATCCCTCACTAACCCTCCTGCTGACCTTGTCATAGGCAGCCATCTTGTGAGGATATGAGGGTTAATTTGCATATTACCTCTTTATTATTATATAGGATATTGCTCTAATTGTATTTTATTATTATTATTGCTACTTTCGTATTATGCCTAATTTATAAATCAAAAGTTATCATAAGTATGTATGTGCTGCTGTTGGGAAAGCGGTTCTTGAGTGTCATGGAGGAAAGCATTCTGGGAGACTAACGTTAGGGTTGAGGCTTGGTAGTATTTACGTGAATGGTAACAGGAGGCTGTCCCTGGGTTCCCAATGCCTCATCCCCATTTGTCCCTGGTTAAAAAAATAAAAAAAAAATCCAATCTTGTTTTCATCAATGCCAAAACAAAAGCCAGTGTCCAAAGATTCTATGCCATTGGTTTTAAAGCTTAGTTTAGTCCAGCATTTATCACCATCCCTCTACCTTAGCTTGTTTTCCCTGTTGAGCCTTGGATGAGGTCCCCAGTGTGTTTGGTTGTTGGTTTGGGGCTGCTAGTCCCACATGGTTGCTATAAAACTATGAAACATGTTGAGTGCAGCCACAGGGTGAACATGTGACATGTGTTATTGGGAAGGAGGGAGGGAGGAAGAGAGAGAGAGAGAGAGAGAGAGAGAGAGAGAGAGAGAGAGAGAAAGAAGAAGAAGAAGAAGAAGAAGAAGAAGAAGAAGAAGAAGAAGAAGAAGAAGAAGAAGGAGGAGGAGGAGGAGGAGGAGGAGGAGGAGGAGGAGGAGGAGGAGGAGGAGGAGGAGGAGAAGAAGAAGGAGAAGAGAGAGCTCTTTGTTTCTTTGTTTCCTTGTTTCCTGGAATTATATTATCTCAGGCTTGAGAAGGGCCAGGGGCTTTTTCAATATCATCAATCAACTATCCAAGCTTTCCTTAGCTTCTGATTGGTCTACCCCCTAAGAAATCTATTTCCTAGATCTTCTGGTGTTGTGTCTCTTATCCAATCCCCTCCCTTTTCAGACTGGTAGGCTCCTCTGGTCACCATCTTTGCTCCTCTAGCACATGTGCTTACCTTCCCCTTTATTATTCTATCCCTTCCCCCTGTTACCTGGGGGAAAGACTGCTGGTTTCCTGGGGAATGTGTGAAGCTGTAGCTTCCTGGTTAAACAGGCTTATACTTCCTAGTTGATTATACTTAACAATGTTTGTTTCCCTTTACTTCCTTCATTTATTAATATCTAGCTACCTGTGCTAACATATGTGTAAGCTAGAAAATAGAATATATAGGGTTTAGTACTACCCAAGGCTTCAGGCATCCACTGGGAGTTTGAAACATATCTCCCACAGATAAGAGGGGTAATGTATTTTATTCTTTTAATTACAGAATAAAATTGCCTATGCATCAATGCCTGATAAATTAAAGAATTTGTGATTGGATGTATTATCATCATGACCCCAAACTTTTGTCCCTGAATAGGTCAAAAAAGAAGCAGAAAATATCAACACTTTCAGCAATAGAGCTTGAGAAAGTGAGGTTTCAGAACTATTAATTTCTTGAAAAGAAATTCCCTTTATCAATAGAGAAGTGGAAAAAAACATTCTTTGACTGTCAAAGGGGGCCACCTGCTAACCTGACTAGCTCAGGGAAGGCCTGCATGGCGGCCTTGCAAACTCAGAGATCTAAAGGAATAGGATTTAACAAAGGATGGTCTGAAATTAAAGTGTAACTAAAAACAGTTAAGGTGGGTAGTTACATCCTAGGCCAGTATCTTCACTGACAAGGTCAACCTTTACCTTAACTGAGCCTAACTGTCTTTTTGCATCTATAATAACATACCCTTGAAATGTCTGGGTAATTTGTAACTTCCCTTTTTCTGGACCCCTTGGGGCACAACCTAATGTGCCTGGACTGCAGGACAGATGCCACAAATTCCTTCATTGTTGTTAATTGTTCCTGCACCCACCTAAGTATGTGTCTATCATTTTACCCTTTATCCAATCCCAGGGGTTTCCCTGCTTTGCTTTCTCCCGCCTCTCTAGTCCATCACCAATGGATTTCATGTAACCCACCTACGTCCCTTTTCTTTGATTGCAATGTATAAATACAGATGTAACCTGCCATTCTCTGGAGCATTATCTCAGTTCACTGAGGTTCTGCTTTCTGTCATATGTCGACAGTTTGGCTCAAATAAACTCACAAAAGTTCTTCACAGTTTTCAATGGTTTTTTACGTTAACAACTAGTTTCTGTAATTTGGTGTTCTCAGACCTTAATTAAAGATTTACTACACAATCTAGAGAAGAAAACCTTCTGGCAGGGACCTAAAGTTACCACAGTAAAACTGCTTTTTCATTTAAACATATTTTAGAGAAATTGTTTGGAAAGAAATTTGAAAATAATTTATTTAAAAAAATGTAACTTTGTAGAGCAGGACCTTGGACTCTAATACATAGGCTGCTCATGTAAAGGGAGCTGTTATTCATTAAGTCAAGACAAATTCCAAATTCTGTTTCTTGATTATTTCTCTTTAATTAAATCATTTTGCACTTGTATTAATCTTTTGCATTTAAATGTCTTCATACATATCATCTAAGCTAATGAAATAGGAATTTTAGGGGACTATAGGCAGGCTTAGGGAATTTTTAGAATTTGGGTCCAAACACAGGGCTATAGACTGGGAGAAGGTAAATTTCCATAACACAAGGAAGCCAGGAGCAGTTACATTTCCATAGGAACTGGCAACAGGTACATTTCCATAACAGGAGGAATCCAGGCAGAGTTACATCTCCATAACACAAGAGAGAGGCCACAGCTACATCTACATAAGATAAGGGAAATGGGAGCAGCCAAGAGGTCTAAATTTACAAAATAAAGAAGGGGGAAGAAAGCCCAGAAGGAATAGGAGGACAATGAGGGAGGAGGGCCTCAGGAGTTATTATAGAAACTAATTGGAAAAGGAATATTGACCAATCAGAGGGGATATCCAGATGGAACTGCAGCCTTTATATGCTGTAGAGAAAGGGGATTCAGTGGAATTCTTCCCACTCTTCCCCCTCCCTACATAGAAGTCAGTTCTGTGGAACTCTTTCCCTCTCCCCATGTGGGAGTCTGTACTTGTTCTTCAATAAATCTCTGCCTTTGCTATACCACCTTCTGTCCGTGGATTCATTCTTCGACTCCAGCAGACAAAGAATCCAGGTTCCAGTCCAGAAATTCCATTTCACTAATGTAATTGTAAGAACAACTTGTTACACAAAGAAAAAAAAAGTTTGTACCTCTACTAAGTCAATGTGGGAAATAAATCTAAAAAGGTACAATATATTTGTCGTTCTAAAGAAATTTATGGTTATTTTCAGTTATCTCCAAATGTAGTTAACACTTCAGAAAGTTTCCCCAAATGTCCAATTTATCTAGACAATATGGCTGAGGAACTAAACTGAATTCTGAGAAAAACTTATGCTTTTTACTTATAAAAAGCTTTAACCTTGCCAATAACAGTACAAAAAATGTCATTTTTCATCTAGCTACAGCCAGCTTCTTATGGATCTCTACAGAACCGTTCCAATTCTCTTTGTCATGGAACTGAGAAAATTGAAACTATTCATCAATCCTAAAGAGTAGCATGCTAGGATTTTAGACTTTCAATGACTTTGTTTTGACCTTTTTTTTCTTGGTGAGCCAACAAAGGTGAAATACACTTATCTGGTAAAAAGTTAAAGGCCACTCAGATTTTTTTAAAAAAGTATGAACTTCTATTGATTGATCATCCTTATATAAGTCATGTGAAATTACAAATCTAATGATCAATGATTACTTTTAGCTGCATGAGATAGTTTGAAAAACAATGTGGGAAAAATGATAATGTAGATGAGCTATGCATATATGTTCTTTGGCTAATAGTGTCAGCAAAAAAATAAAGTAAAAAATGATAATGGTATATATTTAACTTTCTAATTGCTGATCCTTTTATTCTTTTGTGTACTTAATCAATTATTTTGTTGTATTCTGAAAAATGAATTATAAGTATAAATATGTTTGACTGAATTCATTAATACTACTGGAAACTAATCTTCTGAAAATGGGTAAAATTACTCATCCTTATGAAACTCAGAAATCAAACTGAAAGGCGTAGTTTTCCTCTAGGCAGGATGCAAAGGTAATTTCTTTCCCCCATCCTTGTCCAGGTGAATTCAAAGAATGAAGCTATGGATAAAAGGTGCTATTGTTGTAATGTACCCCGCGAATCACAGAAGGACGCCTCAAGAAGTCGAATTAAAGAGTCACATTTATTGCAATCCGGGACTATGAGAGGCCATTCCCAAATCTCATTGCAATAAGATGGTGGCAAAACCAGATTTATATAGGCAAAAATCACAAAGGTATTGATTACATTCCAGGGTTTGGAATGAGGCACCTGGCTCGCAAAAAAGCAGATTACAGAAGCAGAATTAAGCATGTTAATTACAGTTTCGGGTCTCGGGGTCACTGAATTGACAGAAATACATTATCTAGAGCCCTTGGGTAACCTGGGTTAAACTTAGGCATGTTATCTAAATTACAGTTTTGGTCTCCGGATCACTGAGTTGATAGAAACACATTATCTAGAGCCCTCAGGTCTCCCGACCACTGAGTTGTCAGGACAATTTAGAGTAATTGTGCTGTCCTGGTCTCAGGACCACTGAGTCAGCTGGAACGCACCACCTGTGGCCACTAAAACAATTTAGGGTAATTGTGCTGTCCTGTTTCCAGGTACAGAAGAATGTGCTCTCTAATACCAGTATGACCCCAACCCATGGGATATTCACACTACCATCAATAAGGTATTTAATTGAATGGGATGATTTATACAATTTAGTAAATCAAAGTAACCTTTCTATTGTTAAGCCAAACAACAGGGTTAGAGTTAAACTACAGTTTTAATTTGAAATGATTGCTACCATACTTCAGTATATGGAAAGGTGGAAATTTTTTGGAAACAAGTACAGACTCCCATGTGGGAAGGGGATTTCAAAGGGGTAGCCCACTAAGTCCCTCTTTTTAAGGTTTATACAGGTTGCAGTTCTTTGTGTCCTGATATCCCCTCTGATTGGTCACTATAGCAGCTTCAGAGCTCGAACCCCACATGGGGTCCCCTTCTTTTGCTCCCCCTCCTCTGGTAGAATTCTCTTTCTTCTGTGAAAACCTGTTTTCCTCTTTCTCCTTTTGTTTTTTCCACTATCTGTGACTTTCCCCTATTTTCTGTGAATGGGTGTCTTCCTCTCCCCTTATTCTATGACTTTCCTATTCTCTCTCTGTGAATGTATGCTTTTTTGGCAGCTCCCAACCCTCTAGCTTAACAGTCCTCCACCATAGACCCTCTTCATTTCTAAAACTCCCTAAACTTGACTATTTTTCCCCTAAAAACTCCTTTAACTAATTTATAGAATCAACTTGTGCCTCAGAATTTACCCAGAATTGTTATAGGCACTTAGACAGACATGAGAAAAACAAGGATGGTGGGCCAGGTACATAAATTCACCAGGGCAGAAAGCCCCAGATGCCTGCAAGCTGCAAAATTGGGAAAGCAAGAACCTTGCCCCCAGGGTAACCTTTCCTCCTGGTCATGTGGTTTGTACTCCCTGACTTTTCATATCATTAGTCATGTTGTTTAGACACCTCTGACCTTTTCCTCCCTAAAGATAACATCTAGGCCTCAGTTGTATTTCGGTTCCGGGCCCAGAAAAGCAGCAAAACTAGACAAGTGATGCCATGACTGCTTCAGGACCAGCTGTGTTGACTAATGACCCCCTCTCCTGGTGATGACCAATCAGTGAAGATCGCAACTCTGAAAAAGCACACCTTGAAAGCTGATGAATATTTTATGGAGACCCACCCCTGAGACCTCCCCTAAGATTTCCACCTGCAAGAGAGAGATAAATACACTCTCCTGCTGGTCTCTTCTCCCTTCTTCCCTCTAAGGGACCCCATGAGAGTTGCAACCAAGCAGTTAATAGGCAGTGGCAGCTTTTCCCAGGCTAGTCCCTGAATCTGTCTCCAAGGCCCCCTTTTCTCTGTCTTCTCAGTAAGCCAAAGCAGCCCAGCCAAGGCTCTGCTGCTACTTCTCCTATGATCTTCCTATTTCACTGTCCTACACTTTGTCTCTTGGTTGAAATATTCTCTTCAAGAAGACAAGAACTGAGATCTCATCATCTCCCTGGTAACAACATTATCATCTTTTGGCATAGTGATCTGTCTGAACTCCACATCTTAAAATCTAAGAACCTTAGAACCAATCTTTCTTTCTTTCTTTCTTTCTTTCTTTCTTTCTTTCTTTCTTTCTTTCTTTCTTTCTTTCTTTCTTTCTTTCTTTCTTTCTTTCTTTCTTTCTTTCTTTCTTTCTTTCTTTCTTTCTTTCTTTCTTTCTTTCTTTCTTTCTTTCTTTCTTTCTTTCTTTCTCTCTTTCTTTCTTTCTTTCTCTCTTTCTTTCTTTCTCCTTCCTCCCTCCCTTCCTTCCTTTCTTTCTTCTTTCTTTCTTTCTCCTTCCTCCCTTCCTTTCTTTCCCCTTCCTTCCTTCCTTCCTTCCTTCCTTCCTTCCTTCCTTCCTTCCTTCCTTCCTTCCTTCCTTCCTTCCTTCCTGTGTATTTTTGTTGATTTCAGAGAGGAAGAGAGAGGGAGAGATAGAAACATAAATGATGCGAATCATTGAATAGCTACCTTCTGCATGCCCCCTATCGGGGATAGAGCCTGCAACCTGGGCATGTACCCTGACTGGGAATAGAATCATGACCTCCTGGTTTATAGTTTGATGCTCAACCACTGAACTGCGCCAGCCAGGCAGAACCAATCTTTCTATGACTAATTAGTGTGTGCTTTGGCAGCAAAAAAAAATAACACCTGATTTTTATTGACAAATATTGGGGCAGTAAAATTATTAAAGATAATAAGCATACCAAATCAGTGACTTAACACACTATATTTGTTATATGGAAATGTTGACTAAACAAGTAGGTTTTGTTTCTTTTATTGAGAGAATACTGACCAAACATTTGAAGAGTAACAGAAAATTTGCCTAATGTTCTGTCACCTTGCATAAATATTCTTTAACCTTGAAATAACTTTCTCAGCACAAAGTTATGAAAGTTTTTTAATAGCTGGTTAATGTCCTTTCTCCACATGTATTTACAGTTATTTTCCCCTGTTGTTTCTTTGTTTCTGTTTTTTACTTTAGAAACTTAAAAAAAAAAACACACACACACAACCATTCAGTGTATATGAAATAAAAAGCCCTTGGCATTTTAAAGTGTTATGATTATACATTGTTGAAAATTCAGGTCTATATTTCTGTTTTATATAAATTTTAACCTACTGAACCTGACCCTTAGATACAACAAAGCTAAGAGAACATAAAAGAAGTGCATTCTATCCACACTAGAAATCATGTCACTTTTCATGAAATATAGCCACTAATAATGCATTTTGAAGGCTTAATTTGGAATATTATATGTTCTGAATAGGACTTGTTTTACTTCCCACTGTATTGATAGATGCATTAAACATGATAAGGGATAGATGGTTGTATGGAATTATGGAAATAAATAGGTAGGTAGGTAGATAGGTAGGTAGGTAGGTAAGTAGATAGATGAAGAATTTATAATCTAACTTAAGTAACTCCCTACCATCTCTCTAATCTATATGAGACTCTAAGAGGAAGCAAAAATCAATATCAATATGTCAATTAGGTTTTATTTGAGTTAGTGGGGGGAAGTTTATTTTTAATTTGTTTTTAAAATAATATTTTAAACAATATTTTAATAGTTTTAAAATAAGTTACTTTTAAAAGTTTATTTGTTGATTTTCTTTACAGATGTCTTTGATGAAAATGAATCCTTTCATTACAAATCAAACTTTCCATATTAATAGTGAACAGGCAGGTAACAGATTTGAATTTCTATTTTTCATTTCCTCTAGAGTAAAACATGTTGAAAGTCTAAGTATAAAAGGATATGACTGAATTAAACTATTCAATAAGATGTAATAAACCATTCCCTATGGAATGTTCCCATCACTTTATTCAAGGGATTTCTCTGAAATACAAATCTTTGTTTTAGTTTCAATGACACAAGCTGATAAGCTTCATGGATTTTTCAGCTCATATTTTGCATTTTCCCCTTTAAATTGTTACATTTCAAGTATTTAAAGATTGTATCTGTAATTTCTGACTATGAATCAAAAACTGTATTTTTCAGTCTTACAATAAAAACTTCAATAAGTGAGAGAAACTTTGATATGTTTTTATTTTGGCATAAGGTTAAATACAAAGATAATTTGTATTCCCTAAATATGTACAAATAGAAATTTTATTTTTACTTTAATTCATAAATCATCACACATTTTATTTAACATATATATTTAACATATATATTATTCCCACATGTTAGTATATGAGAAAAAAGTAATATTTGTAAGCACTTATAAATATACTAGTGGCCCGGTGCACAAAATTTGTGCATGGGGTGAGGGGGGGTTCCCTCAGCCCAGCCTGCACCCTCTCTAATCAGGGACCACTGACTCCTAACCACTCACCTGCCTGCCTGCCTGATTGCCCCTAACTGCCTCTGCCTGCCTGCCTAATCGCCCCTAACTGCCCTCCCCTGCTGGCCTGATCTCGCCCCCAGCTACCCTCCCCTGCTGACCTGATTGCCCCTAACTGCCTCTGCCTCGGCCCCCACCACCATGGCTTTATCCGGAAGGAAGTTGGACGTCTGGAAGATGGCTGGTCGATCCGGTCTAATTAGCATATTACCCTTTTATTAGTATAGATGTATACATATGCTTAAAATAAAGTTATTGAAACTACAAGATATCACATTTGCTAAAATAGAAAAGAGAATACCTAGGTAATAAAAAACAAAACATAAATTTTATAAATTTGTATTGTTAACCGTACAGAAGACAATTTGAACAGAATCTACAAACATGTCTATCGATTACTTAGCATTATTGTAATGGAGGTATTGTAATGGATAAGATATTGTTCAAGTTGTTAAGGATGCTAATACAATCTTACAAATTAATAAATTACAACACTTATAGGTCTATAAAATATGGTTTTTTAAATTTATATTAAATTGTATATATTTGGGGTGACATTGGTTAAAAATAGTATAGGTTTCAGATGTGCAATTCTATAATACATCATATGTATATTGTATTATGTGTTCACCACCCCAAGTCAAGTCTCTTTCCATCACCATTTATCCTCCCTTTACTTTCTTCTATCTCCCCCAAATAACCCTTTCCCTTGAGTTTTAAATCAGGAACATGAGGTATGAGTCCTGTAGTCCCCTAAATTCTACTCCCTCACTTCTAAGCTTTAAAACTTACAAGTGTCATTCAGAAGATGTGTCACTCTAAGGAACACATCTCTCACACATCTGCCTTCTTCTCCTCATCTTTTGCTTTCTCTTCCTTGCAAAGTATCAGATATTTTACCGAGAACTCAGAGAATCTAAAAAGGATCCAGGGGAGGGTAGAGCAATCTCAGGGCCAGCTGATGCTGCTCTGCTGGTTTGTCAACGGGCTACTGAGGCACTTGGGGGTTGCAGAGAAGGAGGCAGATGCTACTGGGTCCAACTCTACCTGCTTCATTTACCTGGAATGAGTGGTTCTATATTGTAATGGAGGTATTGTATTCGATAAAACTTTTTCAGACACCAAAATATGGTCTTTTACCATCTACAACAGGCACAAGATTTTACTGTCAGGAAGATTGAAATGTCATTATTCTGTGTCTGTCACCTTTTTAAGTTGTTGTACTTGGAAAAAAAAAATAAAGCTTCACATCTCTTTAAAAGACACATGAAAATATAAAGTCTACATAAGAAAAGATAGAATTGGCAATGTAGTTAAGATGAATTTAGTTTAAAAGAGCACTAAATTTGCATGCCATAGTTTTCCAATATTCACAATACATCTGATATAACAAATATTATCTGTTTAAAGCAAATTGACTACTGAGTTGGAATGCTATTCTGAAAGTCCTTTCAGGGTTAGGGGATGATTTCAAGGGAGGCAGGAGAACAGTAACAACAGAAAGAATAAGGTCTGGAGCCAATCAGCTACCTGGCTTGTTTGGGGAACAGTGTGTGACTCCAGGGAAGGTAGGCTAAGGAGTATGATGTTTATATTGTTTGCAATGAATAAGGAAATCATGGAGGTTTTAAAGCAGAAGAAAGAATGAAAAGAACACTATGACAGGATAGTATACGGTATATTAGTGAAAGAGAAAAGAACACTGCATTGGTTCAGAGATACGATGAAAGTTTTTATTACCTGGAGTACTGTTACAGGGACTTGAGGCAAATAGATAGGTGTTACACATATGATATAGAGAACTGAATTAAGTATGTGGAAAATTCAAATAATCAAAATCAGTTACCTATTATTTTACATAGGCTAAAATATACGTATTTATTTTAAAATTTTATTATATTTTTTGTAGTGATTAAATATTAACCTCTTAGCATTAAGGTAGAAAAATAATACAAATTTTAAAAAGTCATGTTTTGCTTAAATGTTACACATACATAACTGTTTTATATATTATAAATAAGTATGTACTGTATGCAGATATGCAGATATAACATGTATATTATATATGTGTGTATGTGTACTACACACACACATGAACACTGTAGATAGGTTAGAAAAATTGCAAAAATTTAAAAGAACAGAATCATCTCCTAATTTTTGAAAATTTGTATTTATATTTAACTGGTTTGCTTTTCTTTATTAGGAAATAAAGCATTCTTTTCTCCACTATGGAGTTTCTTACTATATATTTATATATACACACATACACAGACAAATATACATTTACTATATATACATACACATATATACATACACACACACACACATATATACACACACACACACACACACACACACATATATATATATATATATGTATATATATATATATATATAATGGTTTGTGTTATATATTATATAGTTTTATTTTCTATTTTAAGAGATCCAATTAGGCTTACTTGGAAAAACTGAAGGAAATGAATATTTAAATTAGGGATGTTTGCAAAAAAGAAAGGTAATGGAAAGTAACAAAAAATAACTGAATAAATACCATCATATCTGCATACTATGTATAAAATTTCAAAAATTATATCTTTTTACTTAAAATTAAGGGAAACTGACCCACTTTCAATAACAAACATCAAAGTATATGCAATTAAGATATTACTGGCTATTTTTATTTTATATCGCTATATGAAGTTATATTGATTGATATTAATAAAAGTAGATAACAGCCAGTAATTTAAAAAATCAAATAAATCATGGTCATTTCTATTTCTTTATGTTTCATCAAAACCACTAAATGATAACAATGTTTGATAAAGTTTCAATCTTCATTGTATAAAAGGTAATAAACAGTAATTGAGAGCATTAATAATGTGTATGCATATTTTGGGTTCAAGAGACCACTTATAATATAGTCAGTTGATAAAATCTTAAAATATTTCCATAAGAGTTTTGATAAACAGCCACTTCCTCAAGTTCTCTGAGTGGCCCCTCACTACTTTCTCACCTTCATCCACCATCTGGAAAGGATCTTAGTGAGAAAGATAAAACATGGACTCTCGTTCAGGGTTCCATGTTCCTCATGGCTTGAAAGAATCATTTACTGAAAGAGTGAAGGAATAGCAAGCAGATAAGACCTGAGGTGGGAACAAATGCACCATCTTTGCAGAAGGAAAGGCCTCTATCACTGAAGCGTAGATCGGAGGAGATTGGTCGGGCTCACTCAGTAGCTCTTTAAGACATGGTGAAGAGTTTATATTTTTGCCCATGTTAAATAACAAGGTACAGGAATGTGTAAAGGAAAAGAACAAGTAAGTTTAATGTTTAAAACATTATAAAACTGCTTTGTAAAGAATGGAGTAGACTTTCTCATTATAAATTATTCACTAGACTTCAATTTAACTCCTATAATTTTGCAACTATTTGACATTGATTGCATAGTTTACTTCCATCTAAAATAGTAAGCTGTCCCAATAATCAGTTGTCAGGGAATGGCTAAGGATGCTGATGATTGTAGGTCCAGTTTTGGCAGCAAAAGTTATTAGATTAAATTGGGACTTTGATTTAGAAAAAGAATTATGTATGCTAATCATGGTAAAGTAGTACCATCCCTCACTGGAATCCTGTCCACTGATCATAGTTGATGATTTTTTTTTTTTTTAGTTTTATTGCTTAAAGTATTACAAAGGGTATTACATATGTCTCCTTTTTTCCCCCACCCTTGACAATCCCCTGGCCTCCCCTGGGGATTTTTTTTTTAATGGAGAGTAAAGAGGTTTCTCTTACTTTTTATATTCTTTATAGCCAATATGGGTTTTAAACCCAGATAGCTACACAGATGAAGTGAGTTATATCAAAAAAAGTGAAGTGTGTTCAATGTAATATAATGAGTAGTGACTGGACAAATTGTCTATTAGTGAGCATGAAGTAATATTCAAGTATATTTTCAACACATAATAAGGGACAAAGAAAATAAAATTTTGTGCAGTTTCAGTTTGTAACAGTGTGTATCATAGAGGATGATGATTAAAATGTTTCTCCCCTGGATTCTTAAATGAAACTGGACAATGCTTCTGGAAAGATCTGCAAAGGAAGGTTTCCGCTCCTTATGGTAAGCAAGTGATGATTCCCACAAAATCATTGGTACCAGTAAAGAGCCAGAATATGTACAATTCCACAGATTTTTATGGCAAGATAGAACTGTTAAGATGATTGAGTTTAAACATTTTAGTTTTCAGGCAGAGAGAATGAAGATTTATGTTTTGGTATTCTCTATAATATACTTTTCATTAAATTGTCATAAGAATCAGAACATGTGAAGAAGCAGAGGATACTTCCATTAACTTCTCCCAGTAAGTATAAATGGAAGAAATGAGTTTTCAAATAAAATATAAAATAACATTGTGTAATTGCATTCACGGGAACATATCTATTATGTAATGTGGATAAAATTTGCAAGAACTAGTGTATCAATAACTAAATACATACTTATGTGAATATGTCAATAACCTTAAATTTTATCCATCGATAATCTAAAAGTTGATCATTATTCATTGAGCATGAATATCTATGTTCTATTAAAGGATATTAAGCATTTGCAACAGGTAATATGAAACATTTAAGAGAGTAAGATCAAGAAAACCTTACCAGTTACAATGCCAATAAAAAACTACCATGTTCATTCCAGAATACCTATTTCCTACATTGTGATGAGAATTCAGCAAGTTAAAATGCATTCAAAATTTAAAACAATGCTATTTATAATTACATTTGATAATTTGAAAAAATCCAATGTATCATCAAACTATATTAGAATACCTATAATATTTGGTATTTGTCATTTGACAACAATATCTCAATTAAAAGTCTTAAGAACCTTTTTATCTTCATCTCCTGTAACCTTATATTAGAATCTCCTTCTCTCCCCATACAAGGTGCAATATACAGATCTTGTAACATAGCAATCCACACATGAAACCTATATGTTCATGTTGACCAGTGTCACCCCAATCAATTTAATAAATTAAAAGAGTGAAAAAAGAACTTTTTTAATACATAAAAAATCAGTTATTATTTTTATTTCTAGGTGAGAAAAGGGAAGTTTAAATCAAGTTGTTTAAGTACATAATGACCCTGAAGTCAGAACTCCACTTCTGTCTTCATTAACCTGTGCTGCAATTTAAGATCAACATACATTGCTTCAGGTGAATCCTGTTATACGGTCCTGGTCCATTACTCATATTTATCAAGATTTTTATGCTTTCTCTTTAACTTTATCAAAATTCTCATTATGCTTTTTTATTAGGAATAAAAGTAATAGAAGAACAATTCCTTAAGCATTTTTCAGCATTTGGGAGATTTTATGCTGAATAAGCCAATTTTTTAAACTGGATTCTCTAATGTAAAAATAAAATATCTTCCAAAAATGTCTAGGGATGAATTTGCTCATCTATGAATAACATATCCTCCTGGTCATCTTTTTAATTGACCTAAAATTAAAGTGCAGACTTTGTTTATAATGATCTTACCTAGAACAGACATATTCTATAAAGAAAAAAAGGAAACACTCAATATCTGCAGACAGATATAAAAGTGTGATATCTTTTGAATAAAGAGAGTTATTTTGTTTTCTATTGTTTCTGCCATGCATTATTCTTCATAGAACAAGTACTGCTAACATTTATATTTTACATTAAAATATTGAATTAGAATTTCAGAAACATCAAATCCATAAGTAGTGAAATTTCTATTAGCTATTAACTTGATCAAGTTTCTCCCACTGGTTGGGTCTAATTCTTCTGTAAATAGGGAGTTAGAAGTGTAGGCAAATAGCAAGTTTAGGCACTTCTAGTCACAGGTAGTACAAAGATCAACATTCATCAGAATAATATTTTATCAAGTTCTTAGATAGCCTTGTAAAAGCCATGCAGGTTTTTATCACAATGAAGTTACATAGACTTTAAAATATGCAGCTCTCTTCCCAAACACCTTATACAGTAAGGACATTTCAGGAAAGAAACACCAAGGTCAAATTTTGAGACAAGCTTATATAGCAATGAACACTGCACAAGGCACATGGCATAGTCAATCATACTTTTCAGTGCCCATTAAAAGTCAAATTCAGATAGGCAGCTTTGTGATATTATGTCAAAGTTAAAATATTCTTTTCATAGATGAATTAGACCCTGCTTGTTGTATAAGTTATTTAAACAATACTAGAATTTGATAGAGCAAGAAGAAATATTTTCCAATTAGAAATATAACAGACAATATAAGAGAGCTAAAATGTTAAATTTTTCAATATAATAAACATCATTATATATTAAATTATAATAAACATGCATTGTATGAAATATAGTTGGTTTTTTTAAAATATATTTTTATTGTCGTAACCGGTTTGGCTCAGTGGATAGAGCGTCGGCCTGCGGACTGAAAGGTCCCAGGTTCGATTCGGGTCAAGGGCATGTACCTTGGTTGCAGGCACATCCTCAATAGGGGGTGTGCAGGAGGCAGCTGATCGATGTTTCTCTCTCATCGATGTTTCTAAATCTCTATCCCACTCCCTTCCT
The DNA here is from genome assembly GCF_963259705.1 of Myotis daubentonii. Classification (NCBI taxonomy): domain Eukaryota; kingdom Metazoa; phylum Chordata; class Mammalia; order Chiroptera; family Vespertilionidae; genus Myotis; species Myotis daubentonii. The sequence goes on along the minus strand of NC_081841.1, from coordinate 142,531,402 downwards.
CTCTGTAAAAAATACAAACAAAAAAATTAATAAAATATAAAAATAAAGTAAAATATATTTTTATTGATTTCAGAGAGGAAGAGAGAGGGAGAGATAGAAAACATCAATGATGAGAGAGAATCTTTGATCAGCTGCCTCCTGCATGTCCCCAACCAGGGATCAAGCCTGTAACCTGGGCAAGTGCTCTGACCAGAACTGAACTACAATCTTCTGGTTCATAGGTCCATGCTCAACCACTGAGCCACACCAGCCGGCTGTATGTTGTTGGTTTTTCCGTTTGTTTGTTTGTTTGTTTGATAATACTGTCTTGACCCGGTTTTGAAGCCCTGGCTAGTGGGACGTCAGTTCCCCTTCTTAAACAACTAATTAAGTCCACATTTCAACTTCTTCTCTGATCAGGCTCTCACACTCCAGGGCTAATATGCATACCCCTTAATCAGAACTAGGGCCAGGTACCAGCACATGGGGATAGGCCCTATGTCTCAGAGCCTAGGAAATTATTTCACACAGCCAATCCATCCCCTGATTGTGATACATAAGCTGCTCCCTACAGTTCTAGTTTGCTATTACCTATTCCCTGGGTGCAGTACCTTATGTGACCTTACCTGGAAGCTTTATCCCTTTTTGGAGCTATAAGTAACAAAAATGTCTGCCTTTATGTTTCTAAATATCATTGGGTATGTCCTGCTATCAAACAAATCTTTACAACTTATAAAACATTGTGATATAGTATAATTAGTTCTGGACAAGTCCACAGAATACATAAATTCTAATGAAGGCTATAATTCATTCACTGACTAGATGAAGCATTGCAGATATAATCCCTAAATTGAAATTATTCTCATCGAGGCCACATTTAATGAGGCCAAGTTAGTATTTCTCTTATCACCTTCACTACAACTGTCAGGTGGAAATCATCTTGACCTAATACACAGAGTGGCGATTCTGGAAATTAGTATATATATAAGTACAAATGCACACATACATAAATGTATTGAAAAGAATATATAAATTTTAATAGATTATTAAATAGATTCATAGTTTCCCAAATTTAGATATTAATGAAATAAAATAATCTTAAATCTAACACTTTATGAAGTCAAGAATACAAGAATGATTAAATCACAAATATTCAAAATAATCTAAATATACTATAGAGTTAATGTGTAATATTAAATGCAAAAGTATTATTAATTTATAATTCTTTCCTATACGGAACCTTGTAAAAATCTTTAGTTGGGTATGGCCAGATATTATAATTGTCCTAATTATATAAACCTTGAACTTTTCCATGTTCTGATATTATTCTTTTAGGGTTTTCTTATTCGTAACTCATTTGGGGTATTTTCTGATTTTCAGGTGTCAACATCATTTTACAAATACTCATTTGCTTTTACACATTTATTTTAAAACCACCAAAAATTCCCTATCACGTGTTTATTTTATTTTTTCTTCCTTGTAAAATAATCAGAAAATGGCTTCCAGGAATCCATTCCTGTGAGGGGATAACTTCTTTTCTTCTTCATAGAGATAGATGCCATTGTTCCCTAACGCCCAGCAGTTTATGTGTCTGTGCTCGGGACTACTGCCTCCATGTTCTGCCTATAGAAGAACTGATGTATTGCTCTGCACTTGCCATAAATAATAATAATTTACACATTTAATATAAACTGAAAAAGTAATCATTTATATAAATATTAAGACAATGACACTCCCTTTACAAATTTGTACTGTAATGCCTTTATAAATAAGTGCCAGCATTAGCAATTCTCATAGTTTACTACTTTGCTTTTAACATTAACAACAGAGATTATTTTGCTCTAACTCTAAATGATCTTAACTCTTAGAGTTACTTTGTTTATCCACAAGTATGCTCACCTTGAAAGTGTTTCCCTAGCCAGGTGAATAATAGCTTCTAATTCGTGATTTCAGAGGCACCAAGGACTACCTAAGTAATTTAATTTAATAAGAGAACAATACATTAAGCAGGTTCCTTCGGTTAAGTGAGAACTAGAAATAAATACTTTATAGGTTTCAAATAACATTGAGCTGATAATATTGTTAAAAATTATCCCAGGCCTCTAGTATCGTGATGAGTTCAACAGATGCAAGTACATATTTTCTTAGGATGAAGTCTCATGAATTTTAGGCCTCACAAAGTACCTGTAGACAAAACTCTAGGGGAAATGAATCTCTCTTTTTCATACACATACTAGTATATACACCCTGTAACAGTGATGGCGAACCTTTTGAGCTCAGCATGTCAGCGTTTTGAAAAACTCTAACTTAACTCTGGTGCCGTGTCACATATAGAAATTTTTTGGTAATTGCAACCATAGTAAAACAAAGATTTGATATTTATTTTATATATTTAAATGCCATTTAACAAAGAAAAATCGACCAAAAAAATGAGTTCACGTGTCACCTCTGACATGCGTGTCATAGGTTTGCCATCACTGCCCTATAACATACAAACACAACATATAAAATAAAATACACATTAAATAAAGTAACTGAAATGTAAAATCCAATGTATTAGTTTAATCACAAATGGACGTTTTAAGAGAAAATAGTAAATCAGAAGTTATATCTACAAAAATTACCCAGAATGCATTAGAGAGATTTAAAAATATGAAAAATGTGAATCAGCTTAAGCAACATAGAGGATAATATGAAAAATAGGAGTTGAACAAGAACAAAAAAAACTTATTAAGTCACAGATATTACTGGAACATATATGAGGCAAGAGTTTTCCAGAAGTGATCAAATAATCTGTATATCCACAGAGCCCAATGAGTCAAAGTAATATTAATAAAAATAAATCCAGCCCTGGAAGTGTGACTCAGTTGGTTGAGCACTATCCCATGCATGGAGAGGTTGCTAGTTTGAATCCCAGTCAAGTCACATGTCCAGGTTGAGGACTCAATTCTCAGTAGGAGGCATGCAAGGGGCAGCTGATGGATGTTTCTCTCTCTCTCTCTCTCTCTCTCCAATAAAAACATTTTAAATAATAAAAATAAAAATAAATCCAAACTTAGACACATCAAAGGTATGATTCAAAATGATTAAAAAAATTATATATACTGTTATGCTAGGTAAAGATGTGAAACATAAAATGATACCCATATTACACAGCAAATAGATAGAACTAAATTTAAGTGAAAAGTTAACATTTACTTGATTATCAAATGGAACTATAAACAGCTTGCATCTTCAGTTTTTACATTCCAGCTATCATTTTAATTTTTTTTGCAATAAGGTAATATGTTTTAAATAACAAATATAACAAGAAAGAAATTTACATCTATTGAATACCAGTTTTACCTTGGCTTTTTAAAAATAAAAATCTTATCTATTTTCATTATATCTTTTCTTAAAAGACGGAGACTAAAATCTAGAGAAGTAAATATTTTTTCCTAGACTACAAACTAATAAAGAGCAAAATCCAGGTGGCAACTCACATTTCTTTTTTAATTTCTAATTTACAGTGCATATCTTGATCCTTTGGAAAGTGTACTTACCCAAATTTAACCTTTTAAATATGAATTCATGAGAAAATCAGAATAGAAATCGAAAAACCTAAAAATATAAAAATAATATGAGGGTCTCAGTACCTTCACTGTATTCCTGATGGAGAATGGAAAAAATGCCTTTAAATTGGTTATAGTTTTCTATATTATTTTATTAGCCCCATTTTATAAATTGGTAGGGTTTTAATTTTTTCTCAGGTTTTGATTTATTTAAATATTTTGTAAAATCCATGGGGTTTCTATATGATTTATTCAAATTCCATGTGTGGTTACTTAGCAGTAGTAGAAAGCAAAAACATATCTAAAAAACAAGCTAAACACACCTTTTAGTTGTATAAAATAGTCCTTTTATCAGCTTTATTGTTTAATTACAATTTTCTATATCTAGTTTTATATTCATATTTAAACATGCTATTTCTGCCAATGCAATTATTTTCTAAATTTAACTAAACAGATGCTATTTTAGATGTTATTGAAACTTTATTGTATTTAAGAATAGGCAGCATTCATTGCTTTCACCTTGGCTTCTTGCTGTGTCTCATAAACAATTTGAGTTGGGTTGTTTTGTTGGTTTGTTTATTTTTGTGTTTGTTTTATTACTGAAAGGAAGTTGCACTATTTCCATATGCTCCACAATAATAGCTTTTGTCCAAGTATTCAGGTGACAACAAGGTTGCATTACTTCACAAAGCATTTCAGTGCCTACTGAATAGACACATCTTCCCTTTAGCTTTTCATAGTTTATTATAGAATTTATCTTTTCTTCCTATTTTTATCTTCCTTTTTAAAAATTTTATAGCCTAGAAAACCTAGAAACACTAATTTATGATGTCTTTACAACTGATACTTCCTTACTACTTAATATTATCTGTAGCACACTGAGAAAACTATTGGAGGAGAAGGCTGCTAGGACAAATTTGAGGTTCAAGCATATGGGGGCAAATAGCATCATCCTTTTGTAAACCTTTAGTTTTGTCTGGACATAAGATGGATGTCACAATGTTGGTCTTCCAGAGAACATGCTGAGATTTTTGATTCACTTCCCTGGTTCTTGTCTATTAATGAAAAATTTTGACAGTATCCTGCTGAGTAGCAAAATTCAGTGACAACTTCCAGAGAGGTGTTGCCAACAAAGACTTTTTAGTGCATGTAGTTTTCATCTGGTGCAATTTAGTACACAACTTTTGTCTTCTTTAGGTTGTCTATCAATCCACAGCACTATACTGACTGTAAAATCAATCACCATATTAGGTACATCTTTTTGGGTGTGATTCTGGGGGGGGGGGGAATCTGTATCCTATAACAATTTTTATAAAGATTATGATAAAGTCTTACATTGAAGCTATGAGGAGAAGTAGTTTCTGGAGGTAAAAAGCATATCAAATACCAATTATTGGATCTTTGCTTATTTCTGTTCTATGTTATATCATGGAGAAAACACAGGCATTTTTTTTTTTTCTGCTCAGTTACCATTGGGATTGTAAGGACATCATCATTATCATTATTATTTTTTTAAATCCTCACCAAAAAATGTCTTTAATGATTCATAATTTATTGAACTTTTTAAAAACCTTTTTTCTTTCAGTTTTATTTAGATATAATTGTTATACAACATTGTTTAAGGGGAACAATGCTATGGAGAATATTAATGCTTTTCCTATTTGCTTTTATTTCTATGGAAGCAAGTTATTGGAAATTTGTGAGCAAAGAAAAATGGATAATTTACCTTTATGTTTCAAAGAATAATGACCATCTGCTTAAACTGAGGATTTAGTAATGGAAAATTAGGGGGGGGGGAGGGGGGGCGGTGTTGCACAAACAAAAAAACAAAAATAAAAGGGAAGGACAGAAAAGACAAAAATTGAATGAAGAATTTTTAAGAGCCAGAAACAGTGTGTTTAAGCTTTTATATATGAATCATTTTATAAAAGTGTGTAATAACCTTGAGTTAAGTGCCATGATTATCACCATTTTACATAGCAGAAACTGAGGCACAGCAAGATTAAGTAACTTGCTGAAAGCCACCCAGTTAACAGGAGACAATACTGGTATTTGCATGTCGGCAGTGTTCTCTGGGGTTTGGTCAAATGATGCTGTTTCTCCTATTCCTTTCAGAGCAGAAGAACGGATACAACCCCAGATACAGTTTCTGCCAAATGGAAATGAATCATTTCACTAATGATGTTGTCTAACAGGTTATTTCAAGCTAATATCAAGAGAGGTTTTATATAATTACTAGAGGCCTAGTGCATGAAATTCATGCATGGAAGGAGGTCCCTCAGTCAGGCCTACACCCTCTTGCAATACGGGACCCCTCGGGGGATGTCTGACTGCGGGAATCGGGCCTAAACCAACAGTTGGACATCCTCCTCACAATCCGAGACACTGCCTGCACCAGTGACCATACTTTTCATACAGGTGAAAGACATCTTGCTGTTGTATGGGCTGCTACATTTATTTTTGCCCTGATTATAAAAAGTAGTACGTAACATGAACTGTCTGAGGCAGTAGTACCATTTTCCCCATCCTATCTATGGGTGGAAAAACTGAAGCAGAGAGATTAAGTAATTGGCTTTGTCACAGTTAGAATGTCAGAGTCAGGGCTAATCACAAAATGTGCAAGCTAGAGTCCATGTGTATCATCGCTGCATCATCCTGTTTTCAGTGTTAGAGTAGCCTTGACAGGTTTTAATTTTTAAATCTAAGAGACTGTTCCCAACATATAGGGTAGGGTCCCTGGGCCTGGCTGGTGATCAGGGCCAATTTGCGGGGTAATTGGTGGGCAGAGCGATCTGGAAGCCTCTGCTGGCACCCACCTCACCTCCCTCTCGGGAGGGGGGCAGATGCTCAACTCCTGCCCCTGACCAGGGCAGCTCCTGTGTTAAGCATCTGCCCCCTGGTGGTCAGTGTGTGTCATAGTGACTGGTCATTCCACTGGTTGTTTCATCATTTGGTCAATTTGAATATTAGGGTTTTATTATATAGGATTATTTGATAAACAATAAGAAAGCCTGGCTATGAACTGTGGTTTATGAAATGATTAGTGTGTAGGGACTGTTATTACAAAATATCACACTCTGGTTGCCTTAAGCAACAGAAATTTATTTTTCATAGTCCAAGTTTAAGATGTCGGCAGATATGATCTCTTCTTTTTTTTTTTTTTAAATATATTTTATTGATTTTTCACAGAGAAGAAGGGAGAGAGATAGAGAGTTAGAAACATTGATGAGAGAGAAACATCGATCAGCTGCGTCCTGCACATCTCCCACTGGGGATGTGCCCACAACTCAGGCACATGCCCTTGACCGGAATCGAACCCGGGACCCCTCAGTCCGCAGGCCGACGCTCTATCCACTGAGCCAAACCGGTTTCGGCCAGATATGATATCTTGAGGCCTCTCTCCTTGATTTGCAGGTAGCTGCCTTCTTGTTGTCATCACATGGCCTTTTCTGATTCACAATACTCTGTAAGTATTTTCAATATATTCTTCTAGTCATAGAGATTAAATATTACTTCAATTTTTGGAGTTGGTCAACAAAATCGTTCATAGCAGATTTTTATCTCCTCACTCCCTTTCAACTGGTGATGCTGTCTCCTTTTTATTTTCCTATATTTTTAAGAGAGATAAAATCTTGATAGTGTCACAGTCTTTTAAAATCATATTAACAAGTGATTGAATTGACATTTCTCTATGAAAATTATTTACCTTTGCTCCCTGTGCATATTTCCCATGCAAGAATATAAATGCCAGCACAATCAGGGCCAGAGCCTCCTTTTGCTACTGTGCAAACATCAGGAATGCTTATAGCTATTTTTTCTAATTAATGTAGGTTTCATGTACTTATACAACAATTTAAAATATACCTAGCAATTTGGGAAATATCTACTTGATATGTAAACCTGTAAGAAATCTATCCATCTTATTATACCTGAACATATTTAATCTAGGTCTTTAATTTCCATATACAGTAAGACAACTTATAAATGCTCCCATTTACAAAAAGGGAACTTATAATATTCTACATTAAAATCTTTGTTTTCTTGGTCAAAATCCATACTCTCAAAAATAATTAGTTACTAAGCAAACAACTTTTTGAAACTAAACATTTGAAAAATCACTAAATCCCCCATATTAAGCTTTGAGTAAGTTATTCTATAATGCACAAAATATGACTGTATTATTTTATTATTGTTTACTTAACAAATTGATTAAATTTGTGTTTATGTAGAAATTGTATAATAAATATATACTTAAAATTTCTTAAAGATATATATGGTATGTACAGAAATTTCTTTAAATATGTCATATATTATAAAATTTCTTCAGAACATAAATTTAAAATAAATACAATAAGTGGTATTTTCTTTTTTATGATTTTCTTAATAATATTTTCCTCTCTCTAGTTAGCTTTATTTTACGAATACAGTATATAATACATATAAGAAAAACTAGGTGTTAATCAGCCATTTATGTTATCTGTTGTCATTTCACCTATTATTACTGGCATTGACTCTTTTTCATAGACCTGTTGGGCCATAGCCAAAATATGGAAAATAAAACCCTAAATCTCTATTGACAGATTATTAGATAAAGAAAATATGCTATAGTACACATGTAATGCAATATTATTTACCATTTAAGAAAAGAGGAATATTGCTAATGCAACAAAATGGATGAACCTAGAAGACATTATGTTTAGTGAAATAAATGAGTTAGGAAAGAACAAATACATCATGATTACGATTGTACTAGAGGTCTGGTGGATGAAATTTGTGCACAGTTAATGTCCCTAGGCCTGGCCGTGATCAGAGAAAATCAGGGCCTTCCAGCTGCTGGCTGGGGCCTTCCTTCTAGCTGCTGGCCTGGGCCTTCCCTTAATTCCACATTGCCCATAGTGGTCAGCATATGTCATAGTGAGCGATCAAATTCCCGAGGGGACACTTTGCATATTAGGTTTTTATATATAGACTAGAGGCCAGGTGCATGAAATTCATGCACTGGGGGGCGGGGGGGTCTCTCAGCCCAACCTGTACCCTCTCTCATCTGGGACATCTCAAGAGAGGCCTGACTGCCCTTTCACAATCCAGGACTGCTGGCTTCCAACTCCTCGCTTGCCTGCCTGCCTGCCTGATTGCCTCTAACCACTTCTGCCTGCCAGCCTGATCACCCCCTAACCATTCCCCTGACAGCCTGATCAACGCCTAACTGCTCCCCAGCCAGCCTAATTGCTACTAACTACCCTCCCCTGCCATCCTGGTCACCCCTAACTGCTCTCCCCTGCCAGCCTAGTCACCCCTAACTGTCCTTCCTTGCAAGCCTGGTCACCCCCAACTGCCCTCCCATGCTGGTCCAATCACCCCTAACTGCCCTCCCTTGCCAGCATGGTCACCCCTAACTTCCCTCCCCTGCAGGCCTGGGTCACCCCCAATTGCCCTCTCCTACAGGCCTGATCGTCCCCAACTGCTCCCCCTCTGGCTATTTTTTGGTGGCCATCTTTGACCACATGATGGTGGCCATCTTGTGTGTTGGAGTGATGGTCAATTTGCATATTACTCTTTTATTAGGATAAGGTATCTAAAATATGCAAGCTCATAGAAGCAAAGAGTAGAATGGTGGCTTTCAGGGGCTGAAGGGGAGTAAAAGTAGGGAGTTTTTCTATGGGTATAAATTTTCAGTTATTTAAGGTGAATATGATCTAAATGTTCTAATGATTTGCTATGTAACACAATTTAAGAGGGTAAATCTCATGTTTAGTGTTTTACCACAGTAAAAAAAGAAAGGAAAAAGAACAGGTTAAAAATTTATTTGAGGTTGATAACAAAGTTAGCTTCAAAGTTTTAGAAATTTAAAATATGACCACATATTAATGCATTTTGTTTTCACACATGAACATAAGTAAATTTATACATAACATCACAAATGCATTTCTACCAAAACATATTTTCTATAAATGATTACCCCACTTAACAATAGGCTTATATAAAATCATAAAAGGAAAAGGGACAGTTACTTATTTGTTTTCTTCTATCAATTCACCAAATTAACAGTGATTTTTTCCTTGCAAATTATGCTAAGAACATTAGAAATTTGATAGCAATGAAGTGAAAAAAAATTAGAAGTAACTCTGTTTATGTCTATGTACTATTGTGTGGGAAAATAAGCTAGGCCAGCCAGTGGTTTTCCCTTATACTCTATTTTTTTTCACTTCAAGAAACAATAAATAGTTTAATGGTTCAATTTTCCCCCTCAATACTCCTTCCAATTCACTTAAGTTCACAGCAATACCTACGAAGAACTATCTATCCCCCAAACTACACCACATCCCAGAGAGAGGCGTGCTCTTCATCAGCTTAGGAAATGTTCACATGAGACACATGTTTTCTGAGTTTGATTTATGAAGGAATACATATCAGTTTTGTCTTATGTTAACTATACCTATAAATAAATAAAAGCAATAACTTGATTGTTAACAGTAAATATAATCCCTGCTGAGAATATATTGGGGCAAGCAACATCTGCTTAGAAAAGACTGATCCTTAATATTATTTTTTATTTGTCATTTTTAAGGAGAAATTATTAAATATCTCTCTCTTCTGAACAAAATATATTCTTGGAATTGGTGGTCTTATATGGGTAGAATTAAAATTAAAGCATTAATATAATTGAGTTAATGAACAATTAAGTACCCAATTTTTTTAAAAAAATGTGTTGCCCTAGCACACAGTTTAACATAGTTATAATAAAAACCTGAGCAATATAACTCTGTTGGAAATATTCTAAGGACTCCCTTAGTGGAGTCATTACAGACTGGCCTGCTGTTTCATATAATTTCTGTGATAAGCTACTAAAAATTTAATTAGCTTTAGCTCTAAAATATTTCTTCATGAAATAAAAACAACAGATGAGTAAACCTCTTTGATTCATTTATTTATAACAACTTAAGGAAGCTCATTAACATATTTCCTCTGCAGATATTTGTATTATATTGAAATGTTCAATGAAATATTGCAAAGGATCCTTAAGAACCCATATTCCCTACCATAAAATCATGTTTGTTGCTTAAAAAATTAGATTAAGTGAATTAAGTATCCACTTAATTTTCTGTCAGAAATAGCAAGTACTATTTTTGTCTCTTATTAAGATATACTAGTTGTTACATAAATTTATATTTTTCTTGAATAATATCTTTCTCTAATATTTTAGTAAAGTTTACCTGCTTATTATCTTTATCTGGTATTGAAATTTTCTTTACAATACTTTTAATTTGAGAGTTAGCCAGATGTCCATATATTAAATATTGGAACATTTATTGTTTCCCTTCACTTTGTTTCCTTACTCATTTTATTTTTTTATTTTTTTTCCATGAGTCATGATTTGTAAGTAAGTGAAACAAAACTCAAGTGAGAGATAGCCTCAAATTTATTTTGTAATTCAAACACAAATCTCATTCAGTCAATAGGTCACACTAAATAGAATTTTTATTTTACTTTAAATATAGGCATGTCAAATATCTTATGTCAGTATATCCATGAGTCATTTTGACAACTTCCTCTCAAAACTGTTCCTTAACCTAGATCCCACATTAGTGCCCTGGGACTATCATGTACTCTTTTAGCTTCATGCCATTATCCACTCTGATGTGTTCTCTCTCTCCATTCCCCTTCTCATTAGATGTAAAGTGAAATATGTTTTCTCATTTATGACCTTTGTTTTTAAACTTGTCATATTTTTCTGCAGTTTTTTTCATGGTCTGAAGACATGTAATAGAATGAAATAAGAATTACACGTATATCAAACTTACATATTGAAAATAAATGTTATGAGGCGCTATGATTTGACCAAGTGTGTACATGTCTCTTTGAGGATCAGCAATGAACAATCTCCTCTTAGTTCTTCATCGAACAGAGTCGGAGCATCTTTGCCTAGATTACATGATCCTTCATGAAGTCCTATCACGCCCCTTTTCCACCTTTTCTCTAAATACTGGTGCACTTCTTTTACCCTTCACTTGCCCTTCAATCTCTTTGTCAGTGCTTTAATATTCTGGCTCTGATTCCACGTTTGAAATATGTATACATATAATGAACAAAACTATTGAAAATTTACATAAAAACCAAAACCTAGTAAGATTAAAATATCTAAAAATATTTATACAATAAATTATGAGTACATTTGTACATATGTGCATGTTTACTGATTTATCCTGTTTTCTTATATGTATTAGGCATTATAATATTACTTTTTTTTTTTTAATTCCGGGATCTCAAAATGACTTTGTCTCAAAACCACACTCCTAAAATATCTATAATTGCCAATGATACCATTATATATATTTCACTTTCTATAGTCCTGGTAGATATTTTTTCTCATGTAAGTCTTCCAGGATAATGCTATTTATTATGATTCTAACAATTATTTGTAAATATGAACATCTTTGGAAACTCTTGCTAGGATTTCTCAATATCAAGTAAATCTTTTTCCCTCTGTCACATATATGGACTAGAGGCCCGGTGCACAAATTTGTGCATGGTTGGGGTCCCTTGGGCTGGCTGGCAATTGGGCCAATTGGGCCATGGGAGGTAGGCCGGCTGGGGTATTGGGGCAATCGGGGCCATGGGAGGTTGGCTGTGGGAGTGCACTGACCACCAGGGGGCAGCTCCTGTATTGAATGTCTGCCTCCAGGTGGTTTGTGCGCGTCATAGAAACTGGTTGACCGGTCTTTCGGTTTTTTGATCTCTTAGGCTTTTATATATATATATATATATATATATATATATATATATATATATATATATATACACACACACACACATATACTAGAGGCCCGGTGCATGAAATTCATGCACTGGCGGCGGGGGGGGGGGGGGCCCTTAGCCCAGCCTGCACCCTCTCACAGTCGGGGAACCCTCAGGGGATGTCCACCTGCTGGCTTAGGCCCATTCCCCCTAAGCCAGCAATTGGACATCCCTCTCACAGTCTGGGACCCCTCGCACCTTACCACCTGCCTGCTTGCTGCCCCTTACCACTTGGCTCGCTGCTCCTTAGTGCTGTCACAGAGGTGGGAGAGGCTCACACCACTGCTGCTGCACTTGCCAGCTGTGAGCCTGGCTTCTGGCTGAGCGGTGCTCCCCCTGTGGGAGCGCACGGACCACCAGGAGGCATCTTCTGCATTGTGCATCTGCCCCCTGGTGGCCAGTGCACATCATAGCGACTGGCCATTTTGGTCATTCCACCGTAATGGTCGCTTAGGCTTTTATTATATAGACTAGGAGCCCGGTGCACGAAATTCGTGCACTGGGTGTGTGTGTGGGGGGGAGTGTCCCTCAGCCCAGCCTGCCCCCTCTCACATACTGGGAGCCCTCAGGCGTTGACCCCCATCACCCTCCAATCGCAGGATCAGCCCCTTGCCCAGGTCTGACGCCTCTGACAGAGGCCTCAGGCCTGGGCAGGGGACCCTTATTTCCCCCCATCACTGGTTCTGCCCCCAGCCCAGGCCTGATGCCTCGGCCAGAGGCGTAGACCCCCATCTCCCTCCGATCGCCTGATCGGCCCCTTGCCCAGGCCTGACGCCTCCACCAGAGGTGTCAGGCTTGGACAGGGGACCCCCATCTCCCCCCGATCACTGGCTCTGGCCCCCGCCCAGGCCTGAGGCCTCTGGCCCAGGAATCATGCCTGGGCAGGGGACCCCCATCTCCCTCTGATCGCTTGCTCCACCCCTCGCCCAAGCCTGATGCCTCTGACCCAGGCTTCAGGCCTGGGCAAGGGGACCATCATATCCCCCCAATCCCTGGCTCCGCCCCCCACCCAGGCCTGATGCCTCGGCCAGAGGAGTTGACCCTCATCACCCTCCGATCACCAATCACCGGATCGGCCCCTTGACCAGGCCTGAGGCCTCTGGCAGAGGTGTCAGTCCTGGGCAGGGGACCCCCAGCTCCCCGCGGTTGCAGGCTCCACCCCTGCCCAGGCCTAATGCCTCTGGCTGAGGCGTCCAGCTCGGGCAGCGGGGACCCGCAGCTGCAACGGCCCCGCGATTGTGGGCTCCGCTTTAGGCCCAGGCAAGGGACCCCTAGCTCCCGGGACTGCCAGCTTCGACTGTGCCCAGCTCCCATCGCTGGCTCCACCCCTACTTCCTGCTATCACTGGCCAGGGTGGAAAAGGTGCCTAATTCTCCGATCATGGCCCCAGGGCTGCCCTTGCCCTGCCCCCCAGCTCTTACCTCCCCCCTGGGTTTCCGATCACTGTCAGTGGCAGGGGGCTTCTTCCTGCTTTCCCTTTCGCCTCCCTGCATTGTGCCTACATATGCAAATTAGCTGCCATCTTGTTGGCAGTTAACTGCCAATCTTAGTTGGCAGTTAATTTGCATATAGCCCCGATTAGCCAATGGAAAGGGTATCATCGTACGCCAATTACCATTTTTCTCTTTTATTAGATAGGACTAGAGGCTGATGCACAAAAATTTGTGCACTCGGGGGTAGGGGGGTCTCTCAGCCCCGCCTGTGTCCTCTCACAGTCTGGGATACCTCGGGGGATGACCACTGCTGGCTTAGGCCTGCTCCCCAAGGGATTGGGCCTAAGACGGAAATCAGACATTCCTCTGGCAGCCCAGCAGCCCTCAAGGGATGTCAACTTGCCAGCGGGGAGAAGACCTAAGCTGCAGTCGGACATCCTTAGCGCTGCTGAGGAGGCAGGAGAGACTCCCACCACCACTGCTGTACTGGCAGCCATCAGCCTGACTTGTGGCTGAGCAGAGCTCCCCGATTTGGGAGCACACTGACCACCAGAGGGCAGCTCCTGCATTGAGCATCTGCCCCCTGGTGATCAGTATGTGTCATAGTGACCAGTCATTCCCAGTCTTTCTGCTGTTATGGTCAGTTTGCATATTACCCTTTTACTATATAGGATAGAGGCCTGGTGCACGGGTGGGGGCCAGCTGGTTTGCCCTGAATGGTATCCCGGATCAGGGTTGGGGTCCCGCTTAGGTGCCTGGCCAGCTGGATGAAGGTCTGATGGCTGTTTTCAGGCTGCTCGCACACCCTTTAGGGTGGGTGTCCCCACTGGGGTGCCTGGCCAGCCTCGATGAGGGGCTGAGGGCTGTTTTCAGGCTGGCCGGCGACTGAAGCTCCCAGCCTCTCCTTTTTTTCTATTTTTTTTTTATTCTGGGATTTATTTACCTTCTGTAATTGAAACTTCGTTGCTGTCACTGGAGCTGAGAGACGGCTCCAGCTCTGAGGCCACAGCCTGCTGAAAGCAGGTATCTGCAGTTTGTTTAGCTTCTATAACTGGAACTCTGTTGCTTTCAGAGCTTAGAGCCGGGCCGCGGCAGGCGGGGAACCTTGGCTTCCTCCATCACTGGAGCAAGCAAGCCTCCTGCTCGCTTCAGCTGCATGGCTGCTGGCCGCCATCTTGGTTGGCGGTTAATTTGCGTATCACCCTGATTAGCCAATGGGAAGCATAGTGAAGGTATGGTTAACTACCCTTTTTGTCTTTTATTAGATAGGATACTAGAGGCCCAGTGCATGAAATTTGTGCACAGGTAGGTTCCCTAGTGGCTACTGGCCAGGTTCTCTCTTCCCCCAGCCATCTGCCACTGCCACCGGCTGGGGCAGTGTCAGCCGGGGAGAGAAGCTACAGGCAGTTGGTCGGTCAGCCCTGCCCCCTGGTTGAACTCCTGGTTGAACTCCTGGTCAAGGGGACAATTTGCATATTAGGCTTTTATTATGTAGAATACTATTATTTCAATCCTCACCTGAGGATGTTTTTTCCATTTGTTTTTATACAGAGTGGAAGGGAGGGAAAAGGGGGGAAAAGAGAGAGAGAAACATCAATGTGAAAGAGACACATCAATTGGTTGCCTCCTGCACATGTCCCAAGCAGGGATGGGGAGCAAACCAGCAACTGAGTTACGTGCCCTTGACTGGGAGTTGAACCTAGTCCATGGATTGACACTCTAACCACTGAGAAAAACCAACCAGGGCTATGCACTATTTTTATTTTCCTTTTTAGTTATCTTGCCTATTCCTTTTGTTATTTTTTCTCTCCATGGATTGTGAAAACCTGTCCAATTTGTTCTCCATATCATTAATCTTATTTTATTCATGACCTTTTTGGAGCTTTTGTATCTCTAATATGGAAGGTTTCCTAATTTTCTCTTTTCTTAAAATGGTGTATTCTGATATATCATAATACAAAGAAAATAATAAAATAATAAATGTTTCTATAATCAAACCCAAGCTTAAGAAATTAAATATTACAATGCCAGTTTTATTTTACTGTGTACCATTTAATAATCACATTCCCTCTTTTTCTTCCATCTAGAAGTAAGCATCATCCTGAATTTAGAGTTCATAATACCTTGTACATTATAGTTTAATTATATATGTTTATATTATAAACTAGAGTCCCGATGCACGAAAATTTGTGCACTCAAGAGGGTCCCTCAACCCAGGCTGTGCCCTCTTGCAGTCCGGGGCCTCTCAAGGAATGTCCACCTGCCAGCTTAGGCCCACTCCCTGGGGGATCAGACCTAAGCTGGCAGTTAGACATCCCTCTGGCTGCCCAGGAGCTATTGGGGGATGTCCAACTGATGGCTTGGGGAGCAGGCCTAAGCTGTCAGTCAGACATCCTTAGCGCTGCCACGGAGGCGGGAGAGTCTCCTGCTACCACCGCTGTGCTGGCCAGCTGTGAGCAGGCTTCTGGCTGAGTGGCATTCCCCCTGTGGAAGCACACTGACCACCAGGGGGCAGCTCCTGTGTTGAGCGTCTGCCCCCTGGTGGTCAGTGCGTGTCATAGCAACTGGTCGTTCCACTGTTCAGTTGATTTGCATATTATTCTTTTATTATATAGGATTATACTGTTTATTAATTGGCAATAATTAAAAATGTTATATCACTGATATCACTCTCTACTATGTTTTTACATTGCTTATTTTCTAAACATTGCCTCTGTAATGTTTATCCAAGTACGTATAGCTTGTCGACTTTCACTTATAAGCAATTCTTTATTCAAAGATATTGATATTTATAAATCAATTCTCCAAATGTTAACTATTTGGGTCTTTCAACATCTGCAAGTACAAAATATATTCTATATGTGTTTATGCATATATATGGCTAATATTCATATAGTAAGTATCTAAATAAGAGCCAAGTTACTGTGTAAAAATATGAACTTCTTAACGTTACTGGGTGTTTCTAAATTTGTCTTAAAGTAGTTATACAAATTGACTTACCATCAATGTGTAAAAGTTTTAATTGTTCCATGTACTCAATAATTCTTACTCTCTTTTGACTCAGCTTAATCTGACAAGTTGTAGAGAGCTTTGTTCTGGTATTGTTTTAATATGTGTTTCATTATTAGCGATTTGGAACATCTTTTCATTTGTTTATCAGTTTCCCTCAAGGTTTAGACTTCTTTATATTTTAGAGGCTAATTACCTTTTAGTTTGTAAGCATTTCACACATCTTCTCCAAATCTATTACTTGTGGAATATGAAAAATATGAATGCTGTATTCTTTTTTTTTCTAATCCTCATCTAAGGATATGTTCATTAATTTTTTAGGGTGAGAGAATGAGAGAAACATCAATGTGAGGGAGAAACATTGATGGACTACCTCCCGTATGCGCCTAGACTAGGGATCAAACCTGCAATCTAGTTATGTGCCGAACTGGGAACATATCTCACAATGTTTTTGATATATGGAATGATGCTCCAACAAACTGAGCAACCTGGCTGGGCTACTGTATTCTTAATTAAAGTAAATAAATATACATGTATATATATATATACATTCCACCTTTGTGTATATAGATATGCAATTCATATACACACACTTTCAATTTACATACAAAGTGTTTCCTTTTTTTAACACACGGACATCCAGTACACATACTTGCACACCTACACCAGAGAGAAATTATCTAAAAAGATGTTGGAAAAGTTGATCATGATACTGATGACAATATGTTTATAAGTGAGATATTAAGCTATTTCATATTAACAAATGGTTTTACTTCTTCAAGAAGCAATGCATTTATTATGTGAAAGTATATCATATACCAAGATAAAATAATGGCTATATATTATCACATAATTAATAAATATTCATGGTTAAAATCTTTCTTTCAAATACTCAATAGGACATATCTGGTATTCTTGTCTTTATTTCTAAAACCATAGGTCCTATTATTTTTATGTTTGGTACATAATTATCATAAGATTATCTCTTTAAACCTCTGAGGTAAAAATATATTTTAGTCTAAAATATCTATTACTCAATTAAATTAGATGGTTATGTATAGTCTCACAGATCAATCCTATATAATGAAAGACTAATACGCTAAGTGTAGTCATCTGGTTGGATATTCAACCAATCAAAGCATAATATGCTAATGATATGCTGAGGCCACTCCACCACTCGCTTTCATGTGCACTGACCACCAGGGAGCAGATGCTCTGACCAGTAGGTTAGCTTGCTGCTGGGGTCTGGCTGATCGGGACTGAGCGAAATGGGCTGGACAAGCCCTGGAACCCTCCTGCAGTCCCGCCCTGGCTGGCCTATCTCCCGTGTCCCTCCTCAGCCCCGATCATGCACCAGTAGGGTCCCTTAGCCTGGCCTGTGCCCTCTCGCA
This sequence comes from Myotis daubentonii, assembly GCF_963259705.1. Taxonomy (NCBI): domain Eukaryota; kingdom Metazoa; phylum Chordata; class Mammalia; order Chiroptera; family Vespertilionidae; genus Myotis; species Myotis daubentonii. Next base: position 142,513,243 of record NC_081841.1, on the reverse strand, counting down.
ATCCGGAACCCTTTGGGGAATGTTAGAGAGCCAGTTTTGGCCCAATCCTGGAGGCCAGGTTGAGGGACCCTACTGGTGCACGAATTCGTGCACCAGGCATCTAGACTTATAATAAAGAAGCAATGAGAATCAGAGCATGATAGATTTGATAAAAGTATAGATGGCATCTTTTCAAACTTTACTATAATCATTATGAAATGTAATATGTTAAGATATGGGGCCTCCACTTATGAATTCAAATTAGGAAATAAAATCCTGTTTATATAAACTGGGTGTTGTGTAGTGGACTAGATACCATGGAATTGATATCAAATATTTCTCTTTCATAATAATTTTGGAATTTGCATATAATCCTGTTTCAAATCTTTTTATTTATAATTGAAAAAATCACTGGAATGTTATATTACTGACACTAAAACCTTGTTCTATTAATAAAGCAGGAGATTTCCTTCCTAAGAACAAAGGGAAACATTTGTATTACGGAAACTTTTTTAGTTTTTAAAAAATATATTTTATTGATTTTTTACAGAGAGGAAGGGAGAGAGATAGAGAGTTAGAAACATCTATGAGAGAGAAATATCGATCAGCTGCCTCCTGCACACCTCCCACCGGGGAGGTGCCTGCAACCAAGGTACATGCCCTTGACGGGAATCAAACCTGGGACCTTTCAGTCCACAGGCCAATGCTCTATCCACTGAGCCAAACCCATTACGGCCAGAAACTTTTTTAAAATGTCCTTTTATAATATTAGAAAATCTAGGCACTATTGTGTGATTCTACATATATGTTACTGTAATACTTTTGTTTGGGGTTTTTCTTAGTGAAATTAATAAAGCAATATATATATATGTATATATATATATATGTATATATATATATTAATAATTAAAAAATAATGTACAAATCCCAATGTTTCCTAAAACAGAACATTTCTTCTCACTAAATTCTGCTTTCCCTGTTTTTCCCAATCTTGTACTGCCAGACACAATATTGTATTTGTTGTCGGTCTGGAAATCCAGTTTAGTATAACAATGAACACAGAGGTGGTGAAGTTGGCCAGTTTTTCTCGCATACTCCAAGCACATGATGCTGGGCATATTCTCCTGCAGTCTTTATGGAAACTGTGCTAAATTTTATTCTTTAGTTCAGTAAAATATTTATGCAAATGAATATAGTACAGTAACATAAAAAACTGCTAATGTTTAGTACAAAATTGTAGGCAAGATCTTACTATTTGTTTAGGTTTGTTTTCTATTTATTGTTATTGCTTCATGGTCATACACACACACACTCATGTACACACGTGCATGCACACAAATAGGTTCGGGAGTCATACTAACCAAGGTATGTGACCATCACAGGGCTGCATTCCACTGACCCTGGCCCAGTTTCACTTCTGAATGAACTATGTACAAATCAACAAGACTACAAAACGGGTTCTTCATTTCTATGTCCTTTTAAGATCTCCTGGTTATACATTCATATATAAATATAGTCTAATATTTTATTTATTTAATTACATACCCTAGCATTTATCTTTACTATTATTTTGGGCCCAAATGCTGTTAAAATAAAATTTACTGTTAAATATACTACTACATGAAGTTTGAATACCAGAAACTTTCTTATAATGCCTATGTTAGCATCATTATTCAGATTTGTATCTTAAGTGACATAAACATTTACATTAACCTTTGGTATTAAGACTTTTAAAATTCATTATATACTTAGAAAAAAACATACTGAAGCAAAATCATTAACCTACTCAGTGACAAGAGATCTGCTTTAAGTTTAGAATTTACCCACAGAAAGGATGTCAATAAGCAGTGATGAGTTCCACAAAGCAGGTGAATAAGGGCAAATAGAACAATCACTCACAATGACACATTTCAAACCTGAAGAAATGAGAGATCTGTGTCAATTGACTTCAGATAACCATCTGCAGAAAATGGATCTGAAAACGCCTTCTGGTAACTGCCAACAGAAGTGGCATTTTAACATATACTGGAACTTTATAATTAACGCAACACTTGAGAAACATGTGGGGTAGCCAAGTCAGAGACTTCATAACAAGTAGTAATCAAGCTCTCCTATTGATTAAGCTAGATTAATGTTATAATCAAAAAAAGCCCATAATTAGTAATGTGCAAAAAAGGTACCTAAAAAGGAAAATGTGTTGATTCCAAAAGAAATACAATCCCTAAAAGGAGATGGCATCATATTTTAAACGAATAGGCAATGTCAATCAAAGTGACCCATATTTTAATAATAGCTTAGATTTAAAATATTTATTAAACAAAATCTGGATACTATAAATTATTCAATAAGTTATACAATAGAATACCTGAAACCACGACCCCAAATGTCGGTATTGTCTAGGGGCTGGATTGGAAAAAGTAAAATAAAAGAATGCAGAGTGTCACTTTGGGACATATTTTAAGTTAGTGGTAGGATATTTAAGTAAATCCCAGTGAGAGTGAAAGTGTAGAATGCAACAATGGACACAATATTAAAGTTTATTTAGAGATGATTTATAAGTGGTTCATGTAATCAAAATGATGTTAAATAACAGTGTGAGGGTATGCAAAATATTGAAAAGCAGCTTTCTATTTGTGTTTCTAGAAAAGGGTGCAGATGTTTAATAAAGGTGAACTGCGTCTCATTCTTGGCTTTGGAAAATAAAATCTCTTTTACTCCTCCATTTTCCACAGGCTACCCTGCTTTCTATAATATGTCTGTTTCACTACTGAGTGATGAGTAACTGACCACTTACATATGTTCCATTTGAGGACCAAAGCATGAAAATACACAATGCTATCTCTACCTTTTTTGTAGTTGCTTTTAACTTATTTTAACAACAATTTGAACGCCAGTAGATTCACTTCAGAATGTACAATAAATGAGGTGACTGTAAGTCTATTCTCAGTGATGTTGCATTTTAGGAAGTAAATTCATAGTAATAGGGTCTTCCAGAGAGAAAACAAACATGTTAATTTAACTGGCTGGTAAAATCAGGGGTGGGGGGAGGGACTTGTTTTACTGAAAGATACAAAAATAATTTTTTAAAAATTTGACAACTTTTGGATTAAACAACTGTGATACATATACACAATGGAATACTACGCTGCTGTAAAAGAGAAAGAACTCTTACCATTCACAACAGCATGGATGGACATGGAGAGCATTATACTAAGCGAAATAAGCCAGTCAGAGAAGGATAAGTATCACATGATTTCACTCACTTGTGGAATATAATGAACAACATAAACTGATGATCAAAAACAGATCCAGAGATATAGAAACATTGAACAGACCATCAGAACTCAGAGGGAAGGTGGGGGTGGTGGAGGGGAGAGGGAGGTAAGAGATTAGCCGAAGGGCTTATGCATATAAGTATAACCAATGGATACAGACAGTAGAGGGGTGAGGGCATGTGATGGGGGTGAGAGTGGCTGGGGAGAGGTCAATGGGGGAAAAAGGAGATATATGTAATACTTTCAACAATAAAGAATTTAAATTTACAAAAACTGACAACTTTTTAAGAGCAGTTTTAGGTTTACTGTGAAAGTAAGAGGAAGGTTTACTATAAAATTTAGATTTCTCATATACTGACTGCTACCACACATGCATGACCTCCCCCATTATCATCAGCTCTACAAAAGTGGTTCTTTTTGTTTTTATATTTCATTTTTTAAATTTTTTCAGCATTGATCTTTTTTTTAAATTCTTTATTGACACATCCAAATCACCCAAAATCCATAGTTTATATCAGGGTTCCCACTTGATGTTATACTTTCAATGGATTTGGACAAATTATCATAATCCTATCTAATAATAGACAAACATGGTAATTAACCATACCTCCGCTATGCTTCCCATTGGCTAATCAGGGTGATAGGCAAATGAACTGCCAACAAAGATGGCGGCCGACAGCCACGCAGCTGAAGTGAACATGAGGCTTGGTTGCCCTGGTGATGGAGGAAGCCAAGGTTCCCCGCCGCGGCCCAGCTCTGCACTACGGATACAACAATGTTGCAATTATAGAAGCTAAACAAATCCCAGATACCTACTTTCAGTCAGCCGGCCTCTGAGCTGGAGCCGCAACAAAGTTTCAATTACAGAAGGTAAATAAATCCCAGAATAAAATAAAAAAAAAGAAAAAAAGGAGACTGGGAACTTTAGTTGCAGGCTTGGCCTGTGTGAAAACAGCCCTCAGCCCCTCATCCAGGCTGGCCAGGCACCCCAGCGGGCCCTCACCCTGAAGGGGTTGCGGGCAGCCTGAAAACAGCCATGAACCCCTCACCCAGGCTGGCCAGGCACCCAAGCGGGACCCCCAACCTGATCCGGGACACCATTCAGGGCAAACCAGCCGGCCCCCACCTGTGCACCAGGCCTCTATCCTATATAGTAACAGGGTAACATGCAAACTGACCATAACAGCAGAAAGACTGGGAATGACTGGTCACTATGACACACACTGACCACCAGGAGTCAGACACTCAATGCAGGAGCTGCCCTCTGGTGGTCAGTGAGCTCCCACATGGAGGAGCTCTGCTCAGCCACAAGCCAGGCTGATGGCTGCCAGTACAGCGGTGGTGGTGGGAGCCTCTCCTGCCTCCTCAGCAGCGCTAAGGATGTCCAACTGCAGCTTAGTTCTGCTCCCCGCTGGCAAGTGGACATCCCCCGAGGGCTGCCGGGCTGCCAGAGGGATGTCTGACCGCCAGCTTGGGCCCTATCCTCCAGGGAGCGAGCCTAAGCCAGCAGGTGGACATCCTCCGAGGGGTCTCAGACTGCAAGAGGGCATAGGCTGGGCTGAGGGACCACCCCGAGTGCACAAATTTTTGTGCACCGGGCCTCTAGTCTTTATATATAAAGAGGTAATATGCTAATTGGTCCTAACAGTCTCTGAGTCACAACCAAGGCAGAAGCTGGTGGGGGGGGACGAGGGCGGCTGGCCAAGTATGAGTAAGGCTTTGGCGGGGCCGGCAGGAGCCTGAGGCCACCCCAGCCCCCGCAGGTCCCTGGGCAGACGGTGGCTCATTAACAGTCGGTGTCTCCATGTATGGTGCCCAGGGGCGGCTGTGAGGGGCACGGGGCCTCTCCCCAAGCTGCTGTGCCACCGCTGCCGCTTGGTGGGAGCTGAGTGGCCTGGAGCTGGAGTGGGTGTGCACAGACTGCTGAGCCTACTATCACTGCATGCCCTGCCTGGCCCTGCACCTGCCTCCGTGGTCCAGCTGTGGACCCCGCCCCACACTTCAGGCAGAGGGAGGAAGCTCGCGGCCATCGGCACCCTCGGTTGACCACCTGTGCCACTGCCTGCCTGGCTGGCAGTGACTAGAGCATTGAGTGCAAGATGTTCCAGCCCCTGGTGGTGGAATGAGGAGGAGGGCACTGGGTGCAGTGTGGAGACCTCAGCCGGGGTCCTTCTGGTGCCAGGAAGGGGCCTGGCTCGAGCCTGGTTGGGAGCTTAGGAAGTCTGGATGAGCAGGTGCCGGTTTATACCAACTGTAACTCTGCCATCTTCCTCCAGCTCTCCAAACTAGCCCCCCTGCCCCACCTGCCTGGGGAATGGGCTCCAGGCAACCTCCCTGAGCACAGACTGTGGGCCCAGAGACTCCAGGAAGAGTGCCCGGTGGGGCCCAGGCGGGGGCCAGTGAAGAACTACAAGGGCAGAGCTGCTTCAGTGTCTCAGTGAACTTTGCAACCGACCCAAGAAGGAAACCAAGAGGCCGGGAGCTGTGGATTCCCAGTGCTTTAGTCACTTGAAACCAGCTTGGAATGCAAGGTGGCTGTACATTCAGCTGAGAAGTGAGGGGCCTGAACACCACTGTCAATGGGCTCCGGTCAGTCCGAGGCCCAAGCGTCCACCACAAGAAGGAAAAAACAGAGGGAGGGGCCCGGAGGAAGGGAGGACAATTGAAGGAAATGTGTCTAGACTTTCCCCAGCCCTCTCCCTCTTTCTGCTGCCTACAAGAGCCCCGGGCCGGGCCACAGTTCTGTCTCCACCTTTTAATCCTCTGTTCTCCAACCACAGAGGAAAGAAATAAGGAGTCCATGCTGCCTCCAGAAAGTATCTATATACCTGATCTGCCAGATGCCTCCAGGAGAGGGAGGCCATCAGTAAGCCGTCAATAAGACATTCCGTGAGGGCTCCTGGACTGTGAGGCGGGGCAGGCCGGGCTGAGGGACCCCCCCTTCCCCCCGCCACACAAATTTTGTGCACTGGGCATCTAGTATCATATAAAATATTTTCACAGTGCTAAAAATCCTCTTCACTCTGCCGATTCATCTCTGCACCCTCTGGCAACTGTTGATTTATTTATTTTTCCATAGTTTTGCCTTTTTCAGAATGCCATATAATTGGAATCATAACAATTTGTAGTCTTCTTAGGATAGCTTATTTCACTTAGTAATCAGCATTTAGCAGTCATCCTTGTTTTTCATTGTTCTATAGCTCATTTCTTTCTAGTGCTGTATAATATCCCACTTTTGAATGTGCCACAATTTATCCATTGCTGAAGGACTTCTTAGTTGCTTCCATGATCCAATGATCCCACTTGTAGGAATGTAACCCAAGAAACTAGAAACACCAATTAGAAAGGATAAATGCACCCTAATGTTCATAGCAGCACAATTCACCATAGCTAAGATTTGGAAACAGCCTAAGTGCCCATCAGCAGATGAGTGGATTAACAAACTGTGGTACGTCTACACAACGGAATACTATGCTGCGGTAAAAAAGGAGTTCTTACCATTTGCAACAGCATGGATGGAACTGGAGAGCATTATGCTAAGTCAATTAAGCCAGTCAGAGAAAGATAAATATCACATGATCTCACTCATTTATGGAATATAATGAACAACATAAACTGATGAACAAAAACAGATCCAGAGACAGAGAAGCATCGATCAGACTGTCAAACCTGAGAGGGAAGGTAGGAGAGGGTGGGGGTAAGGGGGGGACATCAACCAAAAGACTATATGAAAGCATATAGGCCTAACCAATGGACACAGACAACAGGGGGGTGAGGGCATGAGTGGGGAAGGATGGGTGATAATGTGGGGATAAGGACACATATGTAATAACTTAATCAATCAAGAAATTAAAACAAAAATAAAATAAATCTTCTATGAACATCTATGTGCAGAATTTTGTGTGAACCTAAGTTTCCAATAACTTTGGGTAAATACCAAAGAGCACAAATGCTGGATTATAAAGTAAGAGGATGTCTAGTTTTGTAAGAAATGACCAACCTGTCTTGCAAAGTGGCTTCCTGCCAGCAAAGCCTGAGAGCTCCTGTTGCTCCACATCTTCTCCATTGTTTGGTGTTGTCTGTGTTTTGGATTTTGGCCTTTCCAGTAGTTGAGCGATGAAATCTTACTGTTTTAATTTGTATTTCACTAATGATATACAACATGGAGCATCTTTTCATATACTTATTTGTTTTCTGTATATTTTCTTATATCTATTTACTTCACATAATTATTAGTGTACTTATATATACATATAAAGTAGTATTTAAAATAGTTACTCATTAAGGTAAAAAATTTTATTTTACCTTAGAAGGTGGGGGAAAACATGAATTTTCTCTTATATACAGATGGACACATTTTTCTGTTAATTGCATAAAGTGATGAAACTGAGTCAAGTAGATTAATGACGATATGGAGCAATCAAGACTCATCAATCAAAAATATAAAGTATAATGTAATATTTGTAACATTTACAAAATAGTAGCTATCTCACATAAAATGTTTGCCTTTAAGGAATAAAACATTGTCTTGTTTTAAATTAATTTTCTCCTAATTTTCTAAGAATAAATTTGGTTAAATTTCTTGTGAATAATGAAATAATCTAAAACTTAATTTTGGTAGAAAGCAAAAGGCAAAGAAACTAAATGTGTCAAAAAATTAACCTAGAAAATTCAAGGACTAGTTTCCTTTCCTTTGTTCTAGGATTACCATGGTTTAACCACCATTCTGCTTTTGTAACATTGTTGAGTATTAGTAAGATGTCATAGTTAAAATACCTAGCACAGCCTATGGTTGCTACTCAATCAATGTTAACTTTATTTGAATTCTAAGCTTGCTTTTACATAGAGTTTTAAGAAATTGGTTGATCCATACACATTGAACAATCAATAATTTTGAAAGATAAGATGAAATAAAAATGAGTCTAAACCATGAAGGGCTCTGATGACATACTAAGTTTTTTAGCTATTAAACAAAGATTCTCTAGAGATTGTGATCAGGGGAATTAAAATATGGCAGTTTGGCTTTAACATAACTAATCTGACTTGATCAGCAACTGATTGTGTGTATATGTGTGTGCATTCATGTGAGTGTAAGAATGAAAAATGATTAATAAAGAGCCCTTCAAAATTCAACTGATCAGAATAGAAGGCAAACATCATGATTCCTTCCTTTTTTTTGGAATATGAGTCTGAACACTTTTATATATTGAATTTCATGATTTGTATGTGATAATAAGTCTCTCAGTGTGATCTACTGGATAATTCTCTTTTTTTCCTGACAGTTCACACAAATAGCAATAAACATATCTGATGCCTGCTGCTTTCTTTGTGTCATTTGGAAATGAGTTACTGTTATACTTTTAGAATAAATTGAATTCTATAATTTTGATCATACTAGTAGATTTGAGTGGCCTGGTACTTTAGATTTTTTTTCTGTTAAGTTACAGAATATTATTAAAGTGATACACTGTAGGAATAGTGCCATATAAATCCTGTTATTGTAGAATCTGAGATATGTTTCCATGGATACTGAGCCAGGCTAATATTCAGGGATTCATAGCCTAACATTGACACTGAAGACAGAATTTAAGCAGTCTTTATTTAAAATAAAGTGACTATAAGTTAAGCAAACCTTGTATATATTACATAAATAAGTAACTTATCAAATTACCTACACAAACACATTGAAAAGAGATTTTTAACTTCCAGAATTTTTAAGCATTAAATATAACTACTTTCTCCAAACTCAGTGTTTATCCTATATATTAAAGAGGAAATATGCTAATTGACCATCACACCCTCACAAGATGGCAGTGCCCACAGCCACATGATGGCGGCGCTCAGTCCCGTCGGGGCTGAGGGTCCTCCTGCACCCTCCACTGATTGAGGATCAGGCAAGCAGGGCCGGCCGAGGCACAGGCAAGCCTCAGACTGAGTCTGCCCGGCCGCCCAGGGCCAGCCCGAGGCTCGGGTAACCAGCACCGGCCGAGGCTTGCACTGCAGCAGTGGCAGCAGCAGAGGTGTGATGTGGGTGTCACCTTCCCCTGATCGCCGGGTTGCCTCCCATCCCTGAGGGCTCCCAGACTGTGAGAAGGGGCAGGCCAAGCTGAGGGACTCCCCGCTTCCAGTGCATGAATTTTCATGCACCGGGCCTCTAGTAGGTTAATAATATTGATGCTTATACTAAGACACACATATGACAATGAATTAGTATGTAAACAATAAGACATGATGAATGTAGGCATGTTTATTAATCTAGAATAAAATTAGAATTCAATATAATAAGCATCTCTATTGACTTGGAAATAGTAAAAATTCTTCAACTGTGTTGTTTCTATCTAAATAAAAGAATAAAAGAACAAAATGCTGGATTAAAGTGAAAATATTTTAAAAACCATATAACTCAGTTAAGTTATACTTTAAAAGTACTGCATAAAAATACTTTAATTTTTCTTGATTCTAGTTGAGTAGTAGAAATACAGCTTTCTGAGTTTGGTTGCTGTGAGTCTTATTTAAAGAATATTGTGTTCTCAGAAGAATAACATCTTTACTAAAATGTGGGTCTGCCCTGCTCACTATTTCACAAACCCATTGACATACTCTTTTATTCTGAAGAGCAGCAAATAGGCCCAGGTTTATATGGCATAGGAACAGTTATTAAGTTTATTATATCAATGGCTGATTCACTTTTACTTATTATTTTTCTCAGAATTTCAATAAAGTAAATCTTAATTTACAAATGATATAACATAATCATCACCCCATTGCTATTTAAATATCTGTATGTTACTATAGCAATCATGCTTAACTTCAAATAAATGAGGGTAATCCTATGTAATAAAAGAGAAACATGGTAATTAGAGTATGACTGCTACCCTTCCCATTGGCTAATCAGGGGGATATGCAAATTAACTGCCAGCCAAGATGGCGGCCGGCAGCCAGGCAGCTGGAAGCGAACATGAGGCTTGCTTGCTTCAGTGACGGAGAAAACCAACGTTCCCAGCCTGCCGCTGCCGACCTCTGAGCTTGCAGATTGAAACATTGTTACAAATATAGAGGCTAAACAAAACCCAAGAAACCCGCTTTCAGTCAGCCCGGATCTCAGAGCTGGAGTTGATACAGTGTTTCGAGATTATAGAACCCAAACAAACCAGATACCTGCTTTCAGCAGCAGAGGCCTCAGAGCTGGAGCCAGAGCTAAAGCTGGCCCAGAATAAAAAAGAAAAAGAAAAAAAGGAGTGGTTGGGAGATTCAGTCACCCACTAGCCTGAAAACAGCCCTCAGCCCCTAAACCCAGACTGGCCAGGCACCCCAGTGGGGACCCCCACCCTGAAGGGTGTGTGACCAGCTGCAAACAGCCATCATACCCATATCTAGGCTGGCCAGGCACCCCAGTGGGGACCCCCACCCTGATCCAGGACACACTTCAGGGCAAACCAGCCAGCCCCCACCCATGCACCAGGCCTCTATCCTATATAGTAAAAGGGTAATATGCCTCCCGGCACCGGGATCAGCGTGACAGGGGGCAGCGCCGAAACCCCCTGATCGCCCTGGGCTCTGTGTGTGACAGGGGGCGGGGCCACAACCTCCTTATCCACCCTGCTCTGTTCCTGACAGGGGAAAGTGCCACGACCCCCTGATTAGCCCTGCTCTGTGCCTGATAGTGGGGAGCTCCCCAACCCCCTGATCACCCTGCAGCTCTCTGTGTGACAGGGAGCGGCGCCCCAACCCCCTGATCTGCCCTGCTCTGTATGTGACAGGGTTAAGCACCCCAACCCTCCCCTCCCCCCCACGGGCCCTGCTTTGTGTGTGACGGGGTAGAGCCATAACTTCCTCATCAGCCCTGCCCTGAGTGTGAGAGTGGCGGTGCCCCAACCCCCTGATCGGCCCTGCTCTGTGGGTGATAGAGGGTGGCGCCCCCTCCCCCCATCGGCCCTGCCCTGAGTGTGACAGTGGCAGTGCCCCAACCCCCTGATCCGCCCTGCTCTGTGCGTGACAGGGTACGGTGCCCCAACCCCCTGATGGGCCCTGCTCTGTGCGTGACAAGGGGTGGTGCCGCAACCTCCCCATCGACCCTGCCTTGAGTGTGACAGGGGGCGGTGTCTCAACCCCCCAATCGCCCCTACCCTGAGCGTGACTGAGGATGGCATCGCAACCTCCCAATCTCCCTGCTCTGTGCATGACAGGGGCCGGTGCTCCAATTCCCCAATCGGCCCTGCTCTGAGCCCGACCAGGGGCTGCACCTAGGGATTGGGCCTGCCCTCTGCCACCCGGGAGCAGGCCTAAGCCAGCAGGTCGTTATCTCCCCAGGGGTCCCAGGCTGCGAGAGGGCACAGGCCGGTTTGAGGGACGCCCCCTTCCCCCCCGAGTGCACAAATTTTTGTGCACTGGGCCTCTAGGAATATTATAAAACATATTATAAATTCTCAATAATTTTAAATTATATGAAATGATAATTGTAAATAATTCTTTTCAATAAGTCTAATTAAGTCTAATAAATGCTCATAAAGTTAAAAAGTCTATATTTTTCACATAGTTGTAGTTGTAGCACCCATCCTTAGGTTTCCCCAATATGTCTATTTGATTGTTTCTGATTTGGTCTTGATTTGTCTGTGCTATTAATGCAAGACAAATATTCTAATCTAAATCATCTTAGATGTCTCTATAAATATTGGGTAAACTTTCTCATTAGGCTTTTTAACAAGCCCTTGTTCTACCTATGACAGATATAGTTTTCAGTCTCTTGCCAATAAATTAAAAAAAAAAATATGCACACAAACACTGCTTACAAAAGCACTAAAACCTTTTAATCAAACAAAGAACAACAACAAACCTTTGATGTCTGCTTACTTTTAAATAGGAACAGTAATAATTATTGATGTGCATGTCAGAGTTTCAGTCAAGACTTGAAACAGAAGTAATCAAATGTGACAATATAAAATGAAAATCTGTTGTCTTGCTATATTCAGCTTTAGCAGCTAAAGAACATATTGGAAAATGGTGCGTTGTAGAAGTGGAGACACATTTAGCCTCAAATTTCCAGCTAAAGCACCAGAAACCCTCTGTTGCTTTGTTTAAAGCTGTATTGCTAAGGCCAACAGCCTTATGGAATGAAGATTATTTTTAATGGAATAAAAATAATTGCTAATACTTAACAAAATAAATGTTAAGTTAATCTATGGACCTATGGTGTCATTAATTGGATTACTAAAAGTTCTAAAGAGGCAAACAATAAATATTTGTTGCCAAATTCCCATTCAACTTTACATATTGATGATACAAACATTGCTTGTGGACATCTTATAATGAAGCTACTTGAATTTCTTCCAACATATAAAGCTATTGAACTACTCTCCATGTTCTACTTCTCTTCTGACAATCATGGCTAAACAGCCAATTAATTTACCGTCATTTTTTGTGTGACAAATCCTTCCATTATTGAATGCATAATAATATTGTTTTTAATTAATAATTCCAATAATTTTAAAATCAGCCCTAGAAATAATTGCTGGCTGCTTTGTTGTTGTTGTGTGTTGCCAATTTACTTACCTGTGATGGAATGAAATTCAATAGAAAGAGATGATAATCTTGAAACTAATACCTTACAGGTAAAAGGAAAAAAACTCAATATGATAGCCAAAAATAGGGAAATTCCCTTCTTTTTTATTTAGGTTATAAATATGGGTTAATAAAGTTACATCTGGTGTGTAAGAGTCAAAAAAAGTATTTCCACCTTGTTGGTTATTTTTTCAAAATACAGAAACATATAGATTCAACTGCATTCTGAAATAGTAAAAATGGATATACTATAGCTAAAGATATGTTTAAACATATATTTAAATAATATTTAAATAGCATTTTTAACAATTTTTATATGAGAGAAAATGAGGCTCAGGGCTTAAACATTATTCCAAAAATCACATATTTAATCAGGGTAAAACTTATATTTAATCTTCAAAACCCATCCAATTTCCAGTATATTGTGCATTAGGAGGATGCTCCAGCTATGAGGATTCAGTAATAACCTAAAATTCTATATTCAAAATTTTACAAATGGAGCAGATTAAGATATTAGCAATTTCCTGGTGATGAAATTGTGAAACTAGAGTTTAGGGGAGTAGACCTGTAGATAATTGGAATAAGACTTATTTTAAAATATGGGATAAAAAAATAGATTTAATTTAAAATAAATTTAATGTGCCCAGTATGCTAGAGAGACAATCTGAACTGTGTAAGTCCCCAGGTTGGGGGTGGAGGGGTTTTTAGCTGGTCACTTGATAATGGTTTGATAGATATAAGACTGATTTTAAGGAAAACTGGGGGATAAGTATTTGCAGATGATAAACCTAGTTAACAATGGGCCTGTTTAAAAAAAAAAATTAATGTAACCTCATGATCATGAGACAGGATGAATGTGGGAGTTTGAGAAGCATCAACCCTAAGAAAAGTTATAAAGAAAGCAGAACAAAAAGAAAAAGTAAAGCAATAAATGAATAGCAAGCATGTTGGAATGTTACAATTCCAGATTTAAAAGTTTGGACCATGTTCATCAAAAAAGGAACTAAATGTAACTTATCTTTTTTTTTTTTTACTATGTATGTTCCACTTATAGGCATAAATGAATCTTATCCAGGATTCTATGTTGTGTATTAAGTGAAAAGTCAATGAATCTCTATGATATGCAGTGACACATGATTAACTAGACCTATAAACAATATATTCTTTCATAACAGGTACTTTATAAAGATATAAAATGATAAGAAAGTGTTAGAATGGAAAATAAATCCCCACTTTTTGAAAACAAAAACTCTATTTTAATAATCTTTAAGCTTATTATCAGATATATCTATATCTATACCTATATATCTATCTATCTATCTATCTATCTATCTATCTATCTATCTATCTATCTATCTATACACTTAAGAAATTTATCAAGAAAACAAAAACATTTAAGTATCTTATAAGCTACAAGTATATTAAAAATTGATTTTTTAATATTTTAAAATGTCCATGTAATTCAAATGTTACTGCTTTAGTTATGATTCTAGTATATATCGTTATAAAACTAGGATAAACACTGAATTTTAAGAAACTAAACATTATGGAATTTGTTCATGAAGATTTGGTAGTATTCTAGGCTGCAAGATGCATAAATCTGATACCTTTTCTGTGAGTTTTAAGCTACTTTACATAATTTGCTTGGACTTCAGATCAATAAGATATACATTTATTCTGCTTTAGTTTTATTTTAATTACATTTTTTACAACTATAATATATTTATGGTAAGAAATAAAAATGACAAGAGATTATAATGAAACACCAGAACGCAATCTGGCTCTTGCTTTCCAATCTGTCTGATTCTTCAGAACCTACTTAAAAACTCTTCTCAGTTTTACTTCTTCTGGTGCTTCTTTCAATCAACACTAATAAAAGAGAAAAATGGTAATTGGTGTACGAGCTACCCTTTTCATTGGCTAATCAGGGCTATATGCAAATTAACTGACAACTAAGATTGGCAGTTAACTGCCAACAAGATGGCGGTTAATTTGCCTATGTAGACACAATGCAGGGAGGCGAAAGGGAAAGCAGGAAGAAGCCCCCTGCCACTGACAGTGATCAGAAACCCAGGGGGGAGCTAAGAGCTGGGGGGAAGGGCAAAGGTGGCCCCCCAGCCATGATCGCAGAATCAGGTGCCTTTTCTGCCCTGGCCAGTGATAGCAGGAAGTAGGGGTGGAGCCAGCGATGGGAGCTGGGCATGGTCAAAGCTGGCAGTCCCAGGAGCTAGGGCTCCCTTGCCTGGGCCTAAAGTGGAGCCCACGATCGCGGGGCCGCTGCAGCTGCGGGTCCCCGCTGCCCGGGCCAGACGCCTCAGCCAGAGGCGTCAGGCCTGGGCAAGGGGCAGATCCTGTGATTGGAGAGTGATGGGGGTCAACGCCTGAGGGCTCCCAGTATGTGAGAGGGGGCAGGCTGGGCTGAGGGACACTCCCCCCCACACACACCCAGTGCACGAATTTTGTGCACCGGGCCCCTAGTAACTATATAAAATAGTTTTACCTATTTCTTGATGTAACAACTGTGAATTGTTATTTATAAAAAAAAAATGCATTTGATTTTCATCTCTGTTTCTGGAACCTAGGAGTTCCTAAACCACTGGAATTCCCTAAGTGCTGACAGCCCTAAAAGTGTCTTTTGCTATTTTAATAAGGTGAATTTTGGCCCACAACTAATAATTTCGCTGGATTGCCAAAAATCCAACCATATAATTAGAGGGTTAGAACATTGAGTTCCACCCACTCACTCCCTGAGAGGTATAGAGGCTAGAAGTGGAATCAATCATGCATGGTCAATGATTCAATCAATGATGCCTATATAACTAAGCCTCCATAAAACCTAAAAGGGCCAAATTTTGTGAGATCCCAGATTAGTAAACACAAGGAGATTTTAGGAGAGCAGTGCACCCAAGGGGGTAGGAAAACACTTCACCCTTTCCCCAAAGCTTACTCTATGCATCTCTTCCATCTGACAGTTCCTGCATTACATCCTTTTATAACAAACCATAAGCTATAAACATTTTACTTATGTTTCTCTGAGTTCTGTGAGTGACTCTAGTAAATTAATGGAACCCAAGGAGGTCATTAGAAGGTGACAATCTAAACTTGAGCTTGGCATCTAAAGTGGAGAAGGGCAGTCTCCTCAGTCTCAGCCCTTAATCTGTGGTAACTATCCAACAACATATTCAGGTAGGTAGTGGCAGAGTTCAGTTGAATTGCAGAACACCCAACCCATGTCTGAGAATTGCTTGGTGGTGTGGAAAAACACCCCCAACCTCCAACAACACACACATTGGAAGTAAATGCAAATTGGGGGCAGAATTTTTTAAATAGGTTTTTACTGATTTTAGAGGGAGAGGAAGGGAGAGGGAGAAAGAGAGAGAAACATCACGGTAACAGAGAAACATCAATCAGCTGCCCCCTGCAAACCCTCTACTGGGGATCATGCCTGCAACTCAGGCATGTGGTATGACCAGGAATCAAGCCGGTGAATTTTTGTTGCATGGGGTAATGCATGCTCAACCAACTGAGCCACACTGGCAAGGGCTGGGGTTAGGATCTTAACAACTTTAAACAATACCTAGTGGCTATCACATAAATAGATGGATTATACTATCCTTTTAAGCTAATGTTTGATAAATTATTACTGCTTTTAGTTTTACTTTTGGTAAGAGTTGTAATGTTATATATCTTAATATTACACTAAAATACATTTTTTTATGAAATAAATATTCAACATATTTCATAACCCTCAGAATTTTAAAATAAGTATATGTCCCCTTATATTATTCTACATTTCCTTCTCTAATATTAAAATTGTCTGACATTTTTACATTTTTAGGTCACTAATAGTTTTACATTTAGGCCACTAATATTTTTCTAAAATCATCCTATATAATAAAAGCTTAGACCAAAGGGTGTAATGACCAGAATGACCAACTGACCAGCTGCTCAACTCAGGAGCTGCCCCCTGGTGGTCAGTGTGCGGCCTTCCCACAGCAGTAGTGGCCACTCAGAGGGTGGGTCCACAGCCGCTGGGATGACTGGGATAAGCTGCTCTCACAGCAGGCTGATCCCTCTGGCCGCCCCCGCCAGTTCAAGAATTACAGCACGAAAAGCTGACAGTTACTAAGCACTGTCCTTGTGGCAGGTGAAGGCCGTGTACTCTCCATGGAATCTCAGATAATCCCAAAACCCGCCTCACAGGGTTGATCTAAGGCAGGGGTCCTCAAACTACTGCCGGTGGACGACAATGCGGCCCCCCAGAAAACATTTATCTGCCCGCCAGGTGTTTTTGCTACAGCTGCCTGTTGCTTAGCAGCTGACTTGTCCCGCCCCGCAGTGCGCATGTGTGGAATGTGCACCGCGCTCTCCGACTCCCTCTTTCTCTCTGTCTCTCAACTCCTCCTCTCAGTCTCGGGTGTGATCCGACGAGTCACGAGCTTGCCTGTGCAGAGCCTGCTGCTGCCTGAGGACTGAGGTAAGAACAAGTTAGGATTTATTTTTTTCTTTTGAAGTTAGGAGAGCTTTTTTCCAGAATGAAACATCTGAAATCTCCAACCAGACCTAGACTAACTGATGCACACTTGCATCACTTGTTACGATGAGCAGTGACAAATATGGAACCAGACAGTGACCATCTCATTAGCCAAAAGCAGGCCCATAGTTCCCATTGAAATACTGGTAAGTTTGTTGATTTAACTTCACTTGTTCTTCATTTTAAATATTGTATTTGTTCCCGGTTTGTTTTTTTACTTCAAAATAAGATATGTGCAGTGTGCAAAATAAGATATGTGCAGTTTTTTTACTTCAAAATAAGATATGTGCAGTGTGCATATAGTTTTTTTTAAACTATAGTCCGGCCCTCCAACGGTCTGAGGGACAGTGAACTGGCCCCCTGTTTAAAAAGTTTGAGGACCCCTGATCTAAGGGTTTCTTCATAGCTTTCAGAATGGAATGAGATTATCAGCCTTTAGGTAGTTGAGGGAAAACACATACTGCTCCTTTTTCATTCTCTTCCTCCCGCCTTCTTGCAAGAAAAGGAGCAACTGGCTCCCACAGCCTTCCCTGAGCGCTGTGCCAAGCTCACCAGCCCTCGGCTCCAAGTGAGTCTGCCTTCCGATGGCCTTTACACCTAACGCTGCTGCCTGCACATCTTATTCAACCCGTATCGCTGACTGAGCACCCTCCGTGTCCTAGGTGATGCCCAGGTGCTGCTCAGGGCAGAGGTCAGCTGGGACCTGCCCTTCCATGACAGATGCTCACTCTTCTATCGCTGGCCAGGCCTGGGGACCGCATCCGTGCATGAATTTTGTGCACTGGGCAAATAAAATAAAATTCTTGATTTGAAATCACTGATCCATTTTCTACTGCCATCCAGTGTTGCTATTGGAAGATGTTGAGCAGATTAATGTGCATGGGTTACCAATCCTCAAGGAGAATTCTAAACATTTCTGCCCTTTACACCATGGTATTAGTCTCCTCAAGAAGAACACAATGCAGTCAAGCACTGGATGGAACAATGCTTACTCACTTAGAGAAGAGAATGAGCAAGATCAGCTTCAATAATGGGCACTGGCATACCATGGCCAGCGGGTCTCTCCTGGAGGCCAATGCAGGGCAGTTTGCCTACATACACCCTGAAGGACATTGTGCCCTCCCTAGCAGGAGGATTGGCCAGATGCCATATAATTCACATGCTTGAAGCAAAGAAAAAAGAGCATTCACTTAGACTGAAACAAGGAACTGTATTTCCACACAAGGTGATACGTTGAGAACAGGCTGTGTGGGTTCTTTATCTCTTGGTAAGGAAATGTCCCGAGCCCAGGCCCAGTCTTACGCAGGCAAGTGGGTGATGAAAGACTGCATGCTTATGCATACTGCCTTCCACAGTGGAAAATCTGATTGAAATCCACTGCTTTTCTTTTGTGAATGATTGTTTTTGTAATAGTCATTGGGTTTTTAGGATCTCTTTATTTTTAATGTTTAGAATTTTATGATAATTTTCTGGTTCTGTTTTGTTTTTTATTTTGGTCATTCAATATAAATATATGACCTTCAATACTGAGCATTTTTTTCTATATTTTTTAACATTATTTTTCTTTTTCAATATTTTCTGTTATTACTTCTAGAGGCAAGCACATTAAGTTTCTTGAACTTTGGATAACATATCTCACATTTCTCATTTTTATCTTTTTATTTGGCTTTTAACAAATTTATCAATTTTATTTTTAGCAACATTTTTATTTCTAACTACATATAGTTAACATATATGTTTATTATATGTGTCTATGCGTATATGTGTATATATCTGTATATTAGTGTGTGTTTATGTGTGTATATGTGTATATGTGTGATAAATTTCCCAAGTGTAAAAATTAGTGTAGGGACCCATGACTTGAAACATGCATAGATAAATTATACTGTATACATCCTACATACACATGTTAACATATATCAAGTTTAAGAAATTAATGCTTTGTGCAAAAATAAAGCAAAATGAGATAAAATTATTCAAACAATGCATTATCTAAATACATATAAATTAAATAATCACGTTGCTGAAAATAATGAAAGAAAATGCAATGGTTTCTATGAATAAAAGTAAAAATTTCAATAAATAAATAAAAATCCTTTCATAGTCCAATGATACAACTATCTCTGTGGTCCAAATAACAAAAAGCACCTGAAAACATATGTTAATTTGTATTCAGTAAATTTGCCACCGTTGAATTAAAATTAACACAATCATACTGTTAAGAAATTTCTGAAAACAATTTTTAAGTAATTGTGGTCAGTGTGTTTCATTTTGCTTGGAAGTTATAAAAGCATACTACAGATAGCCATAGTTTAGTTTGCCTATGATTATTTTTTATCAATTCAGTTTTCAAGTTTTAAGTCATTTTATACAATCAGTCTATGTTTTTCAAACATAATTCTTATTTTTTCCATGCAATTTCTGCCTTTTCACCCTATCTTTTCATTTTTTATTTTATTATTTATTGTTGAAAGTATTACATATGCCACTTTTTTTCCTCCATTGACCCCTTCCAGCTGTCCCCTGCCCCAGGCCTTCACCACCCCATTGTCTCTGTCCATACAAGGTCCTTGGTTGATAACCTCCCACCTGCCCACCCTCTCCCACCTTTCCTCTGAGATTCCGCACTCTGTTACATGCTTCCAGTCTCTGGACCCACTCCGTTCATCAGTTTATTTTGTTACTTAGATTCCACATATGAGTGTGATCATGTGATATTTGTCTTTCTCTGACTGACTTATTTCACTTAGCATGTTACTCTTCAGGTCCCTTAATGCTGTCTCAAGGGGTAAGATATTCTTCTTTTTTACTGCCTCAAAGTATCCCATGGTATTAATGTACCACAGTTTCTTTATCCACTCATCTACTGATGAGCACCTGGGCTGTTCCCAGATATTAGCTATTGTAAATTGTGGTATTATAAACATAGGGATGCATACATTCTTTCTGATTGGTGTTTTGGGTTTCTTAGGATATATTCCTAGAAGTGGGATATATCCTTATCTTTTTCACCCAGACTTTACTGGTCATGCTTATAATATTTAGCCTTCCCTCTGTTCCTATCCAGTTAATTAATAGCTGGATTAATTATAACAATATCACTCCCATGGCTTTCATTACATATTAATTATTTACTTTTCAATGTATTTCATGTGCAAAATACTGCTGAATTTGTTATTCAGCTTTAAAATGAAAAATAAATCATAATTACAATTTTGTATTCTTGTTCTTCTAATTAATTTTCAATTTTCCCTTATAAGAAAGAGGAGAATTTGGAACAATGACTCAATATAATGGACCCTCTAAAAGCAACTATATTTTATTTTAGTAAGCTTATTTACTAATATTTTTAAAAATATGTACTATAAAATTTGCTGTTTTTAATAACTTTAGTGTAAATTCCATGGCATTAATTACCTTCACAATATTGTGCAATCATCACTACTATTTTCACAATAAATTTATTACCTTAACAAAAACTCTGGAACAATTAATTAAAAATACACAACACTAAAAGTTACATGTTGTTCTTATGCAGGGACCATACTAAGCTTCTCTGTATCATTCCAATTTTAGTACATGTGCGGTAAAAAATAAACATGTGTGGCTTTTCTCAAAATAATTTCCATGAAGAGATTTAGGAAATCCAGAAATGGAATGATTATATTCCAGTGATAATGAATAATAAGTAAAATTTGGGTAGTGGGTGAGCCCTGCCCCTCCCATTCTGCATCTCACTGAATTCTGAATTGCTAAAATTCTTCACCTATCTTTATGCTTCTGGGGTTGGGTGGCACAAGCCTGAGATCTAAAAGTGATGTAAAGCACCAAGATATCAGAAGTATACTTGCTCAGTCACACGGGGTTTGGTTCCTTGGTTGATGTCATTGTTGTTATGGATGTGTGTTTGCCCCTTTTAAAAAATTTATTCATTATGATTAAAGGGAAAATAGAATATATTGACTTTAGAGAAGTCTTTTTTTTTTTTACTTCAACCAAATAGGTGAAATTACTGATAAAGTAGTAATTAGAATTACTAAAGTAATTAGTAAAGTAGAATTAGAGAATGTCTATGAGGGAGTTTCAGAATAAAATGTTTTTGTGTCTTAAAATTAAAAACCAGATATGATAATAATAACGAATATAAATATAAACACAGAGTTAATGAGAAAATGGTGATTGAATTCATTCTATACATTTCTAATACAAATGCATTACCCAGCCATTCCTATGGTTCTTTGAATCAATATGCAACAGCTCCATATTAAGTAAGAAATATAGAGATTAAAAATGGCCGCAGATTAAGTGGATGCTGCACAAACATGTTCCCAACACCCAACTGGAATTACAACTGAAATGTAGAAAAACTTCCTGAATAATCAACAGAAGACTTGCTGGAGAGAACCCTGGTAACCAAGGACCAAAAGTGGAGACTGCATAGGGACTGGTAGGAGGGGAGGAGGCATGAAAGGACAGGCTGGGCTTGGACAGAGTGCAACGGAAGTCCCAAGAGATATCTCAGCCATGGGGGGGGGGGGGGAGGCGGGCGTGGTGTGTTGCCAACGAGAACTCTGGGATCTAATCCCCAAGCTGGGCCCCCCAGCAGAGAGCACTAGAACAGAGCAGGGTTCCCACATAACATCATGCAAAGCAGCAGAGTTGCTGTTGGCTAGGCAGAGACAGCTGGAGGACCAGGCATCCTCTTAAGGGGCCAATGCACAAAATTCCCTGTGGAGCCACCCATCTTGTGCACCAGCAGAGGAAGGGCTGAGCGGACAGGAGCTGAGTGAGCAGAAGCCGGGATTGGGGGCTCTGGGGTTAGAACTCAGAAGGCAGACGCCTGGTTTCCTGTGCTGAGTCACTGCCTCACTGTGGAGACTAGCTCCCTCATGCAGGCATTAGCTGTACGGGTAGCTTTGCCTGGGGGGAAGATCATGCCAACCATCTCAGATCACAGTGGAATGAAATTAGAAATCAGCTATAATAAAAACACCTAAAAACATTCAAACACATGGGGCTAAATAGTGTATTAAATAATTAATGTGTTACCGATGAGATCAAGAAATAAATCTAAAACTTCCTGGAAACTAATGAAAATTAACACACAACAACCCCAAACCTGTCCTATTTTACCCCTAAAGTTCCTGTTTCAATGTCCTGCTGGATTCAGCTTCACCATGGGATGGAAACTTTGGACTCTGGTTTTGCTTCCAGCTCTACTAAAGCCCCGGCTGCTCCTTTTCCAGGACTGGTTTAAGGGAAATGCGACTTTGGAAACTGAGGAATATAATTTCACAAAAATAAGCCTGTCTACCACCTCTCATCCTCCCATGCGGGCTTCCGGAAATGCTTATTCCAGCTGTTCCCCAAGAACACCACTCCCACTAGTGAAGGAGAAATTCCACCTATGCAATCCTCCATTAATAGAAGGACATGGGGCATTAATAAAAAGAGAAATGTCTTAGTCTGTGGATATTAAAGTACGGTACTGGAAGAAAGAGAAGAGGGAGAAATAGTTCCTTTGGTGGATTTGATCCTACTCATAATTAAGTACTGAATATCCTCAACAACTTGCCGCCTGTCATCACAGAGGCTGGTCATTGACATTGCAGTGAAGAAAGATCAGTTCCCTTATCTGATCTTTTTCTCTTCCTCCACTGCTTCTCGTCTTTTGTCATTTTGTGTTTCTCTTTCCTTCTTCTTTTTGCCAGTGTGTTTTCCCTGCCTCCTCTTTTTTCTTTTTCTTTTTTTTTACTCACCAGGTCATTCCCCCAAATAAATTTCTCGTTTATACCCAAATTGTTTTGCAGTTTAATCTGCTGGTTTGTTCAAAATATATTTATGAATTTCTTGGCACTTTGCTAAAACTGTCCCCTCACTAATTTCATTTTTCTTACTTAGACTACTAGAGCCAAAATATCTTTTACTTCTGTATTTACAAAAATTAAATTTAACATGTTGCCACTTTTTAATTTTTTGCCTAACAAGGTAATTCTTGAACTGTTCTGTCTAAAGAATATAAATATTAAAATGTATGTAGTAAACACAAATGATTGCATTTTGAACTGCTTCAGAGAACATCATTAACACCATCAAAAAGTGCCAGATTTAGCATGATAATCCTTTACTGTTCTCTTACCTAAAAATGCAAATCTAAATAAGATTTATTTTATATCTGCTGAATTAGCTAAACTACTAAAAATTCAATGATAATATCATAAAGATGTGATCATGGCAGAAACACAGCATTTGGATTAAGAAGAACTAGGTTTTTGTTCAGATCTTTCAGTTATTTGTTTAGAAAATCTTTCAAATTTAACTGTTTAAAGTACAGTAGAGGTTTACTAATAATATCAGGCACCTGACTTAAATAATTCAGTTAGTTTGAGAAATAACAAATACTCTCTTTGAAACAATTTTATAAACTAGGGAAACCAATCATTGTAAATATTATTTTTAAATTTGGCAGTTATAGTAAATGGACACAATTTTGGAAGAACAAGTGTATCAGTGAGAACATATGAAAAATTAATTGAAATGAAACGGAATTCTTAGCAAGAAAGTGTCTACAAAGAAATACGTTTTTCTATACTACCTAAGTTTTACTTGTCTCTTGTCATTTTCTACTCTCATCCCTCAAAGAAAAAAAGAGATTTCAATTCACCTACTGATAATAGGAGCTCGTTGTG
The DNA here is from genome assembly GCF_963259705.1 of Myotis daubentonii. Lineage (NCBI taxonomy): Eukaryota > Metazoa > Chordata > Mammalia > Chiroptera > Vespertilionidae > Myotis > Myotis daubentonii. Next base: position 142,489,208 of record NC_081841.1, on the reverse strand, counting down.
TCTAGTGACATTCATTATTGCTTTGATTTTTATATAGTTCCTTTTGACTCTGTTTGAGTTGTCATCCTCTTGTCATGTCCCCTCTTTCCTCTAGTCCAGGTCATGCTGATCTGTACTTTGATTCAACATTCATTTCTTTGCTACTATGACACACTACATAATGACATGAGTGTCTATCATGAAGAAAAAAGATTTTTTTGTTGCTTTCAGATAAGTGAATGAAAGTTTTTGATGCTGCATATACAGAAATAATGTACTGTAAAGTATAAAATTAGTTCTGATTAAATAGAAAATTTAAATGAGAGCCAAGAAAATAAAAAAGCACCATAACTAAGAGATGTAAATCTGTATTTTACTTGTGTTTAGTTTCCCTCAATGCTTATAGAAAATATTGCAGATTGTATTTTTCTAGGAATATATCCATTTCATCTAGGTTGTCCACCTTGTTGGAAAATTTTTCCGTAGTATTCTTTTCCTAATCCTTTGTATTTCTGTGAGTGCAGTTGTTACTTCACCTCTTTTGTTTCTTATTTTATTTATTTGGGTCATCTCGCTTTCTCTTTTGACGAGTCTGGCTGAAGGTTCATAACTTTTATCTTTTCAAAGAACCAGCTCTTGGGGTTGTTGATCTTAGTATCATTCTTTTAGTCTCTATGTTATTTATTTCTGCTCTAATCTTTATTATTTCTTCTCTTCTATTTACTCTGGGATTTTCTTGTTGTTCTCTTTTGAATTCTTTAAGTTGTAGGGTTAGATAATTTATTAGGAGTTTTTCTCGTTTATTCAGGTTGGCCCCTAGTGCTATGAACTTCCCACTCAGAACTGATTTCACTGTGTCCCATAGATTTGAGGTTGCTGTGTATCCATTTTCATTTGCTTCCAGGAAGTTTTTGAGTTTTTTCTTGATTAATAACATGCTATTTTCCCTTTATGTGTTTGAATGTTTCTGAGTGTTTTTATTATAGTTGATTTCTAATAGCATGCCATTGTGATCTGAGAAGATGATTGATATGAATTCAATATTATTGAGCTTATGTCTTAATAAGTGATCTATCTTTGAAAATGCCCCAAGTCCATTTGAGAATAATGTATGTAGATTTGAGGCAAAATATTCAGTAAATGTCAATGAGTTCCATCTGTCCTAGTGTGTCATTTAGGATCATTGTTTCCTTGTTGATTTTTTGTCTAGAAGATCTTCCAAAACTCAATCAAGTAGAATCAGAAAACTTGAATAGACCTATACCTACTGATGAAATTGAAGCAATAATACCTACCCATCCTTCCTTCCCCCCGCAAACAAAAGCCCTGGTCCAGATGGCTTTACAGGGGAGTTTTACCAAACATTCAAAGAACTAACACCCATCCTCCTTTAACTATTCCAAAAACTTCAAGAGGAAGAAACACTTCCAAGACTTTTTATGAGTCTATCATTACCCTAATGTCAAAATTAGATAGAGACACTACAAAGAAAGAGAATATCCTTGATGAATATAGGTGTTAAAATCCTCAACGAAACATTAGCAAGTAGGAACTAGCAATGCATAAAAAAGATCATACAACATGACCAAGTGGGATTTATTCCAGAGATGCAAGGCTGGTACAATATTCACAAATCAATAAATATGATACACCTCATAAACATATTGAAATACAAAAATCACATGATCATATCAATAGATGCAGAAAAAAGCATTTGATGAAATTCAACACCCATTTTTGGTAAAAACTCTCAGTAAAGTGGGAATAGTGGGATCATACCTCAACATAATAAAAACCTACAGCCAACATTATACCCAATGGTGAAAGCTAAAACCATTTCCCCTAAGAATAGGAACAATACCAAGATATCTGCTTTCACCACTCTTATTCAATATAGCACTGGGAGGCCTAGCCACAGCGATCAAACAATAAGAAGAAATAAAAGGCATCCAAATTGGAAAGGAGGAAGCAAAACTCTCATTATACACAGTTGACATGATATTATGCATAGAAAACCCTATACAATCTACAAAAAAAACAAACAAACAAAAAACACCAAAAAAAACAACAACTAGATTTAATAAATGAATTGGGCAATGTAGCAGGATATAAAATTAACACCCAGAAATGGATAACATTTTTATACACCAATAATGAACTCTCCTAAAGAGAAAGTAAACAAACAATCCCACTTACCATTGCAACAAAAAATTTAAGATACTTAATTAAGAATAACCTTAACCAAGGAGGTAAAAGACCTGTACTTGGGAAAGTACAGGACATTGAAAACAGAGAAAGAGTAAGATATAAACAAATGGAAGGATATACTATGTTCATGAATTGCTAGAATCAACATCATTAAAATGTCCATATTACCCAAGGCAATCTACAGTTTTAATGCAATCCATATTAAAATACCAACCATAGATCTAGAACAGATACTCAAAAAAATTTATATGGAACCAAAAGAAAGACCCCAAATAGCCAATGCAATCTTGAGAAAGAAGAACAAAGTTGGAGGAATCACAATACCAGATATCAATTTATACTACAGAGATACTGTAATCAAAACAACTTGGTACTAGCACAAGAACAGGCATATAGATCAGTGGAAGAGAACAATATACCATTGAAATTGACCCAAGCCATTATGATCAATTAATATTTGACAAAGGAGGCAAGAGCATACAATGGAGTAAAGACAATCTCTTCATTACATGGTGTTGGGGGAAAAATGGACAGGTACATGAAAAAAAAGGAAACTAGACCACCAACCTACATCATATGCAAGAATAAACTAAAAATGAATAAAAGATTTAAATGTAAGTTACGAAACCATAAAAATTTTATTTTATTTTTTTATTTTATTTTATTTTTTTATTTTTTTTTTTTAAACCATAAAAATTTTAGAAGACACCATAGGCCTCAAAATCTTAGACAACTCTCATGCCGGAAGCCAGTCCATCCTTGCTACTTGGCACAGTTGCTGCAGGGAAGAAACATCTGCACAGCATTTGTTCTAAGGAACCTGGCGTATATGGCATACTGTTCTTAATATGTTTGCTCCCCTTCTTAGCACTATGTGTTCTAACCAGGGCCACCTCCCCGAGAAAGGTTGTTTCCCCAGTTGGGAATGTTTCCCTGGGGTTAGGAATTAACGGGACTAGGGAAGGGAATAAATCAGTAAAACCCCCTAGTGTTACAGAAATACCATGTACTACTTATGAGGAACTTAGACTAAGACTGTTAGCAATAAATTTAGGACTTGCTAGGCCCACATCCCCAGGGGTCTACCCACCAGAGAAAGTACCAAAGCCTATACTCCTAAAAACCCGCCGATGCAGGGCAGTCCCAAGGAAGACCACCAGCAAGGCTAAGAGGACACAACCTTTACTTAGGCCATAGAATAAGAAAATCTCCTTCAGTTATTTCCTTATAGCTTAACAGTAGAGCAGTAGAATAGTTACCTTGGAATAGGAATAACAAACTAGCCCTTATAATGAAACACAGAGACTAACCTTTAGAATAGAATATAGAAACATAGACAATAGATAAGATTAAAATCAACAGAGCTAGATAGAGATAAGATTTTTAGCAAAGGTCATATAAGAAACTATAAACATAAAACAAGGAACTGTAAAAGGTCAAAGGAGGAACCAAAACATACCATGATGTAACTATAGAGGCATGCTTATAGTATCAAATAGTATAAATACAGCTGTAACAGGACAACAAAAAAGAATCTAAATATGCTGATCATCTGCACGCTGTCTCCGTGTCCTTCATTCTTCACTGACACTGTCCACACGTTTGGGAATCCCTGGACCGCTGGGGCTGGACCCCGGCACTCTCGTAGCAATATGTTTACAGATACAACTCCTAGGGCAACAGAAACTAAGGAGAAAAATAAACAAATTGGACTACATCAAAATAAAAAGCTTCTGCACAGCAAAGGAAACCATCAACAAAGTGAAAACAGCCCACTGCTTAGGAGAGCATATTTGTCAATGATACATCTGCTAAGGGATTAATTTCCAAAACCTATAAGGAAATCATACAAGTTAACAAAAGGAAGACAAATGAATTCAATTTAAAAAAAAATGGGCAAAGGACCTAAATCGACACTTCTCCAAAGTTGACATACAGAAGGCCAAGAGACATGAAAAATGCTCAAAGTCAGTAATCATCCAAGAGATGCAAATTAAAAGGACAATGAGGTATCACTTCACACCTGTCAGAATGGCTATCATCAACAAATCAACAAATGATGAGTGTTGGCTAGGATGCTGAGAAAAAGGGAACACTAGTAAACTGCTGATGAGAATGCACACTGTGGCAGCCACTGTGGAACACAGTATGGAGTTTCCTCAAAAAATTAAAAATGGAACTCCCATTTCACCCAGTGATTCCACTTCTAGAAATATATCCTAAGAACCCTGAAACACCAATCAGAAAGGATATATGCACCCCTATGTTCATAACCACACAATTTACAATAGCTGAGATTTGGAAACAGCCTAAGTGCCCATCAACAGATGAGTGGATAAAGAAGCTGTGGTACATTTACACAATGGAATACTACATGGCGGTGAAACAGAAGGAACTCTTACCATTTGCAACAGCATGGATGGAGCTGGAGAGTATTATGCTAAGCAAAATAAGTCAGTCAGAGAAAGATAAGTATCTCATGATCTCACTCATATGTGGACTCTAATGAACAAAATAAACTGATGAACAAAATAGATTCAGAAAAGACTAATAAATTTTAAAGGGGAGATGTGTATATGGGGGTTGAGGGGAAGAGATTGACAGTGGAATTTATATGGATATATGCATAGCCCATGGACACAGACAAAGTGTGGCGAGGGTTTGGGAGGGGCAGGTGCGGGTGGGAGGAGGCCAATGGGGGGGAAATAAAAAACAAAACAAAGGGGACATCTGCAATACTTTCAACAATAAAGCTAATTTAAAAAAGGGAAATATTGCATACCTACTATTTATGCATAGTGAATTTACCCCAAATTGTTTATATTAATAAAAATTAGTTTATGTCTAAACTTTTTATCAGTGTGAGGCATGCATTAGTAATTCATCTTAATATGGGTTTCCAGAATTCCAAGATATCTGCATGCCTTACCTTTATTGAGCAAGATAACTTAAAAGTGGTGTTACTGTTTGAGGCAACATGTTTTCGTATGATGTGATTTTTCTTGCGCTTGATTATCTAAGTTATTTTGGAACACGAAAAAGCACTTATTTTCTGCTGAAAATAAAATATTGCATTTGGATTTCTGGGAGAGTTTCAAAGATATTCTTATGGACAAGGAGCTTTACAATTTCACATATCCCCATTTACACTGTGAATTATGAAGTATTCTAATTAGACAGTAATCGAGGTACAAATGATATTCCAGTGTTGTTTTAATTGCATTTTTAAATGCCAATGATTTTGAGCATTTTTCTCAGATATTTACCGACTCTTCTGGCTTCTTATTTTGTAAATGGCACACATACATTTCTTTATCCACATTCTTTTCTCAGTGAACCCACTTATAGTTTTGAAAACTTTGTTGTTAATTTGAAGACATAATTTGTATAGTCTAGGTCAGCGGTTCTCAACCTGTGCGTCTCGACCCCTTTGACGGTCAAACTACCCTTTCACAGAGGTCGCCTAAGACTATCCTGCATATCAGATATTTACATTACGATTCATAACAGTAGCAACATTAGAGTCATGAAGTAGCAACGAAAATAATTTTATGGTTGGGTCACAACATGTGGAACTGTATTTAAAGGGCCATAAGGTTGAGAACCACTCTAGGTAATCCATTTTTGCTATTAAAAATTTTCCCAGCACATTTTTTTGCTTCTTTTTAAAAATTTTTGATATTTTAAAAATTTCTTTATTGATTGAGGTATATGTGTCCTTATCCCCTCATTATCACCCCATCCCCCCCTACTCATGCCCTCACCCCCCTGTTGTCTGTGTCCATTGGTTAGGCTTATATGAATGCATACAAATCCTTTGGTTGATCTCTCTCCCTTACCCCCACCCTCCCCTACCTTCCCTCTGAGGTTTGATGGTCTGATCACTCATTTATGGAATACAATGAACAACATAAACTGATGAACAAAAACAGATCCAGAGACAGAGAAGCATCCATCAGCACATTTTAAAAAAAAAAAAATATATATATATATATTGATTTCAGAGAGGAAGGGAGGAGAGAGATAGAAACATCAATGATGAGACAGAATCATTGATTGGCTGCCTCCTGAACACCCCACAGTGGGGATGGAGCCCGCATCCCAGGCATGCGCCCTTGGCCAGAATCAAACCTGGGACCCTTCAGTCTGCAGACCGATGTTCTATCCACTGAGCCAAGCTGGCTAGGGCAATCAGCACATTTTTTTAAATCTTCACCCGAGGATATGTTTTTTCATTGATTATAAAGAGAGAAGAAGGAAGAGGGGAAGGAAGAGAGTGACACATCAATGTGAGAGTGAAACACAGATTGTTTGCCTTTCCTATACATCCCCATTGGAGACTGAACCCACAACCTGGGTATGTGATCTGACCGGAAATTGAAACCCAGACTCTTCTGTTCTCAGATGACACTCTAACTAACTGAGCCACATCAGACTGGGCCCATTCCATTTAAGATGTATATAAATTCCACGCAATCCCCATTCCAGATTTATATTTTATTTTTGATAAACCTAAAAAAATGCTCTAATGCTCTAAAATATTTAATAAATATAAGCATGTACACACAGAAAACCTGATCAACTTTTTAAAATAATATAACAGCAAGTCATAGTACAGTGTAGTCATATGTTTTTAATTTTGGCATGATAGAGAACACAGATAAACCAACTGGAAGAATGGAAAGCTTGAAACAGACCATGCATATGTCAGCATTTAATCTATGATAAAGTGTTACAATAAATCATTGAGGAAAGATGGAGAGATTTAATAGATTACATCAGGAAACCTCACTTTCATATAGAGAACAAGGAACTTAATCGAACATGACATACAAAATAAATACTAGATGGATTGAATATTCAGTTCTGAAGGTTAACCTGTAAAGTTAATAAAGGAAAATTAAGAAAACCTTTATTGTGTCCTAGGGGCAAAAATAAACTTCTTGGGTAAAATTTTTATAGAGCAAATGACAAGGCAAGAATGGATAAATTTAGGTACATTAAAATTAAAGATTCCTTTTTATGAAGGATATTTTGTCATTTACAATTGTATTCACTATTGATACAGAATGCAAAATACATTTAAGAAAAGTAATACCACTTATACAAACAAAAACATGCAGTTGAATATGTACAAGAACTTTATGTAAGGAGAAACCCAATATTTTAAAGATTTTTCCTTTCCAACTGATCTCTAGGTTCATTTCTATCATTCACAATTTTGTGAGGAGGGGTCAAAAAGCCCTTTCTGAAGAAATTGTACCCAAGAGTACAAAATTACTCTACTTAAGAAGAAAAATAAAGATGGGGGATTGTCCCAACATTTATTAATATTGTAATAAAGCTAAAGTTGTTAAGATAGCATATGTTGGGACAGATAGTAAAATTCACTAATTCAATAGAGTGGAGGTCCTAGATATTATCCAATATACATACAGACATTTGATTAACGAGGACAATGAGAGGGATCAGAACTTGAATGGAAAAAATTATTATAATTTTTAAAATGTATGCTATTTTTATAGTACACATCAACTTATGAAACCACTTTGTTTAGTAATTGGCAGATATAGCTGAGCAAAAATTCAATAACAAATGCAACTTGTTTGTTGTTCATCGTTACTGTCTAATTATTAGATTGCTCTTATATCTCAGTCAACTGAGATACAAAATCTGTTTAAAGCTTGTTCTTTTAAATAGCCTTGAAAAACTGAGGAAAAGATTCAAGGTAGAGCTGATGAACTCTTGCACTGTTTGGTTCTTCATTCAGATGAAAAACGAAGCTTTATCCACCATTTTTAATGTGGGTCATGGACACAAACATTTGCAGGATAATCTTGTTTGTGTGTGGGCGTGTATGTGTGTGCCTATCGCTAAATGAATCTTCTTTGGAAAATAAACCTTTTTGTAGTCAGACAAGTGACCTTTATACATACTTGATAAATACGATGTATTAAGATTACATATTCCAGATCTCAAGAAGAGAACTGGAGGGCACAGTACAGAGTCCATGAAGAATTTAATTGCAGCAGCAGCAGCCACCACCAAGAGTGAGAAGTGCCTTCTTAGAAAGATGCCATTGGAACAAAATTCATGTCTGGTAAGACATAAGCCAAGAATGTGAACATTGGGGTAATCTGCAATAAAAGGACCCTCAGAAATAGGATGTGTAACATTAACAAAATGTGGACCATTTACATGAGTGGCAACAGGAATCCTGGAAAATACACATTATTCAGTGTGGATACTTACTGAAAACAATGCACTGACTTGTCCAATGTGCACACTTGGATTATGTGTGGAACTTTGGACTATTAAGGAAACGCATAAGGCTATGGAATCATAAAAAATGACCTGTGAAAGGAGAGTTAAGGATTCTGCTTCCAAGCAGATGTTATCTCCAGAGAAATATTTAAAATGCGTTGAAAGTAATTTTAATTTTAAAATAGTTGCAAAGTGAAGAGGCATGCATCCAAGTTGTCCGTAAAAGAACTATTAATAAACAAGCAGCAAGGCTGTGATTCTTCATAAGATCTCTTCTTGAAAAAGACCACTAACATGTTTAAAAAGCTTCAGGGGGATACTGCCAACTGAGATGTAAGTGCAATGCAGTTACATTACTGAAAGAGGATGTATATGATTGGCAGCAACTATAGCCACCTAGAAACCTGTGAGAAATGATTATAACTTTAAAATTGAAATCAAACACATTGTAATTGTCTCAGAAGGGGGTGGACTTTTTTTTTTTTAACCAATTTAAGAAATTTTATTGCTCAGAACCTTCCCTCCTGGGGCAAAGGCAGGAGCTTTGGAAATCAATCCTTGGGGACAGAGCCAGAGGCACCAGGTGGAGGAAAGAGTGTGGCACATTTGGTCCATTGTCCTGTGTGGGGAGTATGGTGGAGGTGGGCTGTAGACTCCTCTAGGACCCAGGCGTGCTCCCCTTTGGCAAAGCCGACACACCAAAGCAGAGCATAAGAGGTCAGTGAGGGCTCAGTGCCCCTTGACCTTGCCCTGCGGTCTCTGGACCTCCCGGACGCTGAGCACCATCAGGCCCACGTTGATGGCATAGGTGGTGATGCAAACAATGCAGAAATCATGGAGCACGAAGAACAGGATCCAGGCCAGGTAGACGGAGCTGGCGAGAGACACCAGGGAGCTCAGCAGCAGCAGGGTAGACACCCAGCGGCCCCGGAGGCAACCTAACAACAGCTGCAGTGTGTAGAAGATGCATCCGAATATGCTGTTGGATTGATTGAAGACACTGTCTGGACCCAGCACTGGTTCCACCAGCCCGAAGCCCTGGCCCCACCTGGAGGAGAAGACGCGCGAACAGCTGATGGCGGTGCCCACGCTGCAGAGGGCGCGGTAGTCCCGGTCCCGGGCGCGCGCCGCTTTCACGTGCAGCGCGTAGAGCGAGAGCACTAAGCCCGCGAGGCAGAGCGCCAGCCGCACCCACCCGGGGCTGCCCCACGTAGTGCCCATGTGGTGGTCCCCTGAGACTTTGGGGTGTGTGTGTGTGTGTGTGTGTGTGTGTGTGTGTGTGTGTGTGTGTACAGACATGCATGTGGCTCTAGTCGAAATCATTGCTAACCAAGTGTGTTCATGGACTAATGGCATTGACATCGTGGGGAGCTTATTAGAAATGCAGAATTTCAGGCCCCATCCAAGAACCACTGAATCTGAAGCTACATTTTATTAGACTCCACAGATGATTTATATGCTTAAAGTTTGAGAAGTACTATCTAAATATTTTCTTCAGGGACATACAGACATCACCTACTACATGCATGCCCATTAAATAAGCTCTGTGTAAAAGCCTATTTATCTAGTATTATGGGTAGAATCAAAGACAATCCTATATAATAAAAGAGAAACATGTAAATTGACCATCCCTCTGCTACGCTCACAAGCTAATAAGGAGTGAGTATGCAAATTAACCCAACAAAGAGCAGAGCAGGAGAGCCAGCAGAGAGTGGAGTGGCTTGAGGAACTTGGCTCCCCAAGCTGCTAGATGGAGAGCAGAGAGGGAGAACTGGTGGCTTGGAGGACTTGGCAGAGTGGGAGGTCATGGGATGGAGACAGAGCAGGAAGGGAAAACCTAGAGTGCAGGGAGCATCAGGAATTCTGGGAATAGTAGTTCTGGTGGCAGCCCCAGGACTGGAAGCGGAAGCCCAGAGTTCAGGGAGCACCAGGAATGCTGGGAATCATAGTTCTGGTGGCAGACGGATCTCCTAGACACTAGAGCAAAGTGAGCCTGGAGCAAGTTACTGTTGCGGTGGGGGATGGAGCGAAAGCAATGGTGAGAGACATAAGTAAAATTAGAGTGTCTAGGAAAAATCAAAGGGAAGATATCCTAAAACTTACAGGAAATCTCTACCAATGAAGCAAAGAAAAAAAAAGCCTCTATTATTCTGTGAGCAACAAACCAAACTGGGTTGGGGATCTCAGACAATTCTCTCATATGATTGCAAAGACAGACAGAAACTCCTGGATTGGAGAGGGCTCCCCTGAGGGCTCCCAGATTGGAGAGGGTGCAGGTCGGGCTGAGGGCCCTACCCCCAGTGCAAGAATCTTTGTGCACCAGGCCCCTAGTATGTATGTATGTATATATATATATATATATATATATATATATATATATATATATATATATATGTGTGTATATATATATATATATATATATATATATATATATATATATATGATTATATACATAACCTTTGAAGAGGGGAACACCAGTCAACATCCACTTCATAAGGGAAAAAAGGTGACTGTGCATAGCATCTCACAAAGAAATGATTTAGTAGTGGTCAGAGCCATTTTAGTAGTGTGTAAACCCTATTTGTTATTCAATACATATTAATTTATCACAAGGTTGCTGAAACAATAGAAAGCAGTATAAATAAAATTGTTTTATAAATTGTGATTGAAACAGAAACTATAAACAGATTCAGCATCCCAAGGACATACATTCAAATCATTCTCTGTTCCTCACTCTCATATTATTTTATAATAAATTCACTGATTCTGAAAAAAACATGAGGATTTTTATCCCTGAAATGTTTTGTCCATCTACTCCTTTTTATCTTTGATCATTACTATGACTGCTTAAAGTTAATCCCATTATCTTTCCTAGGATATTTCTAATGTTTCTCCTCTGATTCATGAGCAATGTTGTCTTTGGTTACCTTCCTAGAAATGGAATAGTCATTTAGCTCATTGAAATATAACTCTCTGATGTCTTTTCCTTGCCCACAGGATAAAGTTCCTATGATTGGCCTTACAAGGTCCTTGAGGATATAATCAGTTTACCTTTTAATCCTTATTTGCTGCAGCCATCCTTTTTGTTCTCCACTCCAGCCACACCTATGCCCACTTCATCACTCCTTTTTTTTTTTTTTTTTTTTTACTTCAGTAAGGTAACAAACCCATGTGTTTTTGTTTGTTGGGTAGGGTGGTTGTTAGAAGTGAGTCAATAAGTACTGATCACCCTTAAAGGACAGAAGATTCCACAAGGCCATGAGGATCATTGGGGGTCATTTTAGAGGCTGCTTCCTGCAGTAAGAAAAGAAATAGTGATAAGGCCTAAGGAAGAAAGTAATGCAGAGGAGATACGTTTAAGTTGAAATTTTTAGGTAGGATGAGAAAGTTGAACTGACAATGACTTTGGGAAAATTAGGGGTGGAGGAGTGACAAATGTGAATATATAAGGCAAGACCATTCCAGCCCGAAAAAATGGCAAATAAAGTGATCATGACATGTAAAACAATTAGTAACAAAAAAATTAAAATTGGCACATGCTGAGAAAGTTAAAATTGGCCCTCCTATTCATTAGGCTAGGCCGCTAGGGTATCAGACAAGATCAGCTCAAACATAAAATGATGTATCACTCAGGATATGCTGCTACTTTAACCCTTTGTGGTCATTTGTCTACTCTCAGCCACCAAAGCTTTTTTACCATTCTGGTTGTATGTCTGCTCTCGGCCACCACAGCAAGGAACCGTATGAATCTTAACTCTATTCATTCATGTATCAGCTCATAATTTCTCTGAAAGCTCTTAAGTGTCTAATTGACCTTGTCACGAACCAAAACATTGCCCCGACAAATCGGAGATATCGAAACTCAATATAAACAAACGCAGTCATTCCACACTCGCCATGCAAAACACTGTGGGGAGTCAGTCGCCTTTTGAGAGTGAAGAAATCGACAAGCTTCGGAGATACTTCGCAGAATTTCAAATAAAGCTTTACAAATTATGTTTAACTGTAATTAGGCATTCTCGCTTGTTAAGATATTTCAAAATAATATTTCAAAATGGCAAAAAGAAGGTTACCGAAAGAAGTGTACTGCGAATCTGAAAGTAACGGTGAAGAGTTTTATTTTGGCACTTTGAATACTGACTGACGTAGAAAGTGATAACGTTTGTAGTGATTTTACTAGTAGTGACGTAGTTCCAAAAAAGAACTAATAAATCTGTTTATCCTTCATAAGCTTGCATGTTATGTATCACTGCTCTTTCAAGGGAAATTAATTCCGACCAGTACGACACCCATGTTCAAATTTAATAAGACCGCAAAGGGTTAAAGCATCAAAACAATCCCCTTCTTTAGTGACTACTGAACACTTAATCACTAAAATACTTTGTCATCTGAAAGTCATACCATCACAAACTTGGTGGTTTGCTAACATATTACTAAGAATAAAACATGCCACAACTACCTATGTATGTAAGTAATTTTGATACAGAGCTGCAGCATCAATTTTTGCAGTTTCCATGGAAACAGGGTTCTGGATCCACTTTCCAATTCAGACCTCATAGTGGAAACCCCTTTACACAAAGCCCCGCATTGTTTTCGGCCTATCAAAACCTTGCTTCATTTAGATTTCACCTAAATGCCACTTGTCCCAAATCCTATAATACTTTTCCTTTGGGGAGACTTCTCATAGTTCCTCCTGTGTACAGTCTTTCTCTCTGAGATAGGTTCATAAACCTGGCTTTTTTGGGACTACAGTATTGTCCCTGTTGACTTTACATTGATTGGGCTGGACAATAAGGTGTGTCCAGAGAATGAATGGGAGGCAGTGGTAGTGTAGGACAGAGATATGCATTTCCCTCCTTCAGAATAATAAAGGAGCTACTCAAATGGAGGGTACTTGCATATTGCTGACATTGCATAGCTAATGTCACTTAATATAATTGGAGACAATGGTCAAGTTAATTGAAGAGCGTGGTTGGAGATGGTAACAGGACAGGAAGTAAATTGTCTGCTTTGGATACAGGGTGGGATTGATAATAAATTAATGTGCTATTTTCTTTCTCAGGGAAGATTCTACACTGACCCTTTTGGGAACCTAAGAGTAGGATAATCAACTCTTTAAGGTTCCCCCTTTTACCTTATAATCAATTTTTTCATAAATTAAAGTTATATTTTTAAAAAGGGAAGTAAGTCTTGCCATTCTCTTCCTAAAATCATCCCATAACTTCTAATTAATAATGGATATTTAATGATAATTTTATCATTGGATTTACAGTTCTTCAAAATAGGACCCAACTTACTCCATCCTCAGTTTTATCCAATATTCAGTCTCTAACCTATGCTTCAGCAACTACTTTCCATTGCTAGCAATAAGCTGGGTCTTTTCTAATACTGTTTCTGAGAATCTCTGTTCCCCTATCTTAATATGAAAAAATATAAACCAAGGACCTCAAGACCTAACTCAAAAGATAACTCTTTACTAAAGCCTTCTTTTCCCTTGTTTTTTTTCATTGTAAAATTTTATATTTATTTCTGAAAAAAATAAAGTTTAATTTTAAAAAAATCATACACACAAAAACAACTTCTGGTTCATTTTAAAGTCTCCTGCTGGGTCTCTCATAGCTTCTCATTGAGTCCAGACCAGGCAGAGAACTACCCCAGTGGACAGAGAGCCAGCCCCTCTTGAATAGGACAACAGCAACTGCAACTCGGACTTGAACAAATGCCCATGACCTGAGTGACTGAGGTTGGCTTTCCAGGTGGTTCAGAAGGTCGGTTTCTTCATCAGCAGATAAACTCTAGAATCCACTTCAAATCCATGCAGGTTGTTGGCATCACCCTGCAGCCTCATGAGCAGGGCCTCATAGGACACGTGGGCAGCGAAATGTGTTGCTGTTTCAGTAGAAGTTTCGCCTCCCTCAATCCAGTACACTTTTCCATACATTCCATACTCAAATTGGTCAACCCTGGAAGGTCTATCATCTGTGGGGTTATATTCACCATCATCCAAGGTACCATCTTCCTACAAGGTACTGGCTATGACCAGCTGGAACTTGTCACCCAAATCTACAGGGTAAATCTGAATGTTTACATCAAAGATAAGGTCCATCTTGAAAGATTCACTCTCACAATGCAGTGGGGACACTTGGTCAAACTTCTTGCCCTCTGGGTCAATGTCTTTCACATCAAAAATATCTTAAACAGAATTCCAGCCACGCTAAAAGGGCAATGAGAGTAGCACAGGGGGACTGAGTGCGCAACCACTACTAGGAGTATGCACACCACTTCGGGTGGAGAAAACGAGGGAGAGGGGGGGGGGAAAGGTCATAAAATTCTACATTTAGAAATAGCCATCTGGCATCTGGACTCAGTTTAGATGATCCCAATTCTGTTGATCATATTCTGGAGCCAAACATATGCCCTCTCCGTCAGGCCTAATTAGGGTGTTGACCTTGGTCACATCAACATCATAGAGCTTATGTACAGCTGGTTTGATCTGGTGCTTGTTGGCCTTGGCACCCACATTGAACACGTGTGTGCTGTTGTCTTCTGTCCTCTTCATGGCTGACTTGGAAGTCAGAGAGAACTTAAGGATGGTATAGTGGTCATGCTTATGTCTCCTGAGGATATTGAGACTGCCTTCAGAGTCGCATTACCTTCTGTGTGGGAAGGTGAGTGATGTGTGGATATTCTTTATTTTTAATGGCTGAGGACACCTTTCTTCACTTTCCTTGCCTTCAAAACCTTTGCAGTAGCCTCAACTTGGGAAGGGGCAGGGACTTCCTTCTTTGTTTTCATTGCCATCTTCATGGGCAAAATAACAAGCCTTCCTTTCTCCTCAAGTCTTTTATCATTTTTTGTTGTTGTTGATGTTGTTGATACCTTTCATAGCTCATACAATTTATAAACAGCTGAGTTTGTATGTACCTTTCTATTTATTTTGGACCCCTAACATTTTAATACTGATCAATCTACATATCCCCAGGTCCTAGCTAAGTGCCTGGTCAAAGGTGAATATTTTAGAATTATTGATTAAATCACATCGAGGCCAAAACCGGTTTGGCTCAGTGGATAGAGCGTCGGCCTGCGGACTGAAAGGTCCCAGGTTCGATTCCGGTCAAGGGCATGTACCTGGGTTGCGGGCATATCACCAGTAGGAGATGTGCAGGAGGCAGCTGATCGATGTTTCTCTCTCATCGATGTTTCTAGCTCTCTATCTCTCTCCCTTCCTCTCTGTAAAAAATCAATAAAATATATTTTAAAAAATCACATCGAGATAATACTGATTATCAACTAATATGTGGGTAATTTATTCTTGCGATATTGTGCTCATTGAATGCTATTGTCAACTCCTTTTTTCCATTTTTACTTTTGGGGGTTTATATAGTAATACAAATATTTTATCCAACACAAGTTAGATAACAACTATAATATTATTTTTCACAATGATTTTAGAATATATCCAATAACATAGCTATCACTAGTATAAAGAACATTTGAAATAGTGCTTTTTCTTTCCTTTATAGGCCAAATAAGCTGAAATTTTGGAATTAGTCTCTTCTGCTTAGTACCATGACAAACATTACCAGGGAAGCCAAGCTGTCTATGAATATGGCACAGATTACTCAGAATTCATGAAGCAAGCACATGCTATTATTAATATTAATATCGTTATTATTAGTACCAATACAATTTCCAAACATGTCACTTGGCCTGCAGCATATAGTTGGATAAACAGGCCTAGCATACTTTCCTTCCACTGACCACAAATGTCCCTAGTTCTGTATAGCATTTACAGAAACTGCACATCTCTAACTCATTACTTAAATAAACTGGCTTTATTTAAGAAACTGAAAGGAATATCTCCATAATACATGACTGGTTAGCATTCATAGGTTGCATAGTCATGACTATGGTAATGAAATGAAACAAAATAAGAAAAACAAATAAATTATGCATTTACACCCTTTAAAAGTTTAATCATGGAAATTTGATGCTCTAGGGTGAGTCAAAAGAAAAGAGAAAATATGTACAGTTAGAAAGGTAAGATTTTCCCATGCATTAAATGGCCTGAGGGCTGTACTTACAATATGTCACTTAACTAGTCAGGCACCCCTAAAGTGCCTTACTGCTTAATCGTGTAATGGTCTCAGTCTGTGTGGCACGTGGACTATTGCCAAACAACTCCGGTTTTACTTTTACTTTCTACCTCTCATTGTTTCCTTTTTTTCTTATTCTCTCTTATTTTTAATATGTGTGACTTTATCCCTCGCCCCTAAAATACACACATAACTCACCCAAAGTGATTCTCTATAAGGCTTGGACAAATATAATTTCTGAGAGATATTTTGAATATATTTTATGACATTGAGCCTAATTCTGAGAAAGAAAGTTAGAAAACTCTCCTCCACAAGGATTTTATTCAGCCCACTTTTAAACTTGATCCATAATTTGATCGAATGCTCTTGGGCACTATTAAATAGTAATAATGAACTTCACCTAAAGCCCTTAGTAATTTTGTTCCACATTTCCTTCTCTAATTATCCACTATTCCCTATTTATTATTACTTCATTCTCTGCCTTGAGGCTGCCTAAAAATACTAAGAATGATAAATTAAACAATACATTTGGTACCAAGTTAACCTGTGGGGAGGGTTATAATTTAATAGATTGTCTTCTGAATTAATTATTTCTGAATTATTTAATTGCAGTTTCTAAACAAATTTCTTAGAATATGTGACAGAACTTTTAGGATATTTCTAATAAAATTATTATAACAATCACAGTTCCATCATTATTTTAGCTAAATTTTACATTAATTTTATTATAAATCTACAGATTTATTGATTATATTTTTACTAACAAGCATTGTCTTCTATAGCATTTAACAATATTTTCTTTAGTATCTCACTAGTGCAGACATTAAATCACTGTCATTTTGAAGCCAGTGCCTTTTCCCTCTTAAGTAACAATAGTCATTGACTTTTATATTAAAGTCTTAAGAGTCTCACTATAAATATAGTGTTTAGATCAATGACTACTTCAGAGAACATGATGGTTCTTCTTACACTAATTACTTACCCCATCAGTCTCATTAAAGTTCTGTGACAACCAATTTCTGTTTCTTTGAGCTAAAAATATCCTCATTTTATATGTCATTTAGAAGAATTCACATTGTAAGATGGCCTCCATGCTATTTGTGGAATGAAATTTAACCCATTTTGCACAATGATTTTTAGTTTTTCTGTTGGAGAGGCAGAAGTCTTATGGAAGTCTCTTACAATGCTGATAAACAGAAACTTGTCACCCATTTATCAGCAGCAGCAGGACCAGAAAACCTGGAACAGCTCATCTGGTTTTAACCTCTGGAATTTTCCCAAATTAATTACCTACTACATCCAGCCCACAAAAGCCTTCTCTGATTTCATGTGTGAATGGCTGCAGTGGTGATCCACAGCTCTTTACAAGCTCCTTTAATACCTTGAACTGCTGGACAGCTGCTTTATAATGCTGTGAAAAGCTCAGTGGTAGAAAGGACGTTTTCACTGAGTGTTAGGATATTATTCAGCTGAAAAGTCTTAATTTCAAAAGTATATTGAGTCTTTTCATATCTGATATTCTTTTGCATGTTGTTTAATCTTAACAACAGAAGTAGACTAAGTTTATTATGTGCAATTAGTCATGGACTAGTTTTACTATTACACCTAGAATAATGTATAGCTCCTATATGCCTCAAAATGCTGACAATTGCCTCAGGGAAAAAAAAAATTAGGAAAGTAAACACATTTCAAAAAGAAAGTGAAATTCTCATATAGTACAGATAGGGAGTATAAACTGCTATAAGGACTTTAAAATACTATGTGAGATTATCTATCACATTTAAACATGCACGCACCCAAGTGACCTAGCAATTTCATAAATGTGTATGGTGGTTACACAAATGTGTTCACCCTGCTTCTTCGGTTGTACATTAGTGATGTGTGCATGCTTCTTGATGCCCATATTGCTTCAATTAAAACAGCAAAACACTTTAAGTTGACATATTGTAAACATATCCATGAAATGTTAATATCTATTTTTTTAGTTCTTTATTGTTTAAAGTATTACATGAGCCTCCTTTTTCCTCCATTGACCTCTCCCAGGCAGCCCCTATCCCCCAGCACATGTCCTCACCCCCCCACTGTCTGTGTCCATTAGTTATGCTCATATGCATGCATACAAGTCCTTTGGTTGATCTCTATATATTTTAATTGACCATTAGCATCATCATTCCCTCAGTTATATACCTTACAGACTTCAATTTGATTCATCTCTTTCTTCATTCAAAATGCCATAAATTATTTAAATTTTGGTTTTGAAATATGTTTTACAATTTTCTTATTATGACTCAATTTGATCTTTGTGACCATTACTATTTTCCTAATGGAGAGTCTCCCCAATTCAAGCTTAAACAATTGAACTTCTTCAGATTGATCTTACTACATAAATTTCTAGTGTCTGTCTTAGAGAGTTTTCCTAAGTCAGTATTTTAAGAATTTGACATTTATGATTAAGTAGTTCCTTTAGGTACTTTGATCACCTGTAAGAAAATTATTGAACTACTAGAGGCCCAGTGCATGAAATTTGTGCACTTGGAGGAGGGGTCCCTCAGCCTAGACTGTGGCCTCTCGCAGTCCAGGACCCTCAGGGGATGTCCAGCTGCCGGCTTAGGCCCTATCCCACAGGGTCTAAGCCGGCAGTTAGACATCCCTCTCGCAATCCAGGACTTTCCCAGCCCAGGATGCCTAGCTCCTTACCACCTGCCTTCAGTAGAGGTGGGAGAGGCTCCTGCCACTGCCACTGCACTCGCCAGCCATGAGCCTGGCATCTGGCTGAGCAGTGCTCCCCCTGTGGGAGAGCACTGACCACCATGGGGCAGCTCCTGTGTTGAGCATCTGCCCACTGGTGGTAAGTGTGCATCATAATGATGTCATTCTGCAGTTTGGTTGATTTGCATATTAAGGTTTTATTATATAGATTTTGCCTTTATAGGCCATATATTTTCTGACCCTTATGATCTCGTTATTATTTATTCAGGTTTTCTTCAGAGAGACTTCCAACCTTCATACTTTATAGAAAATATATTCTCATGGCAGTTTCTTATTCGAAATGTTATTTTCTTTTCTCCCTATATTTATCTAAACTTCAACTATTCTACACTGGATCAACTGATCTCACCTTCTTTTATAGTACTTCCTCCATTTTTACAGAACACAGAGCACATGATTAATTACATGCTCACTTATTTGTAGTCTAGCAATATTATGTGCCAGATTCTGAACACAATAGTAGATATGCAGAGATGTGTAGAAAAGTTCTATGCCCTGTTCTCCAGAATATAGGTAAAAGTGAGGCTATAAATAAAAGTAAGAAAGCATACCTAGAGCATACTAGAGTGCTAAAAGTTGTAATATTTTTGAATATTACTGGATAATATTGAAAGTGAATATTATTATTTCATATTAGCTATATGAAATTTCCTAGAAAGAGCATTGTGGGGTTCACAGAGGGGGCTATGGACTGAGTTATTAAGTAAGCAGGGATAAGAAGTTTTCCATTTATGGGGTGAGGGATGGACTTTGAAGTAACAGAAGTTAGTATGTGCTATGTGGTAATATTATTTTCACATGTATTTGGTAAGGTTTTTGTGATTATACATTATTTTTATGTCATCATTTTTTAATCTCTCACAATGTCTGGGGACATTTTTAATCATAGTGGGTACTCGACAGGTTTTGTAAAAGGATTATATGGGTTGTAGTGGTAATGAATGCAAATTTAGGAGTCAGGCAATGTATATTGATGGTTTTCTAGCTTCATCCCCTGAAATTCCCTTAAATGGATTAATACTATTATATTCCAGAATATACATACAAATGCTGTTTTTTAGTAGTCATATTAATATATTATTTAACATTTCATTATATATGTAAATATAAATAAGTATGTGCAAAAATATAATTGTCCTTAATTTGATCCAACTGAGAAATTCTATGTCAAGTAATTAACACTGAACCTAATAAGTAGCAACTTCCCCCAAAATTATCGTTGTTAATATTTTTATGATTGTTTTGGCAATACAGTTATTCTATGTTCTGTCTAAATTAGTGATAAACTCTAATTTTAGAATATAGTACAATACAGAAAGTGAGATTAGGAGTTCAAAACTTTAACCATTTTCTCTTTCCATTGTTCTGCCTAAACATTTATTTTTTAAAACTAAAGCAAAGATTTGCTAGTCCTTAAGCCTTAGAACAATTAGTGGGGTTAATGGATGACAATGAGTGGTTGATACCAGTCAGAATAAACAGCATATGGTTTTAAATGATATGTGAGCAAGGCAAGTGTATATGCCCCCAAAGTAGGTGAATACTTTTTAAAGAATGTTTTATTTTTTGTAAATTAGTAATCCACACATGTAACCTATATGTTCATGTTGACTAATGTCACCCCAGTAAAATTTTTAAAAAAATTCATATATTAAAAACCTTAGAATGTGACTTAAAAATAAATAAATAAATAATGTTTGAAGATGAGGTATAAACTGCCTTTAAAATGTAGGAAAAAAATTAGCAATGGAGAAAAGTAAGAGATAGATGTCCTATTTTTATCTAAAATATTTAATATTTATTCCCTTGTGAGGAAAAGAGTAATTATTCAAATAAGTCCTTATATTTTGTTTATGTTTCATTGAAATATACACTTAGAGGCCAGATTATTGTGACCACCTGATGTTTGTAAGCAAATTAGCCATACACTGCATCGTATGGGATATGGAAGCCGAAGGCCTGTTCAAACACCTTTGCTGTCTGCAGTTACCAAGATAAAACGTCTCAAATTTGCACAGGAACACAAGGATTGGATAGTCAAGCACTGGAAAAAAATCATGTGATCTGATGAATCACATTTCCAGTTGCATCATGCAGATGGCAGAGTGAGAATTTGGTGGAAACAGCATGAAAGCATGCACCCCACATGCATGAGTACAACCCTTCAAGCTGGTGGGGGCAGTGCTATGGTTTGGGGCATGTTTTCCTGGCATTATTTGGGCCCTTTAATTCATGTGGAACAACGCCTGAATAGCACAACATACCTAAGTATCCTTGCTGATCAAGTTCATCCTATCATGTTGATGTCGTATCCCAATGGAGATGGCTTCTTCCAACAAGACAATGCGCCATGCCATGGTGCTTGTATTGTGCAGGAGTGGTTTCAAGAACATGAGGGAGACTTTACCTTGTTTAGGTGCCCCCACAATCACCAGATCTTAATCCAATTGAGCATTTGTGGGACCAAGTTAAAAGAGCCATCAGGCAGCTGGTTCCACAACCATCAAATCTCACAGAACTGGACAGTGCTATTCATCAGGCATGGTGTCAGATTCCTCACATCACCTTTCAACATCTTGTGGAGTCAATGCCAAGAAGAATCGCCACAGTATTGAAGGCAAAAGGTGGCCCAACAAAGTACTGATGGGGTGGTCATAATAATGTGGCCACTCAGTGTATATTGGAAATAGTAATGCCCTGTTTTTCCTTAATTAAATTTATTGGGGTGACATTGGTTAATAGGATAATATAGGTTTCATGTGTGGATGTCAATGCTACAAGATCTATATATTGCAATGTATGACCACCATACAAAGTCAAATCTTCTTTTGTCACCATATATTAGGCCCCTATGTTTTAAACATAACAATTTTTATTGTGCTTATTAAATTTACCAATGTACTGAACATATTTTAACTATCCATAAAATATTTTATAAAACACATATATCACAAGAATATATTGAATTGATTTGAAAAATTGAAAAAAACTCACTTTCAACAGAACTTAACTAAGGGGTTTGAGTTTCTTTAAATGACTATTGTATTTGGGATTGCTAAGATAAATTTTTGAGTGAAAAATATAAAAAATGAGTCTCAGAGGGAAGGTGAGGGTGGGAGGGAAAAGATTAACCTCTGGACATAGACAATAATGTGGTGAAAACCTGGGGTTAGAAAGGGTCAGTGGGGGTCAGGGGGGACATTTGTAATACTTTCAACAATAAAAATACCTGTTTAAAATCTGTTTCAACTGTATATTTATTTTTACCAAAATTTAACAAACTGATGACACTTCTATGCAAAATTAAAAAAACTATCAAATTAAGTAAATGTATATAAACAACCCCCAGGTGATAGAAATTTCAAAATGTCCGTGCATTTTTGCATAGCACAATTTAAATTGGTTTTTACTAACAAAATAAGAAAATAGCAGTGTGGCATTTGCAGATAATTATGGCTGAGTTGCTGCATTAATTTTGAAAAGATATTGATAATTGTTTTATGTTAATTGTGTTTTAAATAGCATCCGTAAATATTATAGTTTTATATGTATTTATTATATAATAATCTAAAATTGTTTTCATTCAAAGCCACCTAGCATGTAAATAGTGCCCTAAAATTTAAATCCATAGAAACAAATAATATTTCTACCTCTTTATTGATTTTTAAGTAGCATCAAGTCTACAAGAATAATAAAATTTGCTAGTTTCCCCTCAAAGTTAAGTCAATTAACTTATGTCAATTTAGTTTTTTTAGCAGTTGTTTTGACATATTATTTTGCATTCTATTTCAGAATAATACAAATATATACTTTTTCTTTAATTCATTTCCCTAAGTAGCAATAAAAATATTTTATAAGAATAATGTGTACTATTACCACCAAATCAACAGAAAAGAATACAGTTTATAAATGTGTTGTTAGGAACATAGAGAAATAATAAAACACAGCTTTCTTATACAGTTAGTTCATTATATTAGAATTCTCCCTTTTTTTAAGCAAACAATGGGATTTCATTTCATTTAGAGGTCAGCAAATAAAACCTACTGCATTTTCTTACTCAAGTTCTGTGTTTTCACTCATGTGTCAATTACCTGACATACTAGTGTGCACATAAATAAAATGAATGACCCATTCAATTGATATTTTTCTGAACATGCATTATACTATTTTAAATGGGAAATTCATAGTCGGAGTAATATTGTCACATTGATATATTTTTACAACTGGCATATCACAATTCTATATGAATTTATTTTAAACATACAAATGAATATTTTTTTCTTCCTTACAACTAGCTAATCTAATAAAAGAGAAACATGAAATTGACAACACCTCCGCTATGCCCCAAGCCATGCCCACCAGCCAATCAGAGTGACTATATGCAAATTAACCCAACCAAGATGGCAGCAGGCAGGCATGGAGCTAGAGCAAGCAGGAGGCTTGGTTACCCCGGTGATGGAGGAAGCCAAGCTTCCTGCCTGCCCTGGCTGGCTGTGGCTTTCGCTCAAGGCAACAAAGTTTTAATTATAGAAGATAAATAAATCCCAGATACTTCCTTCCAGCAAGCCTCCACTGGGAGCTTGGGTGGCTGGGGGCCGTGCCAGCCTGTAAACAGCCATCAGCCCCTCACCCAGGATGGCCACACCCTCATGGGGCGAGGTTCCCCACTGGAGGCCTTGGTCAGCCTGAAAACAGCCATCATCCCCTCACCCAGACTGGCCAGGCACCCCAGCAGGGCCCCCAACCCTGAAGGGGCTGTGGCCAGCCTGGAAACAGCCCTCAGCCCTTCACCCAGACTGACCAGACACCCCAGGGGGGACCCCCACCCTGAAGGGGCTGTGGCAAGCCTGCAAACAGCCATCAGCCCCTCACCCAGGCTGTCCAGGCACCCCAGCGGCACCCCCACACTGATACTTAATAATTCGCAATCTAATTAGGAAAAAAAGTATTGGTACATAAACATGCATAATGCAGACATGAATATGATAAATTCCCAATAAGAATCAAAAAGGTATTAAGAGGTTTGAGAGAATAGAGAAATTGCATATGGAGTGAGAACATATTAACAACTTATTTATATATACTAGGGGCCCGGTGCATGAAATTCGTGCACTGGGTGTGTGTGTGGGGGGGGAGTGTCCCTCAGCCCAGCCTGCCCCCTCTCACATACTGGGAGCCCTCAGGCGTAGACCCCCAACAACCTCTGATCACCTGATCGGCCCCTTGCCCAGGCCTGACGCCTCCGCCAGAGGTGTCAGGCTTGGACAGGGGACCCCCATCTCCCCCCGATCACTGGCTCTGGCCCCCGCCCAGGCCTGAGGCCTCTGGCCCAGGAATCATGCCTGGACAGGGGACCCCCATCTCCCTCTGATCGCTTGCTCCACCCCCCCGCCCAAGCCTGATGCCTCTGACCCAGGCTTCAGGCCTGGGCAAGGGGACCATCATATCCCCCCAATCCCCAACTCCGCCCCCCGCCCAGGCCTGATGCCTCAGCCAGAGGAGTTGACCCTCATCACCCTCCGATCACCAATCACCGGATCGGCCCCTTGACCAACCAGGCCTGAGGCCTCTGGCAGAGGTGTCAGGCCTGGGCAGGGGACCCCCAGCTCCCCGCAGTTGCAGGCTCCGCCCCTGCCCAGGCCTAATGCCTCTGGCTGAGGCGTCCAGCTCGGGCAGCGGGGACCCGCAGCTGCAGTGGCCCCGCGATCATGGGCTCCGCTTTAGGCCCAGGCAAGGGACCCCTAGCTCCCAGGACTGCCAGCTTCGACTGTGCCCAGCTCCCATCGCTGGCTCCACCCCTACTTCCTGCTATCACTGGCCAGGGCGGCAAAGTCGCCTGATTCTCCGATCATGGCTGGGGGGCAGGGCAAAGGTGGCCCCAGGGCCGCCTTTGCCCTGCCCCCCAGCTCTTAGCTCCCCCCTGGGTTTCCAATCACTGCCAGTGGCAGGGGGCTTCTTCCTGCTTTCCCTTTCGCCTCCCTGCATTGTGCCTACATATGCAAATTAACCGCCATCTTGTTGGCAGTTAACTGCCAATCATAGTTGGCAGTTAACTGCCAATCATAGTTGGCAGTTAATTTGCATATAGCCCTGATTAGCCAATGAAAAGGGTATCGTCGTACGCCAATTACCATTTTTCTCTTTTATTAGTGTAGATAAAGAGCCAGGGTTCCTAACAACTGAAGGCTCAACCAAATACCCCAAAAAACAGAAGTCAGTGCTGGATTGCTGTGGTGACCAGCACTGACTGCAGCCTGTGCTGGTGCAGCCACTCAGCACAGACTGCTGAGGGGGCTGTGGATCAGGCCTAGAGGGAGGCCTGCAGAGAAAGAGGCAGGGTCTGAGCCACAGCCTCTGTGGCAGCTGTTGATCAGCTGTTGCCTCTCTTTCTCTCCCGGCTTTGCCAGGAGCCTGGCCTCTGTTTCTCTCTGGGCCTCCGCAGGGGCTGCTAATGAGCCCCACCTCTTTGATCAGGCCCAGAGATAGGCCCAGAGATGCTGACTGGCATAGAAACCGACCAATCAGAACATAAGCTGGGTGAAGTGCTAGGAGCCAATGGCTGCCTAGGAAGCAGAGCTTTTGATGCTGACTGGCATCAAAACCAACCAATCAGTGGAAACGAGGGCAAAGGCAAACACCCCTCCTGCCCCTCTGGGAGAACCTTCCTGAGAGCAAGCAACCAGCCTGGACTTGAAAGAGATAAAGTACTAAATATGGGATACGTTTGGAGTTTGAAGTTAAATACACATGGGTGGCCAAAAGCCTGCTCCTGCTCCAAAAGCCTGCTCCTGTATCCCATTTGTTTATTTTCTCCTTAGTCTCTCTTGCCCTAGGATCTGTGTCTGTAAAGATATTGCTAGAACATATGTCTGCAATTTTGCTCCCTATGGAGTCTTGTAGGGTTTTTCTGGTTTCCCATCTTACATTCAAGTCCTTTAGCCATTTTGAGTTTGTTTTTGTATATGGTGTAAGTTGGTGATCTAGTTTCATTTTTTGCATGTATCTAACCAAAGTTCCCAGCGCCATTTATTAAAGAGGCTGTTTTGACTCCATTGTATGCTTTTACCTCCTTTGTCAAGTATTAATTGAGTATAGTGGCTTGGGTCGATATCTGGATCCTCTATTGACCAGCAGTTCTCAACCTATGGGTTGCAAACAATGAAAATACATTCTGCATATCAGATAGTTACATTACAATTCCTAAGAGTAGCAAAATTACAGTTATAAAGTAGCAAGAAAAAAAAAAAACACAACCAATCAGAACCTAATCTGGGTGAAGTGCCAAGAGCCAATGGCTGCTTAGGAGGTAGAGCTTTTGATGCTGACTGGCATAGAAACCGACCAATCAGAACCTAATCTGGGTGAACTGTGAAGGCAGAACCTAAGGTAGGGACTTAGGAGGGGTTTTAAGGGCCTCAGCTGTTTGATGTGAGGTGTAAGAAAGCGGTTCAATTTTTTAATGACTGCTTTGGCAAAATAATACATATGGTGGCTATCAGTCCAGATATAGGGATTATGTGTTTTTGTCTGCCAAGAGCATCTCCTCCTGCTGAAAAAGACTTTCCCCCCCCATTTAAGCAATACTATCTTATATAATATATCTATATTAATAAAAGGGTAATACGCTAATTAGACCTGGTCGACCAGCCATCTTCTGGATATCTGACTTCCTTCAAGACAAAGCCATCTAGGTGGAGGCTCAGTCAGAGGCCCTTAGGGGGAATCAGGCCTGCAGGAGAGGGCCATTGGGGGTGAGATCAGGCCAGCAGGGGAGGACAGTTAGGGGTGATGAGGCAGGCAGTGGCAGTTGGGGGAAATCAGGCTGGCAGGGGTGTAGTTAGGTGTTAATCAGGCTGGCAGGGGAGCAGTTAGGGGGTGATCCAGCTGGCAGGCAGAAGCAGTTAAGGTCAATAAAGGAGGCCGGCAAGTGAGTGGTTAGGAGCCAGCAGTCCCAGGTTGTGAGAGGGATGTCCGACTGCCGGTTTAGGCCCAATTCATGAGGGGGTCCCAGATTGGAGAGAGTGCAGGCTGAGCTGAGGGACACCCCCCACCCCAGTTCACAAATTTTGTGCACCAGGCCACTAGTTTTGATAATAAAAGTGAATGATTCAAAAAATAAGTTTTTTTTCATTATCTACTTAAAAATATTTCAAAACATATCTACTTAAAAATTTATTCTAAACATTCATGTAAAACTGTGATATCATACTCAAATTTTTTTAGCCATTACTCTTATTTTAAGATTAAGTTTAGTCATTTCTATTTCAATACATTAAAATAATCCTAAAATTTGTAGTTTTTTTATGGTTCAGTTTTTTTTTTAAATCTTCTGAGTATGTTCTAATTACATATTTCCAGGAATCACACTTCTGTTCTTTATTGTATGTCCTCTATAAAATGTAGCTATGTTTTCAAGAGAGTTGGATTATTTTAGTGCATTACTGATTTAGGAAAAGAGAATGGATATGATCAATTTCTATAAATTATAATATTATTTTAATTATTAATTTGCTCAGCTTAATGTGGTAATCAGTATAATATTTGCTTTAGCACCCATAGATGCTAAAGCATAGCATTGTAATACAATAGGTTACAACTTAAACGAAGAAAAAAAGCAGAGGCCAGTCACTGGGTAGTAATATTACAGGGGATATGCCTCAGAGAAAAGAATATTGCATTTCATGTTACTTTAACTTTATTACTGCACGCTCTATACAAAATACGCACATGAGGGAGTATGTCTATGGCTCAGTAAAGCTACATTAAAGTTGTGAAATGACTATAGATAGTTGGTCATACTCTAGACCATAAGTTACTCTGATTGATTTTTCTTTTCTTTACCCACAGAATATGTGATTTCAAGTGTGTATTGTTTTTATGTCTGAGTCTTGCTACATTCTACAGTAATCAACACTTTAAAGGAATGTTATATTCACATGTATTTCATAATTACTCATCTGCAAATGCTTAAAATATAACATTCATCTTGTGAAAATATGTGAAGTGAATTCCCTCTAAGTATAATGAGAGTGCAAGTAAAGATTATGTAATGAAATATTTTACAGCCAAATTTAGAGCTGAATTATTTTTCAGGAAAACCTCACTGGCCCATCAGCTGATGCTAAGGCAGGTACTAAACCCCACCGTGAAATCCATTCCTCCCATTACTTCCCCTTCACTCTTTTCTTGTTCCCCAGCTAGCAGAGCATGGTTTCATTTCCCAGAGAACAAGAATCTTTTTCTAGGGAGCATTCTAAACTCCAGCAAGCCTCATCAGAAAGCTGACAATCAATGAAGTGTGCACACATAAAAATCTCTAAAGAATTCTGATAAACTAGTGCATTTTTACAGCTTGCCTGTCTTCAGAGAAAAGCTTTACGAACGAAGCCAATTGCTTTCTCCACTGGGAGTTCTAGATGGTAGAGATCAAGGAAGAGGCTAATATTTACCATTTCACAAATTAAAGACTACATGGTAAGTTTAGTGTCAGACAACTTTAATTATTTTCCCCCACTTTGTAGTTTGGATAGTTTAATCTGAATTTCCCTGCAGCTGACAACTTGGAGTGAAAAAATAAGCAGAATGACAGCACTTAGTGAAGCAGATAATGTGGCTCAAAAATGCAGAGACTATTTTCTGGGATGCAAGACAATATTTTGCATTCCTTTAGCCACTAAACTGAGTGAAAATTCCAGTATTCATCTAATGCAGAGAACATGGCAATGGTACAGTTTTCTGCACATTTGATTTAGATAGATGTGAAAATATCTTGACATAAAATATTCTGTATTTGTTAAAAATTATATGATTTACTGAAATTACAATATACACAAAGATTCAATGTGTATTTTGAATGCAAAATTCAGAGAACATTATAGTTTGTATGTTGTAAATAATTTATGGACAGCTTTTTATGCCTTTCTATTATTTTTATCTTTATCTTTTGCAGCTAATACTGTAGACAATTTAGGAAATGGTATAAACAAAATCAGGATGTATTCTTCTGATGTTAAAAACAGATTTAAAAGTTTGCGAGTCGGATAGGATGATGTACCTTTCTCAGTTTAAAGATCTAATTGTTCAGAAACCTGAGAGCTGCCTCATTAGGGACATGCTATTTCTACAGCAGAGGAAATTGCAAGAAGGGTCTTGGTTTGGTGTGTTTTTTTTTTTCCTATTCTTTTCTAACAGACCCATCAATAGCCATGGGCTAAGTTAGTGCTTTGATTTCATCTTTGTAATTTTTCAGCATATATTTTTCCTGACTCACAATATTTTTCTTGAGCCTCTTATGACTCTTTGAGGGTACTCAGATCCCTTTGAATCTTTAGTACCTAATACAATGTAATCAGTTCCGGATATCCCATTTATTTAATCATTCATTCGTTCGTTCAGTCAGTCATTAATTCATTCATCAATCCACCAGGGAGTGGATAATTACTTATTAGCGATTATGTGTCATGCTGTATATTAGACTTTGAAAATTCAAATTTAAGTTAAATTTAGACATTGCCTTTGAGAAGCTTATTGTAAAGCAATTGCTACTCATCTGAAAGGCCTTATTGATTTACTTTCAGAACCTGTGATAGAGTCTTTAACAAAACTTACTACATTAGGCGGCTTTGCTGTAAATATCAGTGGCTTATGAAAACAATAAAGTTAGAAACTCTGTTCCTCCTTCACATTTTGTTCTCATTTCAGGATTCAGACTGAAAATGAAGACTTCAGTACCATGACATTAATGTGGTAGAGGGTAAATTGCAACAGATTTGACAGAAACATATATGGCTTTTGAAACTTCCTCTTGGAATTGGCCTATGTCATTTCCTCTCCTGTTCTACTAGCCGGAGAAAGCCATATGGAAAAGCCTGACCACAGGGGGAGGATAAAGTCTGTGGGTCATTAAGGAATATGCGGTAAGGAGGGATGAACCAATCCTCCAGAGATGAGAGCCAAGGACTGGGAGTAACCATGCAATCTATCAGTTTACAATTAGACAGTGGTTGACAATTATTTTAAATATTTTAATTCATGGCATTTTATCCCTCCAGTAACTTTTAAACCAAATTATTCAAACCAAACCCTCATAGTTTACATCATAACCATTACATTATTAGAAGATGAAAGAACTGCATTATAGCTTGTATTATGAAACAGCACATAAAAATTAGCAGAGAATAAGTTTTGGTATTTTGCCTGGGAATCAAATCTGCTACTACTACACATATTCTCTCTATATTAAAAAGGCTCATTACACATACCAAAATATGTATAGCATGCTGCTATGTAAAATATTGCTAAGTAATATGTCTAATTTTTAAAGCAAAGCATTTACTTAGATACACCTACATATACGAGTAACTTTATTCAGTAAAAATTAGAGTTTGTGTCTCAGAGAAGCTTATCTTCTATATCCCTCTCAGCTAGTTAGAAGCCTGAGGTTGAGAAAAATCATATGAACAGAGGGTTTTAGGTGAAATACAGATGCAGGGCTGAAAATTCCTTATGATTATATTCTATTTCCATCGCCCTACAGGAACACATACACTTAATTCATCAGAGCCCCCTTATTATCTCTGCAACACCACCAACAGCCACATCCATCTCAAACCCATTAATATGGCCACTTAGAGCATTTACAAAGTGAATCAGGCTTTGAAAGAGAACAGTGCTGGCAGCATACCCCATATGCTTCTAAAACATGTACAGAAAAACTGCACAGCAAGACTTTTCTCAAAAGAGTAACAATAGTCTCTTTATACACCTAAAATAAGGAACCTACGTCCATGCTGATGCAGTTAGGTGGATTCAATTCCCATTTATAAGGTTCGTGTATTGATTTAAAGATGAAATATATAGTAAGTTCTCATTTGAAAGAAGTCATCTCCACTTCTTGCTATTTTAAAATAGTATACATTGTGTAGTCACTCAAAAACAATTCCAAATTAGTTTAGGAAAAATATTGCAATGTAGATAAAATGTTGTGTATGCTTCATTGCATAGCTCTTGGCACTAACCTATTTATATATATTTTTATTTCTCCTTCTTTTTTTTTCTTTTTTCTTTTCTATTTTCAAACATTAACAAAGTAACATGTTCATCCCTTTAGTGAATTACTGTTAGAAAATAATACTTTCATTTTATTTTTTAATTTTTTTAAATATATTTTATTGATTTTTTTTACAGAGAGGAAGGGAGAGGGATAGAGAGTTAGAAACATTGATGAGAGAGAAATATCAACCAGCTGCCTCCTGCACTCCCCTGACCCCCCAACACACTGGGGATGTGCCTGCAACCAAGTAACATGCCCTTGACTGG
Organism: Myotis daubentonii; assembly: GCF_963259705.1. Lineage (NCBI taxonomy): Eukaryota > Metazoa > Chordata > Mammalia > Chiroptera > Vespertilionidae > Myotis > Myotis daubentonii. Next base: position 142,457,574 of record NC_081841.1, on the reverse strand, counting down.
AATCGAGCCTAAGACCCCCCCCCCGCCAGCCCCCCCCCCCCCCCCCCGCCGCCCAGTCCGCAGTCCGACACTCTATCCACTGAGCCAAACTGGCTAGGGCAATACTTTCATTTTACAAGCCCATCTATGACTTCAGGTTTTTCTTAGGTTATTCACTCAGCCTTGAATCACCATCTCCATTTTTTTCTTATATGGTACATGTTATTAAATTCATTTATTTATTTTATTTTTTGTCTCTCCTCCCTGGATGTTCCCCTGCTATTAGTCTCCTTTGTCTTTTCCTATGCTGGTGCTTAAATCGCATTGTATAACAAAGTATGACTTTTCTAATTTTATCCATAATAGTAACACTAATAGCAATAGTAAGAATTAATGTTCATGGAACACTTGCTTTGAACGTGGAGACTTACAATGCCCTTTACGTGTAGTGATTTACTAACTACCCACAATAACTGCAAAAGGTAGAAACAATTACTAAATGCCATTTACACAGCAGTGAGACAAAACAATGTTAAATGACTTGCCCCAGAACATTTATAGGATGAAGTGGGTCAGGGTTCAAACCAGGAAGCCTAACCACAAAGACAAGTTATTAAGCTCTATCGGCATCTCACACCACACATGCCCTGTCTGAACACATCTTAAGGCAGCTGGCTCCCAATTTTCGATTTCCAAATCAGCTCCATATTCGCACACTTAGCTCCTTACAAAAGATGTCTACTCACAAAACAGCTAAAATTCAGCCGGTTTAATACTAAATTAACTTATGTCCTTCTACAATAGGTCTTCTGGGGCGTTCCTCATCTCAGAGATACACCACTCACATCTCAGTTGTTCTGGTCATAGATGGGACTTTTTTTCACTCGTTTCCAATTCAAAACAAAAACAAGTTCTATCAATGTACTTCCCAAGTATATCTCAAATTATCCACATCTTTCTATCTCTATGACTACTACTACTCTCCTGCAGGGATATAAAATATCACCATTTATCTATGTTAAAATTATTTCATTTTTCATAATTCAACACAGAGTAATTTTTCAAAAATTTAAAACTGACTATGTCATTCTTGTGCTCAGAAACGTTCAATGGTTCCTCACTGTCTATATAAGATCCAAAGGTGTTAGTGTAGCGTACAGCTTCCCTGAAATTTCTCTTGGCACATCCCAGTTCCTCAGTGTCACACCACACTGAACAGCAGTCGTGGGTTTCCTACTCTGCACATCTTGTTTCTTTCACCTGCCTTGCTTCCCTGTCGTCAGCTGGATTGATATTAACATTAAAAAAAAGTTTGAGCCGAAACTGGTTTGGCTCAGTGGATAGAGCATTGGCTTGCAGGACTGAAAGGTCCCAGGTTCGATTCCGGTCAAGGGCATGTACCTGGGTTGCGGGCACATCCCCAGTAGGAGATGTGCAGGAGGCAGCTGATCGATGTTTCTCTCTCATCGATGTTTCTAACTCTCTATCTCTCTCCTTTCCTCTCTGTAAAATATCAATAAAATATATTTAAAAAAAAAAGTTTGAAAAGATAAAGCAAACATTATATCCAGAGTCAGATATTGCAGGGGTGTTGGAATTATCAGACGGGGCATGTAAAACAAGTATAACTCATATGAGAAATGCTCTAATGCAAAAGTAGACAGCATACAAAAACAGATGGGCAATGTAGCAGAGAGATGGGAACCAAAAGGAAATGCTAGAGATAAAAATATATATTGTAAGAGAAATAAAGAATGCCTTTGATGGGCTTAGTAGACAAGGCATAGCTTCGGAAATAATATCTGAGCTTGAATGCATCAATGGGAACTGCCAAAACTGGAAATCAAACAGAAAGAAGCCTGAAAAAAATACAACAGAACATCTAAGAACTATGGGGCAACTACAGATGGAGTAACATGCATATTATTGGGTTGTCAGAAAGGTAATCAAGAGAGAAAGGAAAAGAAATTTAAAAAAATAATAATAATGCTGAGAATTTCCTCAAATAATGTCAGACAACAAAACCATAGATACAAAATGATCAGAGAAAATGCAGCAGAATAAATGCCCAAAATACTATGCCTGGGTATATTGTACTACAGAGAATTAAAGAAAAAGAAAAAAATTCTGACATAAGCCATATGAGAAAAACACATTACCTATAGAGAAACATACACATTTTTATCAAGCTCACAAAGAGCATTCACCTAGATAAGATCACATTCTAGGTGACAAAACATATATTAACAAATATAATAGAATAGAAATTATACAATGTCTAGTCTCAGACAACAATGCAATTGAGCTAGAATCAATAACAGAAAGATAGGTGGAAAATCCCCAAATACTTGGAGATTAAACAACACATTTCTATATAACAAGCGAGTCAAGAAAAAAAATATCAAGGGGAATTTAAAGTTAATTCAAATGAAGACAATTTATCCAAACTTGTGGGATGCATTAAAAACAGTGCTTTTTAGTATTGAATGTGTATATTAGAAAAGAGGAGCGATCTAAAAATTAATAATCTAAACTTCCAATTTAGTTAATTAGAAAACAGAAGAGCAAACTAAATTCAAGTTAAGCAGAAGGAAACATATAAAAATTAGAGCAAAAATTAATGAAGTGAAAAATAAAAAATCAGTAGAGAAAATAAAAAAAAAATCTGTTTCTTTGAAAATATAAATAAAATTGTTAAGCCACTAGCCAGGCTACATAAGAAACAGAGAGTAGACATAAATTACATATATCAGAAATAAAAGAGGAGAAATATTACATGTCCAATGGAAATTAATAGAAATTAGTTAAATACTGTGTACATTTTTATGCCCATGGATTTGATAACCTAGATAAAATGGACCGATTTTTGAAAGATACAATATCAAACTCACACAAGAAGAAATAGAAAATCTGAATAGGTCTATATCAATTAAATCAATTGAAACAATAATTAATAACCTTCCAAAACAGAAGACACTAGGCCTAAAAGGATTCATTGATGATTTCTACCAAATATTTAGTAAATAATTTATACCAAGTCTGTATACTATTTAGAAGATAGAAATAGTGGAATTATTTCCTAACTTATTCTAAGCCAGCTTTAGAAGAACAACAATGAAAAAGACATTATACCACATTATACCACAATATCAGGCAATGACATTATAGAGAAAGAAAATATCTCTCATGAAAAAATATATAATATCCTCAACAAAATACTAGCAAACTAATCCAGAAAGTATAAAAGCAATTATATAGCATGTTCAAGTGTAATTTATCCCAAGTATGCAAGGCTGATTCAGCATTCTAAATCAACTAGAGGCCCAGTGAACAAATTAATTCACCAGAGGGGTCCCTCAGCTTGGTCTGTGGGGGCCGAAATTTGCTCCCCGACATCCCCTGAGGGACCCCACCATGCACAATCAGGGTTGGGGAAGGGCCACGGGAGGGCTCCAGGGTGTGTCTGGCTCATCTTGCCTAGTCCTGATTGGCCAGACCCCAGCAGCAAGCTAACTTACCAGTTGGAGCATTTGCCCTCTGGTGGTCAGTGCACATCATAGTGACTGGTCGAACAGCTGAACGGTTGGACACTTAGCATATTAGGTTTTTATTATACAGGATTAGTGTTACCCATTACATCAACAGGCCAAAGAAGAAAAAAAAAACCACACATGATCATATCAATAGATACAAAAAACACTTTTGACAAAGGTCTAAATCCCATTCATGAGAAACTTTCAGCAAATAAGAAATAGAGAGAAACTTCCTCAACTTAATCAAGAATATCTAAGATTCCTATAGCTAAGATTTCATTTAATCGTGTGAAACTAGTAGCTCTCCCACCAAGATCAGGAGTAAGACAAGGGTGTGCCTCTCACCCCTCCTTTTCAATATACAAGATGTCCTAGCTAATGTATTAAGACAAAAAAGGAAATATAAGTATACACTGACTGGGAAGGAAGAAGTAACACATTTAATTTTTTTTTCAGATTACATGATTATCTATGCAGAACATTTTTTTTTAAAAAATGATTAAAAAAATCTTGGAAGTAGTATGGAATTTTAACAAGGTTGAAATATATAATATTAATATACAAAAGCCAATCTTAATATATTAGCAATGAACAAGTGCAATTTTAAATTAAAATACAATCCAATTACAACAGGACCCCCAAAAATGAAATAGTTAAGTATAAGTCAAATAAAATATGTATGAGACCTTTATGAGGAAAACTACAAAACTCTTATGACCTTAATGAAAAACAAAATAAATAAACAGAGAAATATTCCACATTTATAGATAGGAAGACTCAATATTATCAACATGTCAGTTCTTCCAGACTGATCCATAGATTCAGTGCAATCCAATCAAAATCCCAAATTATTTTATGGATATTGACAAACTGATTCTAGAGTTTATATGGAGAAGAAGAAATTAAAAAAAAAAAAAAACACACCACAAAATAGTCAACACAATATTAACGAAGAACATAGTTGGAGGACTGACTTACTAAAAGCATTGGCCTGGAGCTTTCCCACAGAACTATTCAGGGGGCTTTGCAGAAAGTGTTAGTGGTGAGAAACGTGCCAATGAATGACTTCTTCTTGTGTTTCTTGAGTTTTCTCAAAAACTACAGCAATGTTTGGAATTTCATAAGGCACTTATTGAACAAACATGTAAATTAATATTTTGATAATTATTTAATATTTGAATTTACCTATCAAAAGTTATATATAGGTACATATATATAATCCTATCTAATAAAAGAGAAATATGCAAATTGACCATAACCCTGACACTGTTCTCATTGGCTAACCAGCAGGATATGCAAATTAACTGCCAACCAAGATGGCAGCCAGCAGCCGCACAGCTGAAGTGAACAGGAGGCTTGCTTGCTCCAGCAATGGAGGAAGCCAAGGTTCCCTGCCTACTGCAGCCTGGCTCTGAGCTTCACTCTAAGCAACTATGTTGCAATTATAGAAGCTAAACAGGCTCCAGAGACCTGCTTTCAGCCAGCTTCAGCCTCAGAGCTTAGAGCTGCAATGATGGCAACAGAGTTTCAATTATAGAAGCCAAACAAACCTAGAAACCTGCTTTCAGCCAGCTTTGGCCTTAGAGCTTAGAGCTGCTGTGATGGCAACAGAGTTTCAATTATAGAAGCCAAACAGACCCAGAAACCTGCTTTCAGCCCTCAGAGCTGGAGCCAGCTCTCAGCTCCAGTGACAGCTATAGAAGGTAAATAAATCCCAGAATTAAAAAAAAAAAGAAAAAAAGGAGAGGTTGGGAGCTTAAGTTGCCCTCCAGCCTGAAAACAGCTCTCAGGCCCTCACCCAGACTGGCCAGGTATCCCAGTGGGGACCCTCACCCTGAAGGGGGTGTGACCAGCTGCAAACAGCCATCTACCAGTCATCCAGGCTGGCCAGGCACCCAAGCGGGAGCCCCACCCTGACCTGGGACACTTTCAAGGCAAACCAGCCGGCCCCCACCCATGCACCAGGCCTCTATCCTATACTACAGGCAGGGGGGGACAGCGTGAGCTGCCATCCGGGCCCCATGTGCAGCCCTGGGCAGCGGGGCATAAGCCCCACCCCCAGCAGGGACCCCTGTTTGCCACCTGAGCCCCCAGCCGGGACCCCGGTGCCACCTAAGCCTGCACTGCTAAGCCCCGCCCCCAGCCGGCACATATGACTATGGGAAAGCAGGAAAGTGTCGCTGGGCCCTGGGTTGCTGTGGTGATCTGGCCATCGTAAGAGGTAAAGTGCATCCTGTAGGCAGCCCCCAGCTGGGCCTGATCCGGGAGCAGGAAAGCAAGCCTGGCCTGCAGGAAGCCCCAAACTTTCCCTGCTCCCTGGTCGAAATGGTGATCCGGGAGCAGGAAAGCAAGCCTGACCTGTGGGCAACCCCATGCTGGGCCTGAAATGGGAGCAGGAAAGCCAGGCCTCTGGGCAGTCCCCAGCTGTGCCTGCTCCCTGGTCAACATTAAGAAGGGGAAAACTATAAGATGATGTAAATCAGTTTTCCTATAATAGGCAAAATACAATTAATTCAACTGGGAGCATGAAGAAGAAATCCTGAAAAGTGTAGGAGACCAGACAAATTTAGGGAGTTAGGGTAATCAAACCAATGTCCTAGTATCCAGATCAGCATAAATGAACATTAAAGTTCTCCTGTGTGCTGCCTAACAAGGACATTCCCTCCCCCTTCAAAAACGACATGATATTGATTGCTTCTCCCTTAGGCCCAACAATGGCAGAAAGAAGATGGGAAGCATGCACACAGACTGAGAAAAATTACAAATGACTTGTTTTCCCCTTGACTACCCTGAAATTTTCCTCAGCACAAGGAAACTTGAGACAGAAATTAAGTAGCAGTTACCGGACAAAGTTACCTTTAAAAAACAACTGAGATTATAGTCTGTGAAATTTATATTCAGTTAAGAGTTAAAGAAAAGTGAAAATTGCCGGTGAAGAAATATACTGGGTAATGGAATGGAGAGTACTGGGGAGGCCTGTGTTAGCTATGGGGGTTAGGCAGAGTGTTGCCTGGGGATTCTTAGCGTAAGCAATCTAAGCTGGCTTTGACTGAATAAGTAGAAGAAGGATATTGGCTAGCTGAGAATTATTGGAATATTGCAGAACTAGATTGAGGCTAAGCTTTCAGAAACAAAATAAAACATTGCAACAAAACATGGCAAAAGAGTTATAAGAAGGAAATTGAGAATGTCAAGGAGTTCTAAGCTAGGAAGTACACTTGACTCCTTTAGCTGTAAGCACCATAGCTCTTCTGTGCAATGAACAATACAGGAGCAACCTGCTGTCTTTAGAAATGGATACTTCTGCTAAAACTTTCGCAAAACAAACAGAGAGAAAAACAAAACGAGCAAACAAAAGCCCAATAAATGAAAATAAAATTACTTTTAGCAGCAGCTCTTGCATTCTCATTTTGCTCATATCTAAACTGAAGAATATGAATTATGATACAAATACCAGCTGTAGCAACAAATATGAAAATATAAAAATGGCTCAAAGAATTAAGTTTCCCCCAGAAACAGAATTCTTAGTGCAAATAAGTTAGGCTAACTGCTCCCCTGCCAGCCCGATCACTCCCAACTGCCCTCCCCTTGGTGGTTTTAGGAGACCGAATTCCTTTAGTCTTGTACTCTGGCCTCAATGTAGAACTGTATCATTATGTCTACCAGTTAAAGAGGCATAAGACAAAAGAAAGGGGGGCATCTTTCTTTCCTTTCAAGGGCACTTCTGTGACATGTTTATTTGCCAGAACAGAAATCATGTGGCTCCAACTTATTACAAAGGAGTTTGGACAATGTAATCTTCAGATATGCTGTGTCATGTGCCCAGGTAACTTCTGCTACTAAAGAAAAAGGGAAAATTAGATTGGGGGGTAAAAGCATTAGGAATCTCAGACATAAGACATCTTCTGTGGGCATGGTTACCTGGTGGGATTGAGTCATATGACTGTGACTCCTCCTGGAGGGAACAGAGAGACAAAAGTATGTTTTCTGGATTCTATATTGCGAAAATAGAAATCATAAGTAGGGCCCTAACCAGTTTGGCTCAGTGGATAGAGCATCAGCCTGCGGACTCAAGGGTCCCAGGTTCAATTCTGGCCAAGGGCAAGTACCTTGGTTTCGGGCACATCCCTGGTGGGGAGTGTGCAAGAGGCAGCTGATCAATGTTTCTCTCTCATCGATGTTTCTAACTCTCTATCCCTCTCCCTTCCTCTCTGTAAAAAAATCAATAAAATATATTTTTTAAAAAAGAAATCACAAGTAGGAAATTCTCAAGGCAGAAAATGTTTGCAAAAGGTGTTGAGCAGCCTGACAGAATGGCAAATAATCGCTATATAGAAAACTCTGAGAAAGGTAACATTTGCAGTAAGACCTAGAACAAAATGAAACGGCTTTGAAAATTTGTGGAAAGATCATTCTAAGAAAAAAAGAACCAGAGCAAAGAATGTAAGAAAAAGTATTGATGTTTTTATCACACGAATTAGTCTGATTTCTAGAGTAATAGAAAATTAGGTAGGAGAGATAAGACAGTAGCCTTTAGGCTAGGTCGCCGTGGTCGGCAAACTGCGGCTCGTGAGCCACATGCGGCTCTTTGGCCCCTTGAGTGTGGCTCTTCCTAAGCCTTAGGAGTACCCTAGTTAAGTTAATAACATGTACCTACCTGTATAGTTTAAGTTTTAAAAATTTGGCTCTCAAAAGAAATTTCAATCATTGTACTGTTGATATTTGGCTCTGTTGACTAACGAGTTTGCCGACCACTGGGCTAGGGTAAGGGATACAAATTCTAAGGTAAAGTGCAAGCGACTAAGGTTTTTATAGGGAGTTAAATGATCTCATTTGTTCTTTAAAAGAATCACTTTGATTCTGTGCTGAAATATAGATTATTGAGAGACAAGAGATGAATAGAGTTTGGCAGGTATAGTCCACATAACTATAAAGATCAAAGAAGGGATTTTTTAAATGAAATACAAATCCCCTTGTGTTTGTATATATTATCTCCATGTTAATTCAAAGTATTCATTTCAAATGATTTTATCCTGAGGTTCTAATTGGTTAATAGCTACAGATTAAAAAAAATAAAGTAAAATACACCAGGTACTCAGTGTTTATATTGTGTCAGAATATAGTGTGAGATTTATATGTTCAGTGTAGAGAGAAAAAAGAAAAAAGGAAATACTCATTTTTTTATTGTTAGCCACTATTTGACTGTTATGCATCAAGTAATTCAATATTAAACTACCTTTTTAAGTTTGATATTTTTTTCAGGGAAACAAATATTTCTTGATAAAAGTAATTTGCTTTTTATCTATGCTTATAGTATTTTTATATTTTTATTTTTATTGAATTTATTAGGGTGACACTGATTAACACAATTATACAGGTTTCAAGTGCACAATTGCATAACAATCATCTCTACAATGTATTGGATATTCACCATCCATCCATTTATATCCCCTATACCAGTGGTTGGCAAACCGCGGCTCATGAGACACATGCGGCTCTTTGGCCTCTTGAGTGTGGCTCTTCCACAAAACACCATGTGTGGGAGCGCACGTACAATGCAATTGAAACTTCGTGGCCCATGTGCAGAAGTCGGTTTTTGGCCTGGGCGCGTCTATTTTGAAGAAGTGGCGTTAGAAGAAGTGGGGGGTGTCGGTTGGTCGGGCGACGGGAGACATGGCGCAGGCAGGCCATGGGATATGCAGTGCAGGGGAGGTGCGTGCAATTCATGCACTAGTTGAGTGAGCCCGTCAGTCAGCAGTCTCATGTGCAATGGTTAGTGCTAGTTGTGTCCGCAATTTGCGCGCGGATGACAGAAGTACCTTCTCGAAGCATAAACTTATCTGTATTTTTCCAACCAGCTGCAAATCCTACAGGTATTTTTGTCATCAATTTAAGAATTGTAATTATTTTGTGATGATGGCTTTATTATTATAAAATGAAACTTATCTGCTTAGAGGGGTTTAAATGCCTAACCTTGCTAAATAACTTCTCTTGCTTACTGTTTATTTCCTTCCTTAACACTCATGACAACTGCAATTATTTGATGTGACTATTTATTTAAAGTTGATCTTCCTCACTAGAATGTAAGTTCCAGAAGGATGTCATGTTATCTCCAGCCTTAGACACATAATAGACATTCCATAAATATATTAGTGTATTGAAATCATGTTGTTAATACTAAGTACTCAATCCAAAATTATTAAGTTAATAACAATGTACCTACCTATATAGTTTAAGTTTAAAAAATTTGGCTCTCAAAAGAAATTTCAATCGTTGTACTGTTGATATTTGGCTCTGTTGACTAATGAGTTTGCCGACCACTGCCTTATACCTTTCTCAACCTCCCTCTCCCCTCTGACAATCATCACACTGTTGTCCATGTCCATGAGTTTATTTCTTTTTTTTCACTCTCTCCACTCACTCCAACTCAGCCTCCTCTCTACCACTCTTTATCTATAAGTCTGTCTCTATTTTGCTTATTAGTTCATTTTGTTCATTAGATTCAACATATAAAGTGAAGTTATATGGTAATTGTCTTTCCCTGATTGGCTTATTTCACTTAGCATAATGCTCTCCAGGTCAATCCCTGCTTTTGCAAAGGGTATGATTTCCGATTTCCTCCTTTTTTACAGCCAACTGCTATTCCATTGTATGTATGTGTATATATATATATATATATATATATATATATATATATATATATGTATGTATATATATATATCACAGCTTTCATGACCAATCATCTGCTAATGGGCACTTGGGCTGCTTCAAAATCTTGGCTATTGTAAGGCTGAAATGAACATGGAGGTACATATATTCTTTCGAATTAGTGTTTTTAATTTTTTTGGATAAATTCCCAGAAGTAGAATTGCTGCATCATAAGGCAGCTCTATTATTTATTTATTTATTTATTTATTTATTTATTTATTTATTTTTAGGTAACTCCATATTGCTTTCCACGGTGACTGCATCAATCTGTATTCCCACCAGCAGTGCACAAGGGTTCCCTTTTCTCCACATCCTTGCCAACACTCTTGTTTGTTTATTTACTGATGATAGCCATTCTAGCAGGTGTGAGGTAATATTTCAGTGTGGTTCTAATTTGCATTTTTCTGATGATTAATTACATTGAGCATATTTTCATATGTCTATTAGCCATCCGTATGTCCTCTTTGGATAGGAATCTATTCAGGTCCTTTGCCCATTGTATAATTGGATTGTTTGTGTTTTTGGTGTTGAGTTTTAGAAGTTATTTATAAATTTTGGTTATTAAGTACATATCAGATGTATCATTGGCAAATATGTTCTCCCATTCAGTGGGTTGTCTTTTTATTTTGTTGACAGTTTCCTTTGATGTTCAAAAACTTTTTAGTTTTACATAGTTCCATTTGTTTATTTATTTATTTTTTTGTTTCTCTTGCCTGGGGAGATTTATCAGCAAAAAGTATTGTTAAGAGAAATGTCTGAAATCCAACATTTTACTGCCTATCTTTTCTTCTAGGATTTTTATAATTTTGAGTCTAACATTTAAGTCTTTAATCCATTTTGAGTTTTTACTTGAGTATGGTGCAAGTAGGTAGCCTAGTTTTTTTTGTTTGTTTTTGGGGGGTGGCATTTATCTGTTCGATATTTCCAACACCATTTACTGAATAGACTGTTTTTACCCCATTATATGTTTTTGCCTCCTTTGTCAAATATTAATTGACTATAAAGATGTGGGTTTAATTTTGGGATTTCTATTCTGTTCCATTAATCTACATGTCAGCTTTTATGCCAGTACAATGCTGTATTGATGATTTTGGCTTTGGTATAGCTTGATATCAGGTAGCATGATTCCTCCAACTCCATTCTTCTTTCTCTTAATTGCTGTTGCTATTCTGGGTCCTTTGTGGTTCCATCTCTCCCTTTGCCAGCTCCTGCCCAGGCCCCTCCTTCCCTGGCCTTCACTACACTGTTGTCTGTGTATATGAGCTATTCATATATGTCCTTCAGCTAATCTCTTCACCTTTGGTCTTGAGTGATTTATGTTTTTGGAAGTGGAGCAACAATTTAAGAGGCTACTGAATTGCCCCAGATAAAGGATGATAGCCAGAGTCTGGGTCAATGATGATAACTTTAAATGATATGGGAAAGACTCAGCAAGGATCAGGTTTGGTCCCAGAGTGGGTGGTGAGGGAAAGTGGGGATTTGGTTAAAATGATCTATACTGAAGATAATTAGATTAAATTTTTACGATTAATTTATGCAATTTACTATCATAAATGACTAAAATAAGTATTGCCATTTAAAAACAAATTTGGCATTTGTGCATTAACCAATTATATTAGATTTGAATCACAGTTTCAGTATAAACTATTCAGAATATATGAGCAGTCACATTTTCCTCCTTCCACATATTACTTGGACTAAATGGACAAAATAACAAATAAATAATCTCCAATAGGACTCTAATCCTTTGCCATACTGTCATGTGAAATATTAACCTATTATATCCTTAACTAGAATTCTCGTTTAACCAAAAGCTTGGCAGGTATACTCAGAATATCAATTCTACACAACTAAATAGAGGTCAGAGAAAGTATTTTAAAAATATAATACAAATCCCCTTGTGTTTGTACTTATATTCTTCATGTTAAGGTAAAATATCTCTTAACACACGATGTTCAGCTAAAATGATTTTATTCTGAGCTTTTAAATTTAGAGTTGAGATTAAACCCACAAGGAGTTATTCTTTGCTGAAAATTACATGTTTAATATAGAATACAAATAAAATTTACTTGCCCATACTGATTTTAAGGGCTTTTGGATACATATATCATGTTTGCTCCCATTTGAGATTACTATAAAATAGAATAGCATGTAAAAATACTAATCATTTTATTTTTGTAATATAAAAACCTATACTGTTACACAAATTCAATAGAAAGTCTAAATCTACCAATATTTTTTATTTATTTATTTATTTATTTATTTATTTATTTATTTATCGCTTAAAGTATTACAAAGGGTATTACATATGTGTTCTTTTTTCCCCCCCACCCTTGATAGTACCCTAGCCTCCCCTATCCCCCAGTGTCTTATGTCCATTGGTTATGCTTATATGCATGCATACAAGTCCTTTGGTTGATCTCTTACCCCCCTCCCTCCTGCCCCCCAACCCTCCCCAGCCTTCCCGCTGCAGTTTGACAATCTGCTTGAGGCAGCTCTGCCTCTATATCTATTATTGTTCAAAAGTTTATAATGGTCTCTATTATCCATGAATGAGTGAGATCATGTGGTATTTTTCCTTCATTGACTGGCTTATTTCACTTAGCATAATGCTCTCCAGTTTCATCCATGTCGTTGCAAATGGTAAGAGTTCCTTCCTTTTTACAGCAGCATAGTATTCCATCGTGTAGATGTACCACAGTTTTCTAATCCATTCATCTACTGATGGGCACTTAGGCTGTTTCCAGATCTTAGCTATGGTGAATTGTGCTGCTATGAACATAGGGGTGCATATATCCTTTCTGATTGGTGTTTCTGGTTTCTTGGGATATATTCCTAGAAATGGGATCACAGGGTCAAATGGGAGTTCCATTTTCAGTTTTTTGAGGAAACTCCATACTGTCTTCCACAGTGGCTGCACCAGTCTGCATTCCCACCAGCAGTGCACAAGTGTTCCTTTTTCTCCACATCCTCTCAGCACTTGTCGTTTGTTGATTTGTTGATGATAGCCAGTCTGACAGGTGTGAGATGGTACCTCATTGTTGTTTTGATTTGCATCTCTCAGATGATTAGTGACTTTGAGCATGTTTTCATATGTCTCTTGGCTTTCTGAATGTCCTCTTTTGAAAGGTGTCTATTTAGGTCCTTTGCCCATTTTTTGATTGGATTGTTTAACTTCCTTTTGTTAAGTTGAATGAGTTCCCTATAAATTTTGGAGATTAGGCCCTTATCAGATATGACATTGGCAAATATGTTTTCCCACACAGTGGGTTTTCTCGTTGTTTTGTTTATGGTTTCTTTTGCTGTGCAGAAGCTTTTTATTTTGATGTAGTCCCATTTGTTCATTTTTTCTTTAGTTTCAAGTGCCCTAGGAGCTGTGTCAGTGAAGAAATTGCGTCGGCATATGTCTGAGATTTTGTTGCCTTTGGATTCTTCTAGAATTTTTATGGTTTCCTGTCGTACATTTAAGTCCTTTATCCATTTTGAGTTTATTTTTGTGTATGGTGTAAGTTGGTGGACTAGTTTCATTTTCTTGCATATATCTGTCCAATTTTCCCAACACCATTTATAGAAGAGACTATCTTGGCTCCATTGTATGTTCTTGCCTCCTTTGTCAAATATTAATTGAGCATATTGGTTCGGGCCGATTTCTGGGCTCTCTATTCTATTCCATTGATCTATATGCCTGTTCTTGTGTCAGTACCAGGCAGTTTTGAGAACAGTGGCTTTGTAATACAACTTGATATCTGGTATTGAGATCCCACCTACTTTGTTCTTTTTCAGGATTGCTGCAGCTATTCGGGGTCTTTTTTTATTCCAGATGAATTTTTGGAGAGTTCGTTCTAGATCTCTGAAGTATGCCGTTGGTATTTTAATGGGAAGTGCATTGAATTTATAGATTGCTTTGGGTAGTATGGACATTTTAATGATGTTGATTCTACCAATCCATGAACATGGTATATTCTTACATCTGTTTATGTCTTCCTCTATGTCTTTTTTCAACGTCCTGTAGTTTTCTGAGTAGAGGTCTTTTACCTCTTTAGTTAAGTTTATTCCTAGGTAGCTTAATTTTTTTGGTGCGATGGTAAACGGGATTGTTTTTATAATCTCTTTCTCTGAAGTTCACTATTGGTGTATAGAAATGCCTCAGATTTCTTGGTGTTAATTTTGTATCCTGCTACATTGCCAAATTCATGTATTAAGTCTAGTAGCTTTTTGATGGAGTCTCTAGGGTTTTATATGTATAATATCATGTCGTCTGCAAATAAGGACAGTTTTACCTCCTCTTTTCCAATTTGGATGCCTTTTATTTCTTCTTCTTGCCTAATTGCAATGGCTAACACTTCCAGTACTATGTTGAACAGGAGTGGTGAGAGGGGGCATCCCTGTCTTGTTCCTGTTCTTAGGGGAAATGGTGTTAGTTTTTGTCCGTTGAGTATGATGTTGGCTGTGGGGCTGTCATATATGGCTTTTATTATGTTGAGGTATGATCCTTCTGCTCCCACCTTACTGTGAGTTTTTATCAAAAATGGGTTTTGAATTTTGTCAAATGCTTTTTCTGCATCAATTGATATGACCATGTGGTTTTTTTCTTTCAATTTGTTTATGTGATGTATCACGTTTATTGATTTGCGGATATTGTACCATCCGTGCACCCCTGTGATAAATCCTACTTGGTCATGTTGTATGATCTTTCTGATGTACTGCTGGATCCGATTTGCTAAGATTTTGTTGAGGATTTTGGCATCTATGTTCATGAGGGATATTGGCCTGTAATTCTCTTTCATTGTGTTGTCTTTACCTGGTTTTGGTATTAGGGTGATGCTGGCTTCATAGAATGAGCTTGGAAGTGTTCCTTCCTCTTGAATTTTTTGTAGTAGTCTGAGGAGGATAGGTTTTAGTTCTTCCTTGAATGTTTGGTAAAACTCCCCTGTGAAGCCGTCTGGTCCTGGGCTTTTGCTTGATGGAAGCTTTTGATGACTGCTTCAATTTCTTCCATACTTATTGGCCTGTTGAGATTTTTAGATTCTTCCTGATTGAGTTTTGGAATGTTGTATTTTTCTAGGAATTTGTCCATTTCCTCCAGGTTGTCTAGTTTGTTGGAGTAGAGCTGTCCAAAGTATTTTTTAACAATCATTTGTATTTCTGTGGGGTCTGTTGTTATTTCACCTCTATCATTTCTGATTTTGTTTATTTGGGTCCTCTCTCTTTGCTTCTTGGTGAGTCTGGCTAGAGGTTTGTCAATCTTGTTTATCCTTTCAAAGAACCAGCTCTTGGTTTCATTGATTTTCTGTATTGTTTTTTTTTTTTTTTTGTCTCTATGTCATTTATTTCTGCTCTAATCTTTATTATCTCCTTCCTTCTGCTTACACTGGGGTTTTCTTTTTGCTCTCTCCCTAATTCTTTGAGTTGTAGAGTTAGATGATTTACTACCATTTTTTCTTGTTTTTTGAGATAGGCCTGTAGAGCTATAAACTTCCCTCTCAGGACTGCTTTCATTGTGTCCTATAGGTTTTGGATTGTTGAGTTTTCAGTGTCATTAGTTTCCAGGATGTTTTTAATTTCTTCTTTGATCTCATTGGTAACCCAATCAATATTTAATAGCATGCTATTCAGCTTCCAAGTGTTTGAGTATTTTGGGTTGTTTTTATTGTAGTTTATTTCTAATATTATGCCATTGTGGTCTGCGAAGACGCTTTTTATGATTTCAATCTTCTTGAATTTGGGGATACTTTGCTTGTGGCCCAATATGTGGTCTATTTTTGAAGATGTCATATGAGCACTTGAGTAGAATGTATATTCCGTGGCTTTGGGGTGAAGTGTTCTGAAGATGTCTATTAAGTCCATCTGATCTAGTGAGTCATTTAGGATTGCTGTTTCTTTGCTGAGTGTTTGTCTAGAGGATTTATCCCGTGCTGTCAGTGGTGTATTAAAGTCCCATACTATGATTGTATTGTTGTTGATCTCTCCTTTGATATCTTCCAGGAGTTTTTTTATGAATTTGGGTGCTCCTGCATTGGGTGCATATATGTTTACCAGGGTTATATCTTCTTGTTGTATTGATCCCTTTAGTATTATGAAGTGGCCTTCCTTATCTCTTGTTATGGCCTTCACTTTTAGGTCTATTTTGTCCAATATAAGTATTGCTACCCCAGCTTTCTTTTCCTTTCCATTTGCCTGAAAGATATTTTTCCATCCTTTCACTTTCAGTTCGTGTGAGTCCCTTCTAATGAGGTGGGTCTCTTGTAGACAGTAGATGTATGGGTCATGTTTTTTTATCCATTCAGCCACTCGATGTCTTTTGTTTGGAGCATTTAGTCCATTTACGTTTAAAGTTATTATTGAAAGGTACTTGTTTGTAGCCATTTCTTTTTTTGTGTGGCTGTTTTCTTTCTGATCTTTTTATTTCTTCTTTTTACACCAGTCCCTTTAGCATTCCTTGCATTCCTGGCTTGGTGGTGATAAACTCCCTTAGCCTTTTTTTGTCTGTGAAGCTTCTTATTTCCCCTTCAAGTTTGAATGATAGCCTTGCTGGATACAGTATTCTTGGATTCAGTCCTTTGCTTTGCATCACTTTGTAAATTTCCATCCATTCTTTTCTGGCCTGATGTGTTTCTGTTGAGAAATCATTTGATAATCTAATGGGAGATCCCTTGTATGTAACTTTCCGTCTCTCTCTTGCAGCCTGTAAGATTCTCTCTTTGTCCTGAACATTTGCCATGGTGATTAAGATGTGTCTTGGTGTGGGTCTTTTCGGGTTCACCTTGTTTGGGACTCTCTGGGCTTGTGTGACTTTTTCCTTCCCCACCTCAGGGAAGTTTTCTGATATTATTTCTTCGAAAAGGTTTTCTAATCCTTGTTCATCTTTCTGTTGTTCTGGCACCCCTATTATTCATATGTTGTTTCGTCCCAAAGCTCCCTTAGGCTCTCCTCTTGTCTTTTAATTTTTTTCTCCAATTGCAGTACATTTTGGGTGTGTTTTGCTTCCTTGTCTTCTAATTCACTAATTTGGTCCTCCGCTTCTCCTAGTCTACTGTTGATACTTTCACTGATGTTTTTTTATTGCAGCTATATCACTCTTCATTTCTTCTTGGGTCTTACTTAAGTTGTTGATTTTTTCATCTGTTTCTTCTAGCTTCTTCCATATGTTATTGATTTTTTCATCTGTTTCTTCTTGCTTCTTGCATAAGTAGTTGACTTTTTCATCTGTTTCTTCTAGCTTCTGGCAGAAGTTGTTGATTTTTTCCTCCATCTGGTTTATGCACTCTAGGACCCTTATTCTGAATTCTTTTCCTGTCATGTTGCATGCCTCTGTATTACTTAGCTGCTTTTCTGGAGAGTCCTCCTTCTCTTTCCTTTGGGGGTTTCTTTGTCTACCCATGTTTGATCTCACTGACATATCTAGACGTTTAGTCGTTCAGTGGCTGCTCCCTGGGTGGCAGTGACTCCTTGGTCTGTGGTTGTTCTTTGGGCGGTTGCGGTAGCAGCTGCTTTTCAGTTGGCAGCTGCTCCTCTGGTGGGTGCTGTTCACAGCTCTGATGGCTCTTCTGGCTTGTGGGGGGAGGCTTCATGTACAGCTGCTATTCTTTAGACAGAAGGTGTGGTGCTCAGGAGGCTGCTGTTGCTTGGATCTGCTGCATTGATTTAAAGGCACAAAATACAACACAACAAGGCACCACGTACCAGCTACTAAACACAAAAATATTCAAGATATTAATAACCCCAAATAAAGGTGACCACCCGAATTAAGAGAATTAGGGGACAAGGAAGAAAGAAGAGAAAAAGATAAAAGAGAAAAAAGAAAAGAAAAGAAAAGTAGGGAAGAAAAAAAAAACAGTAGTGCAAAAATGAAATTGGGAAAAAGGAGGGGGAAAGAAAAGAGAAAAAAAAAGAGAAAAAAAAAGAGCGAAAAGAGAGAATGAAGTAGAAGAGGGGAAGAGGCTATGTATATGAGGAGAAAACTCCTATAGAACCGCCACTAATCCCAACAAATTCCAGCAACAGCTCCCTGGAGGTGAATGCAAAGTAGAAACAACCAATAATATCCAGAGAGGCAAGGGAAAACAGAAGCACAAAAATAACCGGGGGGGGGGGGGGGGGAGGCGGGGGGGTGGAGGGAGGGGAAAAAGCAGCAGAAAAAAAGCAAAAGCAAAAGCAAAACAGCCTCACAACCAGTCCTAAAACACACACACACACACACACACACACACACACACACACAGACATACAAAAAACAAACAACAACAACAAAAACAATATACTTAACAATCAAGCAAACAGCAACAAAACAATAGAAAGATAAAAGAAGAAAAAAATAATTTGGATAGTGAAGAAAGATAAGGGATATGTGTATAAGGATTTAGAGCAGTGGATTGGAAATAGGATATATAAGTAGGGTGAAATTTTGACAGGAGGTAAACAGAAGGAATAGGGAAAATCTAAAGCAGGACTAGGGTAAGAGAAACAGGACAACAAAAGGGGAAAAGTGAGGGAAAGGGTTTTAGCATAGAGGCAAAATTGAGGTAGGGAAAATTGATGCTAAAGGAATGATGAAAATAGAATAGAGGACACTAATCCCAAAATAAAATAAAGAGAAAATAAAATGGCACTTTAAAAAATGGTAAAATGGTAGCAGTAATAATACTGGTTAAAAATAAAAATGTAGTAATTAAAAGGGTAAAATCAGGTGATGGAAAAAAAAGAAAAAAAAATGGTTTCTTAGTTAAAAGGTGAAAAAAGAAAAAAGAAATAATAAGAAAAAAAAAATTGCAGTAGTGAAGGTCCTTCGGTTCTTCTACTCGTCAGCCTGGCTCGCCTTAGTCCTGTCAGGTATTCAGGAGAGTGTTGAATTTTCCTGCGATACATTGTTCCTCCGTGTTGTAAACTACAGTCCTGATTTTAAAGCAGGCCGTATATGTTTCCCAGACTGCCTTAATTTGTATTTAGCTAAGAGTCAGTTTGTGGCTCAGCCTCTGGGTGGCAGTGTTTTTGGGTTGGCCTCTGAGGCTATAGGGCCTCTCTGTCCAGTAGCTTGGGTTTATCGTCTCTATTGCACTTAAAAGTGGTGTGGGGAAGTCCACTGCCCAGAGCTGGTTCCTTAATAGTTACCTGCTCTGTGTTGTTGCTGGGATTGAGAATCCCTCTATAGGCCAGACCCTGTTAACTCCCAGGGGCTGATCAGATTATTTTAATCCTTGATCTTGTTCAGGGTGGAATCTGGGTGTGGCTGTGCTCCTTGCCTGGGGGCAAGGGGGAGGAGTCTCACTCTCCGTAGAGAATGGCTGCCCAGATCCTGGGCCCAGGGGTGTCTCAGCACTCAATTCGCTGCCACCTCTCCAGCCCCCCCCCTCTCTCCTCAGTCTCTCCCCAGATTCCACTCGTCCGCACCTTCTCCCTCTCTTCAGCACAGGTGAGTGTCTGTATCCGAAATGTCTTATGAACAGGATTCAGTGAAAACAAACAAACAAACGCCAGCCGCGGAAATGGGGAAGGCTTAGTTTCTGTAAGCTCTTGTCTTCCTGGCACTGCATGGTCTGGTCAGCTCTTCAGGCTGCCCCCTTTAGGCTCAGTCTTCCGTGATCACAGAACCCAGCTCTCAAATCCCCCGGCGGCTCCAGGAATCCCGCGGATCTCTTTTCCCCAGTCAGGGGCTGTGCCTGTCCCAAGGGACGCGGCTGTCTGCCACGTGGTCTCCCCCGACCCTCTGGGCTCAGAGGTCTGGCAAACTTTCCTGCCCAAATCCCTGTTTTTTTTACCTTTCCAGGGGAGTTCTGCCCTTCCCGGCTACAAACCGTCTCACCAGCCGAGTAATTTTGCCAATTCGGGGTGGGTGTTATTAGTTTCAGCTGCTCACTCCATTTGCTCTGAGACACGGCCTGGGACGCGTCTGCCTATATCGCCACCATCTTCCGTCTATCCCAATATTTTTTTTAACTCTCTGCTATCTCTTAAATATTTTAAACTCAGACTATCTTAGTAAATCTATATTCTGTTATATTTCTTGATGTCATTACTTCACAAATATTTCTGCTTTTACTGTTTTAAAAAAGTAAAGCTTTATTTGACTTCTCATTTGAATTATTACAATATTGATTATTACAATGGTGGTTATTTTTTACCTAGAAATGTAAACCGTTAGCTTGGCCTGCTAGGGTCAGTGGTTGAGCATTGACCTATGAACCAGGAGTTCATGATTCAATTCTCATCAGAGCACATGCCCAGGTTGCGGGCTCGATCCCCAGTAGGAGCCATGCAGGAGGCAGCTGATTGATTCTCTCTCATCTTTGATGTTTCTACCTCTCTCTCCCTCTCCCTTCCCCTCTTAAGTCAATAAAAATATATTTTTAAAAAAGAAATGTATACTTTTATCAGTAAAATTTTACCAGACTCTCTGTTTTTGTGTGTACCAATTTTATTAATAATGCTTGTTTTGATTTCTAGTCATCATTTCTTTCAGGAATTACTGTTTCTTTCATGAATAACCTTGCTCATCTATCACTTTATTAATAAATTTTTCCATTAATTCCTTAAAGTAGAATTGTCCACTTTTTTCCTTGTACATCTATAGTAACATAAAATTTTTATTTCAAAACAACATATAATATTTAGCTACATTTGAATAATCGTATGGTTTTCTTCCCAACCCGACTGTAAGCTACTTGAGAGCGAGGCATATCATTTGTTTTTCTCTCTACCTCCAGAAATAAACACCATTTCTGGTAGTTGACCTTTGAATGGACAAAATCTTATGGTTATGTATTTTGGTTATCCTATATAATAAAGAGGTGATATGCAAATTTAGCTCACTCCAACACACAAAATGGCTGCCTCCATGTGGTCAAAGATGGCCACCACAAAGTGGCCTGAAGGGGAGGGCAGTTGGGGGGGACCCAGGCCTGCAGGGAAGGGCAATTGGGGTCAATCAGGCTGGTAGGGGAGCAGTTAGATGTCAATCAGGCTGGCAAAGGAGTGGTTAGGGGGTGATCAGGCTGGCAGGCAGAAGCAGTTAGGGGCAATCAGGCAGGCAGGCAGGCGAGCAGTTGGGAGTCAGTAGTCCCGGATTGTGAGAGGGATGTCCGACTGACCATTTAGGCTTGATCCCAGGTAGTCGGACATCCCTCAAGGGATCCCAGATTGGAGGGGATGCAGGCTGGACGCTTCCCCCGCCAATCCCCCATGCACAAATTTCATGTACTGGGCTTCTAGTTGTTAAATAATGCAGAATATATGTTAAAATGTTGGAAATGTTTACAATTTTATAAGGTAAGTGCCAGGAAATGATACACAAAGAACCTTGAAACTTTTTTTTTGTATTCATTTTATTTTATCTTTTTATTTTACTATTTATATCTCCAACTATACATTAAATGATACATTTTTTTTTCAGAATTCGGGAAAAAAATCCTCTCTGCTTGTTTCCTGTGATCATGTATTCCCACTTGCTCTGATTCCATGAAAGAATTATGACCATCACCATTAACATCTAACACTACTGCATTTATGAAGCACCTGTGTATTTAAGGACCACATGTAATTTATGTTTGCATTTACTGATTTAACTGTTTTTCTTTTTTGCTTGCTTTGGGAACTATAATCATCATCTCATCGATCAGTTAAAATGAATAAACTAAGTGTGATATATAGTGGCATAAAACATATTAGGCATAAAACAAGCTTTGAAAATATTATTTATAATACACTGACCTTCATTCTGAAAAATGAAATTTATTTTAATGTTATTGTGTGAGTTTCACTAGAAATAATTGTCATGTCCTTAGGAATCATAGGCATACTGTAGCTCAGGGCATCTTATTTACTAAATTAAACCTCCTAAGTGTCATGAAAACTCAATAGCATTATAGTTATAATGATCATAATGAAACAGCTGTGGGAGGTATTGGGACTTTCAGAGAAGATGGCCATTTGTAGTATAAGTTCCTCTGTTACATTGTTCAAAGCTTTGCAATTTTCTCTTTTTTATCTTCCTAATTACAGAATGTTTAGCATTATGATTAATTCAAATATATACATTTCAAAACTTAATTTAAGAAACTGAATTATAACAATGTGTTATTAAAATTATTTTGAAACATTTTCAATTACCACTATAAAACAATCTCAACAAATAGTTATGGTCTTTATTTATATATAAATTTATATTTTTTTCAAGAGAAAAATCTTTGAATTAGTTTCATAAATAGCTTGCTGTAGATCTGACTCTCATTAATGAAAAGCTTCATTAGTTTTGTTATAATTCACATTTCTCAAAAAATTATCTCATGCCAGTATCTCCTCTAAGTACTTTTACATATATTATATCATTTAGGCCCATTAAACAAACAAAATCAAAAACCTGTGGGCTGAGTTCTATTTTTATTCCAATTTCACATACAAAGAAATTGAGGTCTAGATAGGTTAAGTCCTCCAATATTACAGAGATACCATATGGAACAGCGAGGATTTAGGCAGTTTGACTTCATAGAGTACACTCTTAGTGATTATATTGGAATGTGTCATGCACAGCACATTGCTTTTCAATGGACTTATATATGAATTTGAGCAATGATATCATATTTTTATTATTTATTTATTTTTAATATATTTTATTGCTTTTTTACAGAGAGGAAGGGAGAGGGATAGACAGTTAGAAACATCGATGAGAGAGAAACATTGATCAGCTGCCTCCTGCATACCCCTACTGGGGATGTGCCCGCAACCAAGGTACAGGCTCTTGACTGGAATTGAACCTGGGACCCTTCAGGCCGCAGGCTGACACTCTAGCCACTGAGCCAAATCGGTTGCTGCTATCATATTTTTAAATTATAAAAGGGATTATGGATCATTACTTTTTTACTAGAAAATATTTTTCGTGATTATATAATAAATAGCAGGCTTTAAGTATCAGAGATTTATATATCTGAAGCAGTAAGCTTCTGCTTTTCAACTATAAAGATTCTTCTCTGAACCTTGTCTTTCTAAAATTATCCTAATACAACATGAAAACAACAAACATCTATAGCATCATCATCTTTAACAATGAAACAGACCACATCTGAAACATTATCTGGAAAAAGACGAGTACTCTCAATTCAGGTCAGTAGAGAAATGTATTCCACCTTGTCATGGCAGGGGTGCATGTGTCAAAGTGGTAGGCATGCACAGAGGGTGTGTCATTGGTCCCCGAGATCATCCTCAGTATAAATGACTCACTAGAAGCCCTCTTACCACTCAATAAAGCTGTTACACTCACAGTTATATTGTATTACAATCAAAAGATACAGGGTAAATTTAGCAAAGGAAGAAAACCCATGGAATAGAGTCAAGAAGCAAACAGGTAGAAGGTTCCATGCATCTTTTCCCATTGGAGTTACATGGATTATATTCAATTTTGCCTAAAATGATATGTCATGACCACATTGCCAAACACTGAAGCTAAACCATGGCTTGGTGTACAGGTTTTATATTGAGACTAGAGGCCTGGTGCACAAAAATTTGTGCACTCGGGGGGGCGGGGAGGGAGGGTCCCTCAGCCTGGCCTGTGCCCTCTCGAAGTCTGGGACCCCTTGGGGGAGATAACGACCTGCTGGCTTAGGCCTGCTCCCGGGTGGCAGAGGGCAGGCAAAATCCCTAGGTGCAGCCCCTGGTCCGGCTCAGAGCAGGGCCGATTGGGGAGTTGGGGCGCTGCCCCCCTGTCATGCACAGAGCAGGGCAGATTGGGAGGTTACGATGCCACCCTCATTCACGCTCAGGGTAGGGCCGATTGGGGGGTTGGGGCACCACCCCCTGTCACTCACAGAGCAGGGCCCATCAGGGGGTTGGGGAGCTCCCCCCTGTCACGCACAGAGCAGGGCCCATCAGTTGGTTGGGGAGCTCCCCCCTGTCACTCACAGAGTAGGGCTGATAGGGTAGTTGGGGCACCGCTCCCTGTCACCCACAGAGCAGGGCGGATCAGGGGGTTGGGGTGCCACCACTGTCACAGTCAGGGCAGGGCCGATGGGGAGGTTATGGCTCTACCCCGTCACACACAGAGCAGGGCTCATGGGGTGGGGGGGTTGGGGCGCCGCACCCTGTCACACACAGAGCAGGGCAGATCAGGCGGTTGGGGCGCCGCACCCTGTCACACACAGAGTCACAGGGCGATTAGGGGTTTGGGGAGCTCCCCGCTATCAGGCACAGAGCAGGGCCGATCAGGGGGTTGGGGCGCCTTCCCCTGTCAGGAACAGAGCAGGGCTGATAGAGAAGTTGTGGCCCCAACCCCTGTCACACACAGAGCCGCAGGGGGATCAGGGGGATTGGGCGCTGCCCCCTGTCACGCTGATCCCGGTGCTAGGAGGCATATTACCCTTTTACTATATAGAATAGAGGCCTGGTGCATGGGTGGGGCTGGCTGGTTTGCCCTGAAGGGTGTCCTGGATCAGGTTGGGGGTGCCTGGCCAGCCTGGATGAGGGGATGATGGCTGTTTGCAGCTGGTCACACACCCTTCAGGGTGGGGGTCCCCACTGGGGTGCCTGGCCAATCTGGGTGAGGGGCTGAGGGCTGTTTTCAGGCTGGGACTGAAGCTCCCAACTGCTCCTTTTTTTCTTTTTTCTTTTTTTATTCTGGGCCAGCTTTAGCCTGGCTCCAGCTCTGAGGCCTCAGCTGCTGAAAGCAGGTATCTGGTTTGTTTAGGTTCTATAATAGAAACTCTGTATCAACTCCAGCCCTGAGTTCCCAGCTTGCAGAAAGCTGGTTTCTGGGGTTTTGTTTAGCTTCTATATTTGTAACTATGTTTCAAACTGCAGGCTCAGAGGCCGGCAAGGCAGGCGGGGAACGTTGCAGTCCTCCGTCACTGAAGCAAGCAAGCCTCATGTTTGCTTTAAGCTGCCTGGCTGCAGGCCGCCATCTTGGCTGGCATTTAATTTGCATATCGCCCTGATTAGCCAATGGGAAGGGTAGCGGTCATATGCTAATTACCACGTTTCTCTTTTATTAGATAGGATGTGTTCACATAAATATATAGTGTCTGTGTGACTGTCTTTACTCAGTCTCCAGCCTCCAGCCACTTTGGAGGTAAAAATGACATATGGCTCAAAGTTCCTGCCATAAATCACATTGCTATCATAAATCATTTGCCGTAGTTCAAGGCCACAGGTAGGTAGAAATACTCATTAAGAAAAATATTATAAGTTCTTGTAAATCATCTCTCAGGAGTGGGTCAAGGACCAATTCTTTCTTTTGAATGTACAGGGATTGAACATTTATAGCTTTCTGAGTTAACATTTTACTACATTGGGCAAAACTGATAATCTCTATTTTGGAATAAATTAATAGTTTACCTGGAGATTATAGGAAACATCTTGATATCTATTTTTTTTTATTGCTTAAAGTATTACAAAGGGTATTACATATGTATCCATTTTATCCCCCCGCCCTAGACAGTCCCCTAGCCTCCCCTATCCCCCAGTGTCTTATGTCCATTGGTTATGCTTATATGCATGCATACAAGTCCTTTAGTTGATCTCTTACCCCCCTACCTCCTGCCCCCCAACCCTCCCCGGCCTTCCCGCTGCAGTTTGACAATCTGTTTGAGGCAGCTCTGCCTCTGTTTGATATCTATTTTTGACATAATAAGTGGTATAGGAGGTTTAACAAAATTAAGATAATCAAGCACATATAGTTACAGAAAATGCAGACCTCAGATGTGTTGAAATAGAGAAAATGCTGTGTGTGAAAATTGTGAACTTTTGATGTCTGATAGTTTGAGAAAAGTGGTAGGCATGCACAGAGGGTGTGTCATTGGTCCCCGAGATCCGTATAAATGAAAAGTGTGTAAAGTGATCTATACACACACATTCAGAGATGCATGTAAACATAAACCCGATATAAGATTTTATCTATAATAATAAAAGCATAATATGCTAATTAGGCCAGAGGACCTTCTGGACAAAGCCAGGGCTGCAAAGGAAGCCCAGGTCCCGGGTGCCAGAAGGAAGCTGATGCTGGCAGCCGGGGAAGGAAGGACTACTCTTACACGAATTTCGTGCATCAGGCCTCTGGTTGTGTATAAGTTCATATATGCCTAAGACAATCATTGTCCTACAAAAGCTTATTGATAAGAAATTTTTCGTAGAAAGTTGTAGAAAACTGTATCAGCTATTTGAGAAGCATGTTATCTTTATTTACTCACCCAGTTCCATCCTCATTTATTCCACTAAGTGGAAAATATTTAAGGTTTTCCTTTATTTAAAATAAACAAGCAAATGAACAAAAGCAATGTAACCACAAAGCAATATTGGTCCCATTTTCTAGATTATTTATATTTTGTTTCTCAATAAGATTTTAGGATATTTGCATGTTGTTTCATAAATGTCAGTGCATAATATAAGAGCAATAATAATAATACAATCAAAAATAACATTTATTAAATCCTGAATGACACTGAGCTCTTCAATAAAAGCTTTAAATGTACACTTCATCCTCATTAAAAAAATTTAGTTACATTTTTTTTCAAATTTTTTGCTGAAGAAAGTGAGATAAAAAGTGGCAGTGAATAATTTAATTCCATAATTTTGGTCCCTACTTTCATTATCAGTCAAAATAAATAGGAATTCAGTAAAATTATGAGGAAAGAAAAGGGAATAGAAAAACTATGTTTTTTGAAGTCAAGATTACACCAGAAGATTTGGATGATTCTAAATATAACAGTGACTACATTTATTGAGTGCTTACTATGAGCCAGGCAGTACCCAAAGAGCTTTAAAAGCATTAACTTCTTCAATCATCTTAATTACTTCCTTAAGAAAATCAGTCCTTGAGAAGATGGTACATTATCCAAGATTATGCAAGTTGTGTCAGAGTGGGGGACATAGAATCCAGAGTTTAGTTTGAGTGCCCAAACTCTTAACAATGACCTCACAGGGCCTGTCAAGTATTGTTTATAGATAAAAGAGCTGAAGTAGAACTTGTTTAAGACCACAATGAGATATCACTTCACACTTGTCAAAATGACTATCATTAATAAATCAATGAGCAAGTGTTGACAAGGATGTACAGAAAAGGGGACACTGTGCTAAATGAAATAAGTCAGTCAGAGAAAGAGAAATACTGTATGATTTCACTTACATGTGGAATCTAATGAACAAAATAAACTAACAAATTAGAAACAGACTCACAGATACAGAGAACAGACTGACAGTTAACAGAGGAGAGGGGGTAGGAATTAAGGGATTAAGAAAAAAAAAACACCAAGAAATTTATAGACCAGAATATGGTGATTAGCAGATGGAAAGGTGGGGGGAGGTCGAAGAGGGTAAAGGGGGATAAATGGTGATACAGGAGACTTGACTTGGGGTTGTGAACACACAATACACTATACAGATGATGTATTATAGAATTGTATCTCTAAAACCTATATACTTTTATTAACCAACTACAGGCCTGGTGCACAAATTCATGCACAGGTGGGTCCAGCTGGCCCGTCCCAATTGGGGCTGATCAGGGCCAATCAGGGCCAGCCAGATGGGGGAGGGGACGTGGGAGGTTGTCCAGCTGGCCCTGCCCCTAATTGGGCTGGTTGGCTGGCTGCAGTGCATGTCATAGCGACTGGTCGTTCCAGTCATTCTGGTCCCTTGGCTTTTATATATATAGATGTTACCCCAATAAATTCTATTTTAAAAAAGGAAGAAATAAATCCCACAGTGGTCTCACTCACTCCTCCTCAGAGCTGAGTGACTGTAGTGAATTTATGTCTCCAGGTGCAGTACTATCAGTACTCTGTTTGATTTTTCCATATCAGCATATAGAGCACAATGAAAAAATTTGGAAAATCAGTTTTTCAATGGAAAGTTTCTCACTAAAATATTTAGCTTCCTAGAGAAGACCTTAGGCAATAACAGCAGTTGGAATATAAAATAATTGTTTCAGTTCCAGTGTCATCTGTTAAGAATCATCTGTCCCTAATTAAAATCCACAAATAATCTATGCTTAAGTGCTTTTGCTCCTTCATTTCTAGAGTAACCTTATTTAATTAACATTGTGCTGCTAAGCTGGGCCCTTTTCTATCACACTGTAATGTGTAAAGTCCACCCATAATTACTGATTAAATAATAAGATTTGAAGTCAGTAAAGTGTTATATCAAAAACATCTGATTTGTTGCTCTTTGCCAATAAGTGCCTTGAATGCAATGTTTTAAATTTGAATTTTCTGTACATAAATAAAACATGCATTTGTGTCATCTTAATATGTTATTTCTACTAATTTACATAGCATATTAAAGGCAGCTATTATTTAGAGACAGTACCCACTGATTGACTAGAATGTAACCTCTTTGTTCCCTAATACTTCTCTATAAATCAAAATTTCATAAAATAGCAACATGTATAAGACATGCCTTAGGTTTTTTATTTTTATTGATGAAAGTTTTTTTGTTTGGTGTGTGTTTGTGTGTTAAGATTTTATATGTTAGATAAGCATATGTTATGTTATTTAATGTCATAGAGTAGCATTTTGCTAAATGACATTAATGCCGCATAATTGTTTTAAATATTCTTACGGTAAGATCTCCTTAGGTACACCATACTGGAACATGTCTTCTTACACACCAGGTTCACTTAAGGGGAATGGGTGGTGGTGGTCAGACAAGGTTATGCTGGAGTTAGGAGTATCATGTTAATTGCAGTATATATTGGACATAGAAACAAAGATTTAGCTGAACATCTTCTCGTATCATTTCTGTGTGTATGTGTGGAGCATTTCCGGGTGTATATATGAGCTAGTCTCATTTTCTTGCTTCTAAGTTCAACAACAAATAGTGTGCTTTAAATCTACCTAGCTCAAGTCAAGCAAAGTGAGAAGCTCCAGGTCACAAAGCATTCATCCAGGTGCTGTGAAGCTTCTCCAGAAACCTTGTTCCTTGAACTTCTCATTTAGTTTGAGAGACAGAAACTCAATAGAAGTGGTTTGAATGATTATTTATACATGTTAGGTACAATAAATATGATGATGGTTCAGTTGCAAATGTTCTAAAAACAAGGTTCACACATAAAATCAAACAACACAAAACAAAAACTCACAATGTTTTTAGAGCATATAAGTAAGAAGTCCTTGGGTAGAGTTTTCCTCAGGTATAGTGGGATTGCAGAACTTCTGTAGCCCTTAAAACTATGCAGCCTTCTCATGCATGAAAAAATAATAAATTTTCTCAGCAGCCCCAGAAAAGTTCTCATTCTGTCTCTTTAGAACTAATTGGGTCTCACTACCTGCCCTCAACAAATCACTGTGGTAAGATAAATTAAACATTTTGTTTATTGTTTTGTGTGTGTGTGTGTGTGTGTGTGTGTGTGTGTGTGTGTTTTCATTAAATTAATTGGGGTGGCATTGGTCAATACGAACAGATAGGTTTCAGGTGTGGATTCCTATGTTACAAGAGCTATATATTGATTAGAATGTGTCCCTACCACCCACATTTATTAGGACACCCTTACTCCCTACCCACTTCCTCTAGCCACTGCCACACTGCTGTTTGTGTTCACAGTTTCAGTTTTCTATCTTTCACTTATCAAGACTGATGCATAGATTCAGTCCTGAACCAAAAGGAACAAAGCAATAATGCCATTTTGTTTATAAGGAGCAATTTTTTAAAATGTAAAAGCCATATCTATTAATCAGTCAAGAGCAACTAAACAAATATTAAATGAGAATAAACAATATGCCTACCACTGTATTTGGATGTAAGAATGAATACAAAATAATTCATAAGTTTCTTCTTTAGTTTAGGAGACAAACACTCACAGATCAGTAGACTGTATTACAAAAGTGGCACAAACTATTTGGGGAGTTAAGAGAGAGATAATTTTTTATCCTATTCTCATTTGCTATCAAATATTGTATATTGATTAAACATAAGTATGTACTTAAGTATTTTAATTACTATACTGAGATTCTTTATTCCTTATACACATGAGGTCAAATCTTAAAATGTGACACTGTTTACTGCAGTTTCCACAATGGTTCTGAATAAACATCAGTATTTAAATGCTATTTGGTAAAACAATATTTTTTCAGAATAATAAGCTAGGCACCAATTACAAATGCACTATTGAGCAGTAATTTTTTAAATTAGAGAAGTGAATTTAATTATTTCATCTGTACCTATGTACTGTATAGTTAAAGTATTGCTTTAAATATAGTATTCTCTAAAAGCTTAAGTCAAGCAAACAATTTTAATAGCATAAAAAATAAATTCTCATGACTGAAAATATAAATGTAAGGAAAATATAAGTGCCAGTCTTAGACAATGGCAATTAAAGGACCCATTCCAGAGAATGAAAAAAAAATGAAATAAATGGAAAAATATAGTAATCACTGAAATGAGGGAGAGTTGCTATGAAATGCACAGTGATCTAAGTCATCGCCCAAAGGGTTATAGGTTAAAGGAATTTATAATTAGAAATATGTGTCTCAGTCCTGGCTCTACCAATATGTAGCTTCTAGAGGCCCCGTGCATGAAAATTTGTGCACTTGGTTGGGTGGTGTCCTCGGCCCGGCTTGCACCTCTCACAATCTGGGACCCCTCGGGTAGGGTCCTGAGATCAGGGCCTATCAGGGCTTTCCCTTTCCCGGCTGCAGGCAGCTAGCGCCACCCCCACCACTGCCATTACATGCCATCTGTACAGTGTTGTACCCTCCTTCCCTGCTACTTGTGGACTCCCTCTGCAGGTGATTGGCTGGGGTGTGATGGCTTGGCTGGCATGGGTCTCTCTCTTCCTTTGGTGGGGGGTGGTGCCAGCCCTGCAAGGGGCTGTCTGTCTACTTGATCTCCCTTAACTGCTGGTCTGCCTACCTGACTGCTCCTAACCGCTTGCCTGCCTACCTGATCACCCCCAACCACTGGTCTACTTACCTGATCACCCCTAACCACTTTGACTGCCTGCCTGATTGCCCCTACCTGCTTGCTTGGGGGCGGGGCCAGCCCATGAGGGGCCATGATGGTCTGGTCTCTGGTTGTTTTGGTCATGATACCTCTGGCCTTTTAATATATAGAATGAGACATTAACTAATTTACATTGTCTTTCTGGTCTGCCAAGATATTATAAAATAGGTACTTGGACAAAGAAACCCATCAAAACCTTGTGATCATTAAATTGATTATTAAAAAATTAGGGGTGATGACAGAGTAAATCTACTTAGTATTGACAGAGATATAAATATACTAGAGGCACAGTGCATGAATTCATGCACAGGTGTGGTCCCTCAGCCTGGCTGATGATCAGGGCCAATTGTGGCCCTCTCGCCCAGTCCCAATTGGGACTGATCAGAGGGGAGGGATGGTGGAAGGTTGGCTGGCAGTGAGAGGTTGGCTATGGGAGTGCACTGACCATCAGGAGGCAGCTCCTGTGTTGAGCATCTGCCCCCTGGTGGTCAGTGCGCATCATAGTGACTGGTTGTAATAGTTGCTTAGGCTTTTATATATATAGATTTGAGGAGAATGGTCACCTAGAGGCAAATATTTTCTAATAAATCAAGTTAAAATCCAAGAGAAACAACCAAATGAAGCTAGTATAAACCTACATATGCTTGTTTGTATTGCTTTGTTAAAAATGCCATCACATGTGTATTGATTTGTATGTAATATCTCAGAACTTCTGTAATAGTTCTGATACCATTGTAATAACCTGATTACTATTAATAACTGGAAAGAAGCGAAGAGAATATTCAACACAGACAGCTGTAAGGTCTGGGTGACATGGAAAGGTGCTTGATTATCAATTACACCTGGAAGCCAGTCATGGGCCAGAATAGGCATGGCCACTGCAAGGTCCAGAATCTGAGATACTTGATTCTTAAACAAAGGAAATTCTCTCTCTTGGTGCTCTGGGCCTCTGGTGCTCCTCGCTTGCAGGGCTCACATGCTCTGCACTCACCCACAGGCCAACAGCCATGTGGACTCCACATAATGGACTAATGGACTTCAGCCTGATGCTGCACCAGACCCAACTCCACCATGGAATAGAAGCTCTGGACACTGGCCCTGCTTTTAGCTCTGCTGAGGCCCAAGCTATATATTTTCAGGGCTGGTTTAAGGACAATGGGATTTTGGAAACCGAGAAATATAATTCCACTCAAGTAAAAATCATTCATTCTCCTGTGTGAGTCTTAGAAAGTTATTTTTCTCAAGCTATCGCAAGAATATTGCATTTCTTCAGTAATCCACCCATGCAATCCTCCAGTAACAGTTCCATTTCTATAAATATTTAAAAGAGTAACTGGGAAAGCAACTTGTAAATCTAGACTAAATACAATGTGCAACCTGAAGCATTCTAAACAGAAATGTAATTAGACTTTTGTTGCCCTCCCATAGAGGACTGTGTATGAGGACAATTCCAGAATTTCTACAGGTGAATTTTTATTCAGAAGGGATACGTATATATAAACTACACACTCTAAATTTAAATACTGATTAACAATAATCCTTTTAGTGTTTGTTTTGCTTTTGGAAAAATCGATGCATTTATCAGAAGAATGTTTGAATCCATTCATTTACACAGATCTTTAAAGGGCATGTATACTAAGCAGAATATGCCTAAGAAGGTCAGAGATAGACTGTCAAAATAAGTTCAAATCATTGACCTTACTGAGAATATTTTGAAAAATAATTTCTTGCATTTATTTTCCTAAGAAAATACTGATAAAATTCAGAAGAGGTTGTCCAGTCTTCTATGATTCTTATGGCATCCAGATCAATATGAGCAATTTAAATCTCATCATAGTTATTATTTCAAAAATTATTTAATTATACAGGATCTCTGAGAGCCTGCACTTCAGTTTATTTTTGACATATAGGAATTAGTTTCAGTTGTATAACATAAGGAGTCTGTCAGCACATGTATATATTGTGAGATAATCAGCACAATAAGTCTAGTTAACATCTATTACCACACTTCTAAGATCTACTCTCTTAGCAATCTTCAAATATATAATATACAATATTATTTACCATAGCCACCATGCAGAACAATATATCCCCATGGCTTATTTTACAGCCAGAAGCTTGTACCTCTTTATTTTCTTCACACATTTTACCCATCCCGTCTTGGGCAACAATCAATCTGTTCTCTGCATCTGAGAGCCTGAGTTTTACATGTGTTACTAAAATATTATTTTACAAGTTTCATTATTTTAATATATTTTGATTATGCCATCTGTAATGATGTAGGATAATTCTGGCTATCCCAGAGGCAAAAAACAGTCCTTTCCTGACTCAGGAGACATATACCATTTCCATGTTTACAGAGCACAGGCTTATACCCTGAATTTCAATGTAGTTGATTGGAATTTGAAGTAAGCCATAGGAATGTGTCTAATGGCTGACAATTTTTATGTTGTTTTGATGCAGAATTTCATTGTTTCTCAGAGAGCATCATTTTGACACACCAGGAATCTAGCCTCTATTTCCTGAAGAAAACAATTTGACGGCAATCTTTAAAACATACAGCTCATAGTTTCTGTGTTGACACAAAATCATATTAGCTGTAGCTAGCACCTGCTAAAATATAATTTCTGTTTTTCTACCTGTGTTGTTTAGCATTAGAATTTTTTTTTACTTAGACTGAATAAGAAAGTACTTTTTCCCCATTCAATTTAACAAAAGCCAACACAATTAAATAATAGAAATACACATTATTAAAATATTGAAGCTGATTTTACATTCAAACATGCCACATTTTGAAAAAGAAATATACTCCCAAATAAAAAGCAAATTGTCTAATAGCATTAACTATTTAAAATGTACTGTAAACTAAATGTCACACATAACTAAACATATTTTATACATTGGTTAATCTACTGTATAGAGTTTTGAGTCAATGGAATTATTGTATACTAGAGGCCCAATGCATGAAATTCGTGTATGGGGAGGGGGGGTCCCTCAGCCCAGCCTGCACCCTCTCCAATCCGGGACTCCTCAGGGGATGTCTGACTGCCTCTCACAATCTGGTACTGCTGGCTCCTAACTGCTTGCCTGCCTGCCTGATTGGCCCTAACCACCTCTGCCTGCCAACCTGGTTGCCCCCTAACTGGCCCCCTGTTGGCCTGGCCACACCCTAACTGCTCCCCTGCAGGCCTGGTTGCCCCACAACTTCTCCCCTGCCTGATCACCCCTAACCACTCTACTTTCCTGCCTTATCGCCCCTAACTGCCTCTGCTTGGCAGCCTGATCCCCTCCCTAACTTGTCCCCTGCCAGCCTGGTCACCCCCTAACTGCTCCCCTGCTGGCCTGATCACCCCTAACTGCCTCTGCCTTGGCCCCTGTCACCGTGGCTTTGTCTGGAAGGAAGTTGGATGTCTGGAAGATGTCCAGTCGACCCAGTCTAATTAGCATATTACACTTTTATTAGTATAGATTAGAATAGTTTTATTTTTATAAGCCAATTGAATCTTCAAGCAGAAGATAGAAAAATCAAAAGGATGAAAAAAATGAAGAATAAAAATAGCATTAAAACTTTAAAATATTGTTGAATATTTTGGAGTGGTTTTAAACTTTATAAGATTTTAAGAGTTTTACAATGCTTCCATGTTTTTCCCCCATAAAGATACATCTTAGGCAATATATGCAGTGTTCTGTATTCCTCTTATTCTCAATTACTAATGAACATAGAAACTTATGAGTGTCTCAAAATGGATCCTATACCTGCTTATTTTAAAACTGTTAGAGCTCACTAATTCTGTTCACTAATACTAGAGGCCCGATGCATGAAGATTCGTGCAAGAATAGGCCTTCCTTCCCCTGGCTGCCAGCACCGGCTTCCCTCCAGCACCCGGACCTGGGTTGCTTTGCCCTGGCTGCTGCCAAGAACCTGGGGCCTGGGTTGCGTTACTCCTGTTGCCACCGCCACTCACCAGGACGTGGGCTGCTTTGCTCCAGTCGCTGCCAGGCTTCTGGGGCCAGGGCTGCTTCGCTCCGGCCGCTGCCGTCACCCACCGGGGGCGTGCTCTGAGCCACGCCACAGCCCCTCGAAGCACCCCCTACCCCAAGTGTGTGTTCGCTGGGGTGGGGGCGTGTTCTAAACCATGCGTGGCCACTCAGAGCATGCTCCCACCCTTGGTGTGTGTCTGCTGGGGCTGGGGGTGGCACGCAGTCCCCTCCTGCCCATCTACATCCGCAGGTCCTTCTAAGCGGTCATGCTGCAGCCTCCTCCTGAGCTGGTTGTGACCCTCAGCTAATTTGCACATTACCACTTTATATGTATACTAGGGGCCCGGTGCACGAAATTCGTGCACTGGGTGTGTGTGTGGGGGGGAATGTCCCTCAGCCCAGCCTGCCCCCTCTCACATACTGGGAGCCCTCAGGCGTTGACCCCCATCACCCTCCAATCGCAGGATCGGCCCCTTGCCCAGGACTGACGCTTCTGACAGAGGTGTCAGGCCTGGGCAGGGGACCCTCATTTCCCCCCATCACTGGTTCTGCCCCCAGCCCAGGCCTGATGCCTCTGGCCCTGATGCATATAGCCCTGATAATGGTACGCCAATTACCATTTTTCTCTTTTATTAGTGTAGATAGTTTCCTATGAGAGATAACCTCAAAGGAATTTAAATAATATGTAGATTTTTTTAAATCAGTTACCAACATGTGAGCACTAAAATGACCCCTTATTCTTCAATAGGGAAAAACTGCCCTAAAAGG
The DNA here is from genome assembly GCF_963259705.1 of Myotis daubentonii. Lineage (NCBI taxonomy): Eukaryota > Metazoa > Chordata > Mammalia > Chiroptera > Vespertilionidae > Myotis > Myotis daubentonii. The sequence continues at coordinate 142,421,695 of NC_081841.1, read as the reverse complement.
ACCTACAATAGACCTACAGTCTACCCCTTTTTAGCTCTTCTCACATCAAGTATTTTCAGGCTGTAAGCACAGAAGACAAGAGACCTACATACTTAGGTACAATGAAACTGTAGACATTGGGAACTACATGGGGTTTCCTGAAACACAGCCCCATTTAAAGGGCTATGTACATAGCCATATTTCAAAGTTTAAAAAATTTTTTTGAAATCACAGAATTTATTTATTTTTTCCTTTTTTATTGTTTAAAGTATTACCAATAGTAGTACATATGTCTCCTTTTTTCCCCCCCAATACCTCCCCCCAGCTTCCCCTACCCCCTGGAACATGCCCTCACTCCCCTCCCGGTGTCTTGCATCCACTGGTTATGCTTATATGCATGCATACAAGTCCTTTGGTTGATCTCTCCTCCCGCCCCCCAACCCTCCCCGCCTTCCTGCTGTAGTTTGTCAGTCTGTTCGCTGCTTCTCTGCCTCTGTATCTATTTTTGATCATCAGTAAATCACAGAATTTAAACTCTTTCTCTAGGCAGAATGCTTCATTAAATAAATAAAAATTATTTATTGTGCAGCCTGTTCATAAAAATTGAGGAAAAAACACACACAAAAATCCAGCCTTATAAAATACGTTATTATAACTATTTGCAACATATGAATATGGATTGAATATTAAATAATAGTATTGTCTCAAAGCTGAAATTCTTCATGAATCCTATGAGATACAGAGTTGCAAAACTGTGGTATCTGCAGCTTACTTGAAATTGTTGAGGAAATAATAATATCATGTGTGTGTTCTTGCATCTGTCTTTGAGGGCAAAAGCAAATATTCATATAAGTGACATATATATTTCAAAAATTTTAAAAGAAAAAGTGGAAATATAAAAATAGTTATTTCATCTTTGTTAAAACCTTTTTTTTATTATGTTTTTGAATAGGATAGTGAAGGCCAATTTATGCTTGTGAGAATAAACATTTAAAACTTTCCTCCAATGATTGTGAACAAGAAAATTAAATAATAATTTTATAGAAATCTAGTTTTATTTTAAATGGAATATTTTAGTTGATGAAGTTGAAATAGTAGTATTAATTCCCTTGTTTTTTGAATGTATTGTGGTGACACTGTTTAATAAAATTATAAAGGTTTCAGGTATACAGTTTTATAATATACTAGAGGCCAACTGCACCGATTCATGCACTGGTGGGGTCCCTCGGTGTGGCCTGCAGGGATCTGACCGAAACCAGCAGTCCAAAACTGTCTGCCACTCCTGCCTGCTGCTCCTGCTCATCCCAGCCCTGCTGCGCCTTCCACTCAGTAGGCTCACTGCCATGAGCCCTGCACCAGTCAGTCAGCTGAGCGGTGTTCCCACTGTGGGAGCACACTGGCCACCAAGGGGTAGCTCCTGCATTAAGCATCTGCCCCCTGGTGGTCAGTGCACATCATAGCAACCAGTCGACTGGTTGAACAGTCGAACAGTTGAATGGTCAACCAGTTGCTTAGGCTTTTATATATATAGATCACCTGTATATGATATTGTGTCTTTACAACCCCAAGTCAAGTCTCCTACCATCACTGCTTATCACTCCTTTAGCCTCTTCTACCTCCTCTCACCTCCCCTTCCCTCTCTCAATCATGGTACTATTGTCTGTGTCTATGAGTCTTTCTTTTCTTAATCTCTTCACCCTTCTCATCCAGCCCCCAAATCTCTTCCCCCTGACAGTGTCAGTCTATTCTCTGTATCCATGAGTTAGCCCCACTTTTTTAGAGTATTTTGTTTATTAGATTCCACATGTAAATGAAGTTAAATGGTACTTGTCTTTCTCTGACTGGCTAAATTCACTTCTTAGATCTTCCTTTTAATCATCCTAGTAGCAAGAAAAATCCCACTTGTCTCTTTTAAAGGTTTGGGTAATTGGACTTTTGCCAGCCTAGCTAACATCTATTGACTGCAAACATGGCATGCTATTATCCATTTTGTCATATAAAAATAATGACATCACTCTGAAATAAGTGATTTGACTTATATTCAATTAAATTGAAAGACAGTGACTCTCATTTACAATGTGAAAGATAGTAACCTCTCAGTAAATTAAAACCAACATTTCCTGATTAATACCATTGTAAACATTATTACATTTTTAAATCTAATACTAGTGCACTGGTAAATGAATTCAATAAACACTTAAGATGATTAAGTTTTCTTCCCTAACCTACTTTACTTCAAATTCTAATTTTATTGAAAGAAAAAAAATGTTAATAGCATAGAGATTAAGGTTCACTACCTGTTCCTTTATCCTTTAAAATAAATATGAAATGCCTGCAATTTGTAAAATCTATGCTGGTCTCTGGGGACCTGAACATGAATTAGACTTACTTATTGATCTTAAGTGTCTCACAAACAGAAATTAAATAAAATTGTAAATATGACTTTATTGTGCTAGGGGTATATGTCCTTTCTGATTGGTGTTTCTGACTTCTTGAGATATATTCCTAGGTGTGGGATTACTGGGTAAAATGGGAGTTCCATTTTTAATTTTTTGAGAAAACTCTATAGTGCTTTCCACAGTGGCTGCACCAGTCTGCATTCCTACCAGCAGTGCACGAGGGTTCCTTTTTCTCCACATCCTTGCCAGCACCTGTCATTTATTGATTTGTTGATCATAGCAATTCTGACAGGTATGAGATGGCATCTCATTGTCATTTTGATTTGCATCTCTCTGATGATTAGTGAGTTTGAGCATGTTTTCATATGTCTCTTGGCATTCTGTATGTCCACTTTCGAAAAGTGTCTATTTAAGTCCTTTGCCCATTTTTGATTGGATTATCTTCATTTTTTTTTTAAGATGTATGAGTTCCCTGTAAATGTTGAAGGTTAACCCCTTATTAGAGATAACATTGGCAAATACGTTCTCCCGTGCGATGGGATCTCTTGTTGTTTTGTTTATGGTTTCTTTTGCTGTGCAGAAGCTTTTCATTTTGATGTAGTCCCATTTGTTTATCTTCTCCTTAGTTTCCATTGCCCTAGGAGCTGTATCGGTGAAGATATTGCTACAACATATGTCTGCTATTTTGGTGCCTATGGATTCTTCTAAGATTTTTAAGATTTCCTGTCTTATATTTAAGTCCTTTATTTATTTTGAGTTTATTTTTATTTATGGTGTAAGTTGGTGATCTAGTTTCTTTTTTTTTTTTTTTTTGCATGTATCTGCTCAATTTTCCCAACACCATTTATTGAAGAGACTGTCTTGACTCCATTGGATGCTCTTGCCTCCATTGTCAAATATTAATGAAGCATAATGGCTTGGGTCAATTTCTGGGTTCTCTGTTCTGTTCCATTGGTCTATATGTCTATTCTTGTGCCAGTACCAGGCAGTTCTGAGAATAGTGGCTTTGTAATATAGCTTAATATCTGGTATTGTGATTCTTCTAACTTTATTCTTCTTTCTCAAGATTGCTGTGGCTATTCGGGGTCTTTTTGGAAACAACTTAAGTGCCCATCAGCAGCTGGGTGGATTAAAAAAACTGTGGTACATCTATACTGTGAAATACTACACTGCTGTAAAAAAGAAAGAACTCTTACCATTTGAAACAGCATGAATGGACATGAAGATCATTATGCTAAGCAAAATAAGGCAGTTGGAGAAAGATAACTATTACATGATCTCACTCATTTGTGGAATATAATGAACAACATAAACTGATGAACAAAAATAGATCCAAAGACAGAGAAACACTAAACAGACCATCAAACCTCAGAGGTAAGGCAGGGGAGACGGGAGGGTAAGAGATCAACCAAAGGACTTGTATGCATGCATATAAGCATAACCAAAGGACACGAACACCAGGGGGGTGGGTGGGGACATATGTGTGGGGGGGAGAAGGTGGCAGGGAGGTGGCTGGGAGAGGTCAATGGGGGAAAAAGGAGACATATGTAATAATATATGTAATACTTTAAACAATAAAGAATTAAAATAGGACTTTATTTTTGTTAATTACTAGCTTGTTTAAATTTCCATTCATTTATTTATTTGTACTGTTCACTGTAAAGTATACAGGATGAATGTTGGCAGCCTCAAGAATAGTGTATATAGAGTGGGAAGAGAAAAGTATGCTTATTAAAACCCATAAAATAAGGTATTAACTTTATCAAAAGTATATATCTTTGTAGTTTATATAAATAAAATAAATGGAAATATAACAATGCATTATTTATCTTCCATAAAGTGCTTAACACTTTTTTAAAACTTAAATTGTGCTTGATATTTTTAGGCTGTTAGAAAGATTCACTGACATAATTTTCTGTGAGAAGAAGGTACAAAATTATCCCAAAGGAGATTAAAAAATTACTTTCTCTATCAATCAAAGAGGTATTAGCAAAATGCATTCCATTTTCTCTGTAGTTAAAATATCCATCCATAGCCCCACTGAATAGGTGAGTGTCTGTCCAGATCATGTATCACATTGTACTTTGTTTGCTTTTAGATTCAGTATTCTTTAAAAAAATGCTTTTCTCAAACATTATTTTTTGAACATCTAATTAGCATTGTAATATGGAGAAATTTCTGAAGTTAATATCAATGAGGTTTAACTCAAAATTGCATTCTTTCTGGTTTGTCGTGATTTAAATGACATTTTTAAAAATAATAGCATTTCAGTTTTTTGGTTTGAAATAAAACTTCTGACACTCTCTTTTTATTAAAAAATACAGATTATGTAAAATAATATTTTCATTTTCTGAATTTTGCTGTGCATAATTGCTTTTTATTTTAAAAAATCAGCTCATTTTTATTTTATATAATTCCACCAAGTGTTTTTTTGTGTAATTGGCTAATACATAATGTAATCCTATTAACAAATTAATTTACTCACTTTGACACCCATAAAATTATCAGACTCTGTAAATACAACAAAGATCAGAAATCCAAAATAGTTCTATAAAACAGTAAAGAATTAGGTTACTAGAATGGAGTTTTAGACATGTTTTGCGATGAATAAGTTGGCAAATTTTAATCTTTTAACATTTTTCTCCTTTATATTTCTGAGTTTTGTAGTTGGCATATACTTTGGTTTAAGTAAGTATTTGTCTGAGAGTTAAATGGTACACATTCACTAGAGAAATAAAAATTAACCCCATTAAAAATTACCCCCGCACAAAGCTCTCAGGGATTTTCAGGCACCGTCTAAATCAACAACGCTGTTACTAATAGATCTCTAGAGTATCTTGACATTTCTGCAGAAGCACCTGGAATCTCACCAATGGTGTATGAGGTTATCCATCCCATAACAACATCCATAAAAATGAACAATATTTTTCAAATTTAAGAGACACTCCCTCTAAAAGAGATATCAGGAAGCTCCAAAGTTTATTTCAGCTACATTGCCCTTTGTAAGTATATCTGCTGTATGAGACTTCTGCTGTTTACATACAATAGCATAGTCTTGTCCAACTAATCACCATTTTACCCAGTACAGAGAAAAGACAGGTATCTGATCCAAAGGAAACCTGTTGGCTGGAGCAGAGGTTTACGAGGTGTTCAGTTGCCAGTCGAATTAATGAAGATTCTCAAATAGCAAAAATATATGATCCATTTTTTCACATTTGAAGAATGTCAATGTGAGACACACAAACAACAAAGCCAATAGGAGGAGCTTAAACCAAGATGAAAACTGGGAAGGACACTCTGGCTAAGTCAGAAAAATAAGAAATACACAGAGAGGCAGATAAAAGAGAGGCTGAATCCAAAGACTAGATGACAGTAAGAACTAGTGTTGGATATTTAGAATTTTCACTGAACAAAAGTGATTTTACTCTATCCTAATTTTGCAACTGATTGAGCCAAATTCCTGTTCTTTCTTGCTTTTGCCTTTCTGAACATATTTACAAGCCAGTGGTAGTCTCCCTCCCCGCTGCGGCATGGTTCAGTGGTTGAGCATTGACCTATGAACAGGAGGTGATAGCTCTATCATGGCACATGTCCAGGTTACGGGCTCGATCCCCAGTGTGGGGCATGCAAGAGGCAGTCAATCAATGATTCTCTCTCATCACTCATGTTTCTATTCCTCTCCCTTCTCTGAAATCCATAAAAAATATATTTTTTGTAAAGGTACAGCAGTTCCCCATTACTCCCAGGCAATACATCTCAAAACCCCCCACGAATGCCTAAAACCAGATAATATTGAACCATGTAGATAGTAGGTATACACACATTGTTTTTTCATATATATATATATATATATATATATATATATATATATATATATATATAAAATATAATTTATAAATTACACATAGTAAGAGATTAACATCTAATAACAAAATAGAACAATGTTAACTATATTGTAATCAAAGTTATATGAAATGTCTCTCAAAATATCTTCTTGTTCTGTACTCATCTTTTCACTTAAGGAAAGCACTTTACAGCTTCTCTTTGGCATATCCAAATCGCCAGCATCACTACTCTTAGACTTTGGTGTCATTATGAAGTAAAATAAGGGTTAGCATTGTGATGCCACACAGTGGATTTGATCACTGAGATGAGTAATACGGGACTAATGGGTGGGGAGTGCCTACTCTACAGCATTGAGAGTCTGGACCAAGGGATGAGTCATGTCTTGGGTGTGTTGGAGCAGGACCTCGAGAGATTTTGGCATGCTACTCAGAATGACAATTTAAAACTCAGGAATCGTTTATTCCTGGAAGTTGTCATTTAATATGTTCATTTAACATTTACCTACAGTTCACTGCAGGTAACTGAAATGGTGGAAAGTGAAACTGGAAAAGGGGAGACTACTATAATACCTGTCACCTGAAAAAAATTTGTTGTCTATTTTTTTCAAACTGAGAGTCAAATAACATACATTCACCTCAAAAGTTGTTTGAGGAAAGCAATCTGTGCTAAATAAAATACATAGTCAGTTCAAGCTAACCAGTATGGTAACAGATAAAGGCATGCATGTTGGATGTTTTTAAAAATATGATCATGCTAGAGATTGAAAAAACAAACCAAGGAAGAAAAAAGCACCACATTAGGGAATAATACACAATTCTAAAATATAGCTCCCGTAGAGGTCTAAAGAGGTTTTTTTAAAAAGTTTATTATTACTGTATATCGTCTATGGCTATAATGTGAATAGGTCATAGTGGTTTCTAGAGGCAGTTGTATTGAAAAATCGATATAAACTGGTTTTCAAGCCAGTGATATATATATATAAAATTTAGTACATTTTTGATGCAAGGCAGTTACAGTGAAGAACACAGGATATCACTTATTTATAAAGATGGGAAGATGGGTCTCTCTTCTATAAAATAAACTGTTTCAACTTTCTAGTCCAGAATTTGAATTTGGAGATGTGGGGCTAAACAAATCTTTTATGGATAGCTGCTTTTAGTTATTTTAAAAAATCCAAGTCATTTGAGAAATGTGATCATATAGAAATGAGAGGAACAAAATGATAATTAAATGCTTAGTTCTAATTAGGGTTTCTCTCAGTGTTTCTACATCAGTGATCTGACTCTGACATTTGATTTCCACTTGGATTTGACCAGTTCAGGGTTATATCTTAAAGGAATAGAAACGTGGAGCTCTAGAGAGCAGAGGGATTGGAACATTTCATAACTTTATGAAAAGATGTGCCTATTGTTATAGAACGTGCTGTCTTTGTTTTTACTTTTTAATATCTTACTCAATTCTTTAAGGTTAGAAATAGTAGCTAACTTGTACATATAAAATAATTTTTTTAAGGAGAGAGAGAGAGAGAATGTGTGTGTGTGTGTGTTCATGTATTGTTATTTTTAAGAGCATATCTGGCATTTCTAATGTCTACTTTAGATTAAATTACCTTGAAATTCTTCTAGAAAAAAACCCTCTCCATATTTTCAGCCCAGGTCCTTTGAGTGAAGCTCTATATCTGGTTATTGGATGCATTGAGGTATTGTGTTTCCAGATCATGAGGAAGCATGTCCACAGAATTATTATTATTATTAACATTATATATTTTATTATACTTTAAGCACTTTTCTATGAGGGCTTTATACCTCAAACAAGTAATCCCTGTGCATAATTAGGATCCTCAAATATATTTTTCTTTGAAAATGTTCAACATAATTCTACTTACATTTTATTGTAGCAATAATTTCTCATGTGAATGCTGAAATTGCATTTTGATGACCTGTTTATTTTACTTTGTCTGTCACATAGTTATATGTAGGCCTTGAAACATTTCAACCCTTACTATCTGTGGCTAATTTAATTGAACAAATTTAAATTTTTTTCTACTTATAATAACATAAACATTAATACATATTTCTCCCTATAATACTGAGAATCATTATTACTCCTTACAAAGGGGAGATTTGCTTGATTAATAATAAGAGGAAGTTAATGCAGAAGGTAATAAAAAATATTTTTTTCTCCACTTCTGCCTCTATTACGCTCTAAGATTTCTAAATAAAAAGAATCATTCTTGATCTTCCTTATATCCCTAGGACACTGGACAGTTACTGCCTCGTTAAAGGGCATTTGTGGCATAAATGCAAGTTTTCTACTAAGGAAAGCTATTTTGCATGAGAGCAAAGAGTATTTATATATTAGAAAAATTCTTAGGGTCTAGAGTGAGATTTACCTTTTAGGTTCCAAAATAATCTAAGAGGAAATAAATACAAAGCTGCTACAACTCAATTTCTTCAGGACGGCTTTGATGTGCTGTGTTTGATGTCCTTCAGGGGAAATAAAAAATACACAGTCGCTTGCTTTCACAGGACTTGCTAAAAATGACTCTAGAATCCTGAAGTCAGGATCCACCATTAGTAATTAATTCATAAGCCCATTACTCTTCCTGCCCCTAATGTCAACACACTGCTCAACAAGTTGGGCACTCAATTCAGTTTCTACTTACTGATTGTTATTGTCCAATTGGGAAGATTTTAGTCACTTTTTTAGATATTAACAGAGCCAGTGCTTTATTAAAATTTAAAATGGAATTAAACTTTTTGAATATAAGTGTTAGGAATCACAAGTAGAGTTGTTGGGTCAAGTAGATATTTATTTTTCCCCACAAAATATGAACCCCAGAGCAGGTAGTCCCAGGTTAATATAATGTTCCATGACAACAAAAGAGATGCAATTTCTTATTTACTTATCACTCTGCCATCTTCAGACTGTGGGGTTTTTTCCGAAAGCTCACAGTATGTCTGTTGTACCACATGGAACATATGCATGTCCCAAGCAGATAATGAATGACCATCAAATAGGCAATGACTATTAGGAATTTATATTTTTATTAGGCAAACATATTTCTTCTAATCTTCATCTAGGATATTTTTAAAATAAATTTCATTGTCTAGAACACAATTAGGTTATCACTAATTGCATAGGATCCTGACAACTTGAATCTTTAGCAGGGCACATTGTCATTTGAAACAGAATAGGTATATTTTTCTGATATAATATTGGTAGAGGTTATTGGAACCTAAATGATTTTGTAAAACCTATGTGGACAGCGCATTAAATAGTTACAGCATAAGACCATCTGTCAAATCTTTGGTGCAAGTAGAAACCCCAAAGTAAATAGCATCATGTAAGAAGCAAACGTTTTAAACATTGTTCCTGGAGATCAGAAATGCCCATATAATGGGGGAGGCTGGGGGACTGTCTAGGGCGGGGGGATAAAATGGATACATATGTAATACCCTTTGTAATACTTTAAGCAATAAAAAAAAAAAGAAAAAAGAAATGCCCATATAATGGTATTTAAAATTGAAGTTTTAAAAGCAAGGCATCCAAAACTGTGAATGAGGAGTAAATCAGATTTTGTCAGAGGTAAGAACATTGGTCAATGCAGGCAGGGGACAAAGGAGTGAGAGATATAAATTGGAACAAGGATGTAAACTGGTTTTACATCCAGTGTGAGGTGGCCAATGTGTACAATGAGAAATATTATCTTATCTAATAAAGGGGGACTATGCAAAGTGGCCATCACACTGTAACAGTCAAGATGGCTGCACCCACAGTGGAGGCTGAGTTCCCGTAAGGAGCCGTAATGAGCAATCAGCAGGGACCTTAGGCTGCGTGGCGCTGGGCTGGGGGAAAGGGATCTGAGGCTGTGCACCTCGCCTGGTGGGGCTTGACAGGGGACCTCAGGATGTGTCCCCCATCCCGGCGCTAGGCTGGGGGACCTCAGGCCATGCCCCCCACCCCAGCACCAGTCAGGGGAATCTGAGGCCGTGCCCCAAGCCATGTAGGGCTTGATGGGGGACCTCAGGCCGTGCCCCCTGCCCACGGAGCTAGAGAGGGGACCTCAAGCTGTGCCCCCTGCTCCAATACCAGGCTAGGGAACCTGAGGCTGTGCCCCCTGCCCAGCAGGGCTTGATGGGGACCTCAAGGTGTGCCCCTTGCCCTAGCCTGGGCTGAGGGACCTCAAGCCACGCACCCTATCCTGGGCTGGGGGAATCTCAAAGCGCACCCCCTGGCCTGGGCTGAGGGACCTCAGGCCATGCACCCTACCTGGTGGGGCTTGATGGGGGTGGGGCTGGCCAGGTCTGGATATAGCCCAATGGGGGTGGGACCAGCCAGGTCTGGGTCTTGCGCGATTTCAAGGAGCACATAGGTGGGTGGGGACTTGACTCTGGTTCCCATTGCGTACCCAAGACTCTGACAGGAGGAAGATTTTCATATACATTTTACTAATTTTCTTTCATCTCTGACATATTATAGAGAAAGGGCAA